>NC_063045.1:51940078-52270078 GCF_018812025.1 Megalobrama amblycephala
CTCAAGTAAAAAAAATCATCTAAATGTATTATAAAAATTAAAAATAAAAGTAAAGTCATTAAAACTATGACATAAAAAAACGGAAGTATGGAAATTACAGTACGTTGTTATCAGAAAAAGAAAACTTTATTTTATTACTTTGCAAAAATTAAAAATTACAGCTTAACCAACTTCATGAGATGCATCCTGGGATATATTTAAACAGTATTAAATGTATGCAGGGTTGTTTCAACACATCAATTTGGATCAAATATGGACAAACCCAACTGTTGGATTTAAAAATGTAATTTAAACCAATGGTTGCGTTTGTCTATATTTAACCAAACCATGCTTTCTATTCATATTATGGTCCAAATCATCCATTAAGTTCATGAGAAACATAAATTCAGACACTAAACTTTAGATCTTATGCTAAGCTAGAAAGAAAGAAAGAAAGAAAGAAAGAAAGAAAGAAAGAAAGAAAGAAAGAAAGAAAGAAAGAAAGAAAGAAAGAAAGAACAAACGAATGCATAAATGAATAACTGAACAAATTAATAAATCAATCAATCACAGGATAACATCTTTATTTGGCTGGATATGAATAAAGATATAAGCAGTTGTGCTTTCAGAACAATGACAACATCTCAGCCCATGACAGAAGATAAATGAAAACCAGTTGGGCATTTGAAGAATCCAACATGATGTGTAATTTTGAAGTATTAATCTTTATTTTCACCAGGATAACACAGCTGTAACTGATGACAAATATGGTGATCCATCTTAATTTCACTTGGGATTGTGTGGCAGAAAAAAAAAAGGGGGGGGGGTGTATATCCATCTTTCTCTAGCTTGGGCATAGTAAAGAGATGAAAGAATGTCAGAGAAACAGAGCAGCTGTTCTGAAGTTTTAAGAAGGGAAAGAGAGGAATCAGATGTTTGTTGCAGGTTGAGGGCATCATGTCTACAGCATTAAACCATGATTGAAGCCAGACAGGAGAAATTGAGTTCATCTCTTGCATGGAAGCCATTTACATCCAGCTTTTCATTATAACAGTCTGGTCACTGTATGAAACGGGGACCTTTTCGAATTTAATTGAATTGTTTTTACTCTATGAAACATTATATTAGACAAATAAGTATTAATAAATTCATTGTAATTATATGTTATAACATATGTTGAGATAACAGTAATTGTGACTCAAGATATTGAATGTCAACATTTCTAATAATATAATATAATATCATATAATATAATATAATATATAAAAACATTAAAATACACATATTTTTGTCTACATTAAAGGGATAGTTCACCCAAAATGAAAATTCTGTCATTAATTACTCACCCTCATGTTGGTCCACACCCGTAAGACCTTCATTCTTCTTCAGAACACAAATTAAAATATTTTTGATAAAATCTGATGGCTCAGCAAGGCCTCCATTGCCAGCAAGATAATTAACACTTTCAGACGCCCAGAAACCCCACCAGAAATTTTACATTCCCAGAACATTCTCAGAACGTCCCCACTGGTGTTAAGGACGTTGCCTAGTAACATTCCCAGTACGTTCAGAGACGGTCACGATGTGGAGTTCTTTTAAGTTTTGGGGGACATTATTTGGCGGACCTTCACAGAACATTCAAGATGTTTTCTGAACGTTTAGGGAACCATACATTATTTGGAAATGTTCCCTGAACATCCCTGCTGCCCTTGTCAAAAAAAAAGAATTGAAACAAAACTAAAAAAATTAATGTCTTACAAAAAAAAAAAAGCTCTTTACAGGTATTTCTTGGATTATTATGAAACTTTTTCTTTAAAATGCAAATCACTTGTAGTAAGTCATTAGCTGACAACAGCACATGCATGAACTAATGTAACTGCTGTATCACTGAATCAGCAACTACACAGTTACTGCAGCCTTTAAATAAAGAAACATGCAGCAGAACATTAGCATTTCAGCATCATCATTGACTGAAGCACAGGCGCTACTCTCCAGCACAATGGTGACCTCACAAAACTCAGATAACAGAAACAACATTAAACTCTAACAGATCTCTCTAGATCTCAGCATCTTCACTTATTACAAACCACTCTGACTTTATTTCTTTCATTCAAAACTTCTTAATGTGTTGATGTTTTATTAAAAATAATAAAGTTTGAAGTCACCGTTATGGAGGTAAGTGCTTGTTTTAGTTGGGCTCCTTTCTCTGATTGTTGTAACTGTGTGTTTCTAAAGCACATTTAGTTACAAAAAAAAAAATTGTGAGAAAAAAAAAAATTGATCAAATGGCTTTGGTTGCTCATTGCTGATGATTTCATAATCATACAGTGATCTTATTCAGTGATCTCTGAATGTTCTTGTAGTCCTATGAAAACGCATAAAATTTTGTCCTGCTTTGATATTTCGAAAGTTTTTGTTATTGCCCAGAAATTATTAGGACAGGATCAAGTAGACTCACACAGACATCAAGATTCTGCGTATGAACCTCAACAATGGCGACAACATTTTCAGATAAACAGATTAACTAGGAGCATCACAAAACAAGCTACTATAAAGTGACAAAAAAGATTTTTGTTTATTGTCACCATTGTTGAGGTTCATACACTGATTCATGATGTCTGTGTGAGTCTAAAAGACACCGCTCAAAACTCTGTCAGTATAATGAACTCAAAAAAAGAAAAAAAACTAACAATTAATGCAAAACTAACAGTTAATACACTCAGAGTTTAGTTTCTGGAGAGAACACTCCATGATGATTGAATCATCATTAAATTCACTTGATCAGAAATTCTCTTGCAATTTTTGCTATCACAAACATGTTTAGAAAACAGTTAAAGGAGCCAGAGAAAATTAAATATTAAAAGATCAAGAATCAAGAGCCTATCTAAAGCAAACACTCACCTCCATAACGGTGACTTCAAACTTTATTATTTTCTATAAAACACCCAAGCAGAAGGCGATGTTCTCATGACCTTGCGCAACTTTGCCTAAAAGTTCTCTAAAGGTGACAAAAATTCTGAACCTTTACCGAACATTTGGGACATAAAACGTCCTCTTTTGGTAATGAAAGTGCTGCAGTTCAAGGTTCCTTATATGATTTTAGGGGGACATTCCAATTTGGTTAATTTTATGGTCACATAAGAACGTTACAATGAGGATATTTGGGACATTAACTGAACTGAAATAGAACGTCCCCCTAAACTCATATCGGGAACATTATTAAATGACCAACAGAGGACCATGTGGGAACGTTCTGTTAATGTCCCAAATTTTCAAATTTCAGAAAAATTTCAGAATTTTCGTCACTTTTGGAGAAGTTTTAGGCAAAATTGCGCAAGGTCAAAAGAACGTCACCTTCTACATGTGTGTTTTATAGAAAATAATTATGCAAATGTTTGACGACACCGTTATGGAGGTGAGCGTTTGCTTTAGATGGGCTCTTGATTCTTGCTGCTTTAACTGTGTTTTCATGACACATTTATTATAGCAAGAAATGCAAGAGAAATTCTGATCAGATGAATTAGGTTGTTTAGTAAAAAAAAATCTGATCAAATGGATTTGGTTGTTCATTGTTGATGAATTCATCATCATACAGTGAATAAAACCACTGTATGATGATAAATTCATCAACAATGAACAACCAAATCCATTTGATCAGATTTTTTTTTTCTCACTACTTTTGTTTAACAAATGCTTTAGAAACAGTTACAACAACTTGAGAAAAAATAAAATCAAAATGTCAAGGGTCAGGAGCCCAACTAAAGCAAGCACTTACCTCCGTAACGGTGACATTTATAAATTTTTAATAAAACATCAACACCTCATTTAGAAGATTTGTATGAAAGAAACAAAGTCAGAGTGGTTTGTAATAAGTGAAGATGCTGAGATCTAGAGAGATCTGTTAGTGTTTAATGTTCTGTTTCTGTTATCTGAGTTTTGTGAGGTCACCATTGTGCTGTAGAGTAGCGCCTGTGCTTCAGTCAGTGATGATCCAGAAAGAGGACGTTTTAGGAACGTCCCGAATGTTCTGTAAAGGTTCGGAACTTTCGTCACCTTTACAGAACTTTTAGGGAACGTTGCACTAAGTCCTGAGAATGTCACCTTCTACGTAGGAAAGCTACTAAAGATGTATTTAAAATAGTTCATGTGATTACAGTGGTTCAACCTTAATGTTATGAAGCGACAAGAATACTTTTTTTGTGGGCCAAAAAAACTAAATAACGATTTTATTCAACATTATCTAGTGATGGGCGATTTCAAAACACTTAGAAGCTTTACGAATCTTTTGTTTCGAATCAGTGGTTCAGAGTGTGTATCAAACTGCCAAAGTCATGCCTCCCACACTTATGAAGTAACGAAGCCTCATTTACTGAAATCACGTGACTTTGGCAGTTTGATACATGCTCCGAACCACTGATTAGAAATAAAAGATTCGTAAAGCTTCAAAGCTTCATGAAGCAGTGTTTTGAGATCGCCCATCACTAGATATTGTTGAATAAAGTCGTTATTTTGTTTTTTGGTGCACAAAAAGTATTCTCGTTGCTTCATAACATAAGGTTGAACCACATGAACTGTTTTAAATATGTCTTTAGTAGCTTCCTGGGCATCTGAAAGTGTTAATTATCTTGCTAGCAATGGAGGCCTCACTGAGCCAATGGATTTTATCAAAAATATCTTAATTTGTGTTCCGAAGATGAACGAAGGTCTTACGGGTGTGGAACGACATGAGAGTGAGTAATTAATGACAGAATTTTCATTTTTGAGTGAACTAACCCTTTATGTTGTACCAGCTGTTCTGCACGTATGTATATGAACTGTGAAGTCCACAAATTTCACCCGTTTTGTAGAATGACCCAGCTGCCTTTTTCCATGAGCTTTGACAGTCCACTAATCATCCCTGGATCTATTCACTTAGGAAAACTCCTTCAATCGACAACCGCCTAGAGCAAAACGAACACACCTTGGTGTCAGAGAGGTTCTTCTGCTTCCATACACTAAAACACACTCCCGCACAAATCCACATTCACGCACCTCTATGCATGTCACGATGTTTCCTACTCATTTTGCATCGCGTGTCCTAATATTTACTCTCGCTTTCAAGTCCGGGCATAGTGTGTGCTTTTATCATCAGCACTCTAACTGATACTGTCATTAATTCTAGGCTTCTCGAAGGACAGTATGACAAAGATTTGCCTTTTCACTGTAATGCTATGTGCTGCATGGAGCTGTATAGACTGACAGCAGCTTTTATTGCACTTCAATGCAGGCGATTAAGTAATCCAACCTTTGAATGGTTATATGGAACAAAAACAAGCAGGGAAAAAATAATAATAATAATCTCTCTAGTGTGACTATGCTTTCAGTGAATATGGGCGGGTTGGAACTAGAGTGGGAATTCATATGTCTACACATGTACCTTTTGAATCGTCATTGACCGAAAGTATGTGGAAGCTTATAAAACAGCAAAATGAAGAGGAATGTTTGTGCAAACAAATGTAATAACATCATTCATCACAACGCAATCTGTGAATGATGAATAGATATTAAATAAATATAGAAAACAACATCTGCACAGATCAGAAGGGGTTAGACTGAAGAAAAGATGACTGTGTCTGTCTATGTGGCCAACAGGAGTGTATACAGGTCTGACTGTCGTTACACTAAGTAGATTGATGTCATCTAAACTCTGCCCTTTCGAGGGGTTCAAGAGTTCCATCCAAGCGCAATTACTCTCTGATGTAGAGCGAGACAAATGATGAATCGTTTTCATTCTCTCTCTCACTCTCTCTTTATTGCTCCTCTCATTAATCTATTTTTCAATAGTCCTTTTCATGTAATGTCCACCGGCTGCCTTGCCAAATAGAGATTAGCACTACAGGCAAATCCCCTGCCCAGCCGCCCTTAAAATGGCTCACTCCTGGCAGAAGCATTCCACGGCTGGTCACATGTTCCCCAATAGAGTAGAGTGTTTGAGTAAAAGGGTTCAGAGAACGACGATGCTAACATTCCTACGCCGTCCACACATTTTGTTGGATGGATTTCCACTGTTCATCGCCAGCGACACTGTGACAGGTTTTCGGTATATCAAACATGTGGACGCAGTCTTCAAAACTTGCTTTTTGGGATCAGAATGGTGTAATTATGACACCTACCAGCAGGGGGCTAATGCTAGCTAATGTTAATTAGCCAAACTCAGGCCTCTTGGGCCCGATCATAGTGACATTAGCTCAACAAATATCGTTGGGACTACCTATTTGGCGCAATAATGGAAATATTTTTCATTTCATTTGGTGCGGAATTTGCTTATAATTTTATTATCAAAATATAATGTGTTTCAAACATTAAAAACATGTAGGTTGTAAACAGTGCAGGTTAAAGAAATACATATTTCAAATTGAAAATGTATTTCATGTAAAACTGCAAATGCCAAAATATATTTCAAAATGTACTTCAAGGGGGAAGAGAACACGTTTTGTATCTTAAAATATGTTTTCTGACCAGGCTTATAAGACTGCAAAAAGATTGCGGACATCTTTGGCAGAGGCTTTGAAAAATAGATAATTGTCAAAAACAAACAATGATTTTATTTAGCAGAGATTAAGAACTGCACGTTTACAGCACACGATTCAACTCAAGACATTAGGCGATATGTAATGGACTTAAGCATATCTGTGGGTTGACCGGACCAAGGCTTTACAACAAGGAAATGAGACCGTGTTTGGAGAAGTCTACATCAACAGAGTCAACCTAGACAATAAGTCAGTGGAGCTTGTCCAGCTTTACCTTGGCATGAAGTCAGAACCAATTATACCTCTCACAGTAAGATTGAGTAATGATCGGTACACCGTAACAGCTGTTTCTTCTCCATCTACGCTAACAAGACGAGAGAAGTTCTGGCAAAGCTGAAAGACTCATTTATTAAAATATCAAGAGGAAAATTTACATTAATCACTTTGCTTTGGCTCTACAATGCTGGAATGAACATGAAATAGAGTGATTATAAAACATGCTTTGTCCTGTGGATAAGCAAATGTTGTTAGCAAAAAAATTTGAACAACTTAAAATGGGGCTGAAAGATAGACCTGAACCCTTAGACCTGAGACATATATATAGGAAATCAGAATCCTGCATAAAATAAGTTCCATGCAGAGGATCATTCTAAGCTATGGAGCAAAACAGAACATATGAGTTATTAGCTGCTTGATAAATTCTAGGAATTCTAGAACCGCAGCTTGGATTGATTTTAATAATTCTTCCAATTATTATGTTTAGCTATGCTGGTTATACCATGTTTTTTGGACATGGAACTACGGCTATACCATGTGTTTTGGATATGCATCAATATGGTAATCATTCAGTACCACTATATTTATCAAATACTTTGGAGTTACCATCTCATACCGTAGGTCTCATATTGTAGTTAGTTTATTTTGCTAGCAATTCTGTTATTACTTTACATTATTGGTGAAGATCAGTGAACCCCAGTGTATTTTGGTGCCTCTGATGGCAAAAATAAAAAACAAAGTCTCATCTTTCAATTCTCTCTCTCTTTTTTTTAAACGAAATTCAAACAATAAATACAGTTTCATCACAGACCGCTGTAGACCATGCAAACCAGAAGCGCGATGCCGAATCATCTCTTCCTCTTTACTTGTTACAGCACGAAATAAACATGAATTAACATCAGAAGGTATGTTGAAAGAACCAGTACAACTTACAGAAATCTGTATCATGTCTCATGTAATCGTTCAATCAGCGTTTTAACAGCAGAAAGACGTCAATAAAACAGCTTGTAAACAATATCACGTGATGTTACATACAACATCTATAAACTTGTTAGCCAGCTAGAAAAATTAACGCTAAAGAGGAGCATTTTGCAAATGTACGCACTATATTGCAGATTCATTGTATTTTTTACTTAAGCTGTTCTTCAGTATTTAATATGTTTGAATAAATCTGTCATGTTTTTATGACAGCCAGAAACATAATTATGTGATTAAAGAGTTATTATTATAACATTAGTATTATAAAAAACTTCCTTATGTGTCATTTAAACGTAAGTATACAAATGAGTTGTAATGAAATTTTATCCTTTAATATTATTGTAATGTACTTCCTGTATAGTTTGCTTTAGTTGAGAGATATGATTTTTCCATTAGAAAATTTGTTGCCTACCTGATACATAGCCCAATAAAATGATTTAGAATCGGAATTAAATCGAATCGCAAGCTCGTGAATCAAAATCGCATCAAATGGTGAAATTTGTGTCAATACTCATCCCTACATAGCTTCTCCTATTTCCTGTTCAAACCACTGCAGAGAAAACAGGCTCAGGATGAGGAAATGAGGATGACGCTGCTGGCAACGGACATAAGCCTGTCTGAGTCGGTGCCATCCTCAGCAGGAGCAAAGTATGCCTAAGAGCTGATGGGGGCCATGATAGCTCCCACATGCCGTTATCTACGGCGACAGGAATGCTCCTTCTGAAGTCCTGTCTGTGTTTATATTTTGATAACACGTGTTTGTTTGTGCAATTTCGTTTGTTTTTATGCTGATTTTGATAGTTCTGTTTGCTTTCCCGTTCACTTCACTCTGATACGCAAAGGATGTTTGTGAAGTGGATTGGTAAAGACATTTATTTAAGACTTTTGCCGAGCGAAACAGCATTGATTTTGACGTAAACAATGTTAGGAGTAATCAACAATGGTAATTATCTCCTTTTGTGGTATGATAACAAACACTTCTCACTTTAAAAGTAATTATCATCAGACTTTGATCAAAATCAAAGGGATATTTCTTTCGAGACATTATTACAAATAACGTGTGAATTCTTTAGAACTGAGAGATATAGAGAATGGTGTAAATAATGTCGAAATGCAGAAATAAATTTTCTTAACATGACGTGCAAGAGTAAATCAGTGTTTAGCGGTCCAAAGTTTGTGTGGTCACAAATGTAAGCAAGTCGTGAGAGATTTTTCTTTCGCATCTAAACTTAAACAACCAAACAATTCAGGCTGAGCACCATTAGTGGGCTGATTAATGCTATTGCTCCCACAGATGCTGAGCCGGTGATTTTTCTTAACATCATTGTGGAGCAACACTCTCCTAGGAGACAAATCTTGGCCAGAAACACTTTGATAAGCTTGTATATGTATATTCCTTTTTGCCAAGGATCAGTATTCAAAACATATAGCAAAAAAGGATGCAATCAATTTCTCTTCTTATTGTTTTTCCCCAGTTCCTGTTTATTTGAGTTAGATCTGCCATGTTTTCACGAACACATAGGCCTCCCTCTGGTTGGCTTTGTGTCAGTGTTCTCTCATTGCTCTACTGAGCTTGCATTTTCCAGTGCAGTGGCGCGCTGGGTTGGTTTAACAGCTGTGCAGGGTGAAATGTGTGCTGTCTTTTTATGCTTGAGGATCATTTCCTGTGCGCCCCTCTAACCTTTTCTCTGCCTGACCGTGCCTCTAATCCACAGCATGTAACAGCGCAGGACAGATACAAATGACTGACAAAGAGAGCTTCGTCCAGATCTGACACCATGCGCAACTTTAAACTGGTAACAAAACATATCTGCTCTTTTGTGTAGAAGCCCATTTCCACCACATAATAAAAAAACATAATGCTATCGTAACTTTGGTAAATCGTAACTACACAGGTTCAATGGGTTTCTATATAGAACGGTTAGCTGAATTTTAAAGAACAGTTCATGCCGAAAAGTTCAATATAAGGAGAAATGCCTTAAATTATTACATAATACTTTCATGTTTAATGGGTTATTTCAGTTTTTATAGTGATAAAGTATGTTTCTGAGCTGTTTAATTAAAAAATAACAATAAAAATATGAATTAAAAAAATCCATTAATAGAAACTTTTAACTTTTTTTCTAAGAGTGTATGACATAGAAGGTCATAATTATGACATACTAAATCTTAAATACAAGGTAAAAAGTTGAAATAATGACAAAAAGTCATAATTATTATGAGATAAGTTGTAATTATGACAAATACGAAATTATTAATTCATGAGATAAAAAGTTAGAATTATGAATACTTTTTGTCATGTTAAATTAACACTTGCTTAACACTAAATGTGAGACAATAGTTGAATAATGATGGTGAATAATAAAAACATTTTTACACTTTTACACATTGTTAACTAAAGAAATTGAAGTTCAGTGATCCTTTTTAGACCCTAAAAGAATAATATCTCCTCATTGTGCTGGTCGACAACAATGATATACAGTAATTTCATGTGTCCAAGTTCTGTGTGCTTTAAAGTGATACAGTAGTTCATGCAAAAATGAAAATTACCCCATGATTTACTCACCCTCAAGCTAGGTGTATATGACTTTTTTCTTTCAGACAAATATGATCGGAGTTATATTAAATAATGTCCTGGCTCTCCTAAGCATTATAATGGCAGTGAATAGAGAATGAGATTTTAAAGTCCAAAAAAGTGCAACCATCAATCATAAAAGATAACCACACGGCTCCGGGGGGTTAATAAAAGCCTTCTGACGCATGTAAATGTGTTTGAGTATGAAAAATATCCATATTTAAAACTTTAAATACTTAAATAAATGGCTTCCGGCAGACGGCCGTACACGTCAACTTACACCAAAAGAGTAACCCTTACGCGATGTATGACGCAGGATGTAGAAGTAGTGTAAGCTTAGACGATCCCCCGGTTCAAACAACAGACTCAAGCTCCTCTTCTCTTATATTGAAATTCTCCAACATTTCTCTTTAAAAATTCTCGTTTTAGACTTCTAGCTCATGACCGGTGTTTTGTTTTGCTCTCTCATTTGCGCTTCCGCGTTCGTCAATGCGTCAGGTCAGACTTCACACTTTCACCATAAATGGATGCGTACAGCCATCTGTTGGAAGCTAATTATTTTAGTTATTAACCCCCTGAAGCTGTGTGGTTATCTTTTATGATGGATGGTTGCACTTTTTGGGGCTTCAAAATTCTCTATTCTCTATTAGCCAGGACATTATTTAATATAACTCTGATTGTATTCGTCGGAAAGAAGAAAGTCATATACACCTAGGATGGCTTGAGGGTGAGTACATCATGGGGTAATTTTCATTTTTTGGTGAACTAACCCTTTAAGGACTTAATTAATGCATGGTGGCCATTAGGCAGCATATAGAAATTCGATTTGATACTGGCATTTACTGACACATCAGTATGAATGAAAAGTTTGGTAACATGACATGCATGTTTTTGAGTCAGTAAGCCGCTGTCCTGAAACTACACAGCCCAGTTCAAATCAGTTTAATTCTGTGTGTAAACATGGATCTGTATAGCTTTACATGCCTGTTTAACTGCTATGTTCCACTTAATCTCTACAGGATACAATGTCCATTTCAATCCACCACAGAAATCCCTCCCCTGTGGGGATTTAATTCAAAAGCTATAGCTGAACAAATTCATGTATTTTAACTCATATTCAAACAACCCTTTTGTATGTCACCGATTAGCAATTTTTTAAATCACAGCATCCTAAAACAAATGGAAACTTGATTTGATCTGGCTAAGAACTATGTTATGATTTGTACAATCTAGTGTGCAGTATTCAGACCCATGAGACACCTTTACATGAGGGCAGAAACTTCCATCTGACTTGTGAGCCGAATTGTAATCATGTCTGACATAGCAATGCCACATCCGCTGCCTCTGCCCTCCCTCCCTCCGTGCCGTGTGCAGCCAGGCAGCAGGAGTGAGTAACAGCTGATTTATCGATGGGTTAATGTGGAGCAGAACTCTTGGAGGGGGCCCTGAGATGGAAAGCCATGCACAAACACACTCGCAGGCACGCACATTTGAGCAGTCACAAATATTCTAATGCACATACACTTCTAGTCAAATGTTTGGACATGCTTGATTGATTTTATGTTTATCATGATCTTTAAAACGTTATAAAAGAATGTCTTATGCTTAATCACCTCATAAAGTAGATTGAGTGAATGCTCAAAATGTGCAGTAACACTAATAGTGTTACACACAGAGAAACGCACCAATCACACAGATTTTACTCTGATCTTGAGTTTTGCCAAATTACAATCATACATTATAATTATGATGAATCTCTTCTTCCTTATTATTTATGATATTTACATGGTGCTCCAAAGTACTTCAAAGAATGTCCAAAACCAAACATGGCATTATTTATCATGGTGCATTTCCACAAATCCATTATATTAAAGGGTCAGTTCACCCAAAAATACAAATTCTGTTATTAATTGCTCACCCTCATGTCATTCCAAACCTGTAAGAATGAGGTTCAAAGCGATCGAGTTTCTTCAGAAAATTTGGACTAAACCGCTCAATTCATATGGATTAGTTCTACGATCTCTTCATGAACTTTTTGAAGCGTCAAAGTGTCAGTTGCATAGCTGTCTATGGAGGGACAGAAAGCTCTCAGATTTCATCAAAAAGATCTTCATTTGAGTTTCTAAGATGAATAAAAGCCTTATGGGTTTGGAACGACATGAGGGTGAGTAATCAATGACAGAATTTTCATCTTTGGGTGAACTATCTTTTTAACTTTGAATCATGGCTACAATTAGTCTGGGTAAACCCAGCCTGATCTGCCGGCGATTTGATTTCGCTCGGCAACTCAGTCTGGAAACCCGTGCATTCATTTCTGCTGCGCTGTTACACTTTTGCGGGAACCAATCACAGACTGGCTTATCCACCTTGCTCGCTATTGGCGGGTATAACACGATGACGATAGAGAAGCGACGGCAAGCAGCTTTCAAACTCTATCTGATCTACCCCTCTCTCGCACGACCGTCACTCCAAAATAACAATGCACAATCACAGTGACGCCGATTGTGTTAAGCATTTACCTTATCTGAGAGAAATGTAGCAGAACGTTGATCCGACAGTCTCTTCATAGGAAGATTACAAACGGCGATTAATGACACACGACGATTCTCTGCTGTTATTTTGGTGGTTTGCTTCACGATGTGAGTACAGGACTCTTTTACTTCAACGCCCCTTGATGGTAGACAATATTTTTATTATTTGCTCTATAGAGATCGCTAAGACATGTGACCAACTGGGTGGCAACATCAGAACGCAAAGAATTATGGGTATGTTTGGCCAGTTTACATGGGCTGGCATTGCAGGCTAGTGTTCTGGCATGAAAATAATTAAAAATTTGCGTGATAAACAGAATATAATCCTACAAAATGCAGCGGGCTAAAGAAAACATTGTCGGACCATACCGCCTAAAACTAAATCCTAATGCAAAGACGAGATATGACGAGAAAATAAAGGGAATCAAAGGACTAGATCCTTAAGAGCAGCGCGACTGGTCAAGGGAGGTCAAACTGTTGCCCAACTTCCAGCACCCATATATATATATATATATATATATATATATATATATATATATATATATATATATATATATATTAGAGAGAGAGAGAGATAGGTTTTAAGCCCCCTCATAAACACTAATTTGTCCTCCTTTTGGAGTTGCGCTGAATCAGCCTAAAAAACCCGCTCTAGAATCTTTATTAGGACGCTGCAGCATAGCGTTTAATGCCGTAAGATCTGGTCAAACAAACGATTGTCTGAAAGCGGTGTCAAATAAATATATATCATTGGTTAAAAACGTAAACAAGCCGGCTGGCTACGTCATATCATCACGTTTTGTATATGTATTTGTTATTTCCAGAAGTCCATTAATTGTATGATTTCAGGCACTGTGCACTTTGCAAGACTTTTTTGAAACAGACATCACAATGTCTTGAATAAATACAAATACAAATACTGTGAACAAACACTTTTTGCCTCTTCTGTTACACATAGGTCTACATCAAATTGTCCGGCAATGAGTTCTTTTTCAGAATCACTGTATCATGATACCATCGATATAATGGACAAAATTGTATTGAGAGTACATTGTAGTCGCGAGTACATCAGAGTCCTATGCAATTATTCTTGCCTCACTAAATGCCGCAAAGTGTCCTCCTTTTTGGTGTTATGGAAATGGCCACCATATATATATATATATATATATATATAATTTTACACACAAATATATATTTACACACAACTACATGATATTAAGTGTTAGTGCATACACACACGAAGTTTTCAGTAACTTCAAGTCGCTGCAACAGGCCCAGGTTTACAGATGGATGGGTCCAGAACCTGGAGATTGTAAAAGTGGGGCAGAAAACTGTCTTCCGTTCAAAGGTATGCTAATGTTTTTAGCACACACTCCTCGCTCTCTCTCATCTATCTGCGTGCAGTCAGAATTCAACAAACCAGCGTGTGTGTGTGTGTGTGTGTGAGAGAGAGAGAGAGAGAGAGAGAGAGGCGCGGGCGCGATCGAACAGTGGAAACATAAAAACATACTCCGTCATTTTGTTCATACAGGACATCTTTCAAACTGCAAAGTGTTTACTTATATTTGTGTACACACAATAAAACACAACATTGTGCTTTTGTCAAAATGTAAACTTGTCAAACTGTAACCTACAACTGTCACCCAACCAAAATCTCACACACACACGCTGGTTTGTTGAATTCTGACTGCATGCAGATAGATGAGAGAGAGCGAAGAGTGTGGTGCTTAAAACATTAGCATACATTTGAACGGACGACAGTTTTCTGCCCCACTTTTACAATCTCCAGGTCCTGCATCCATCTGTAAAAAAGACCTGTGCCTGCTGCAGCGACTTTACTGTATAAAACAGCAGGTATACGGCATCTTGAACACTGCGTTCTTCCCTCCATGCAAAGAAGTCTGGCGCCTTGTGTATGTTTGTGCCGCGGATTCCCAAAATGCTTTGCGTTCACCACCGGGAATACGTCATGATGACGACACATTAGCAATCTCTATATGTTTCGTCTCCCTGCTTCTTGAATCTGGCGCCGCCTGAGCTGACTGGAATTCTTTTTGGTTGTCATGACAATGACGTAGTTTACGGCGGCTATATTCCTCGTTCATTTACACTGAACCAGAACAGTATCAGAGTTTTAAACTCTCGACGATGCTGAATGACTTCTTTAGTTAGCAAGCAAATTGCTCGAGTGGACAACCTGCAAAAATCGCTCGATGCCATTTCTGCTTCTGCAAACCGCGGATCAATGCTACAAACTAAACCTGCGTCTCAATCCCTCAATCTCTAGTTCCCTAGGTCGTGAATCAGTATATCATGCAAGTGATTGTGACTACTGAACTAGGGAGCTGATTGAGACACGGTAAACCTGTCTGGAGTTTTCGCATCGCTCTGCAAAGTACGTCACCCGGATCGTTGATCTGATTGGTTGAAGGACTATCCAATAGGTTGTTTGCAATCACGTGGTTCTAGTGACGCGCGAAATTCCGGTGGAGGGCAAGCAGTGAAAATTAGAATGGAAGAGATGGGGAAAAGTTCTTTGTTTGCTGGTTTAGAAAGGTATAAACAGAAAATCACAACATATGTTGGACGCGATCTTTATGCTATGAAGAGGAGCGACTTTTCCGCTGAATTAAAAGACTTTCCTGCCATCGAGGAGACAGATATAGAGAATGTGAAGCTGCCCTCACGCCGTGTTCAGTTCTAGTCTGTTTGTTTATATCGCCCTGCCTTTCTACTAGTGAAGTTAGAGCAGTATTTTTATTTTCTGTCGTGATTGTGAAAAATGTCGCCATTGTAGGTCATTTATGCTGAATCGGGAATTGTAATAGGAACTCACGATATCGTTCGTGGAAAAAAAGGTAATACATTTTCGCCATGGTTGAGAAGGTGAGGGAAGACGACTAGCAAATGTAATAATGTCACTAAATAAACCCACTGCATTTCACTAAAAATAAACACATACTTTGCTGAGTTTTATATTTGGTTTTTGTGTAATAATTAACATTATGTTTTAGAGTATGATCACTCGGCTTGTGAACGATTATAACTTGCGCACATCCACTTCAAAACTGTTCACGAGCTTCTATGGGTTTGCTTTTGGTTGTCATTGGTTGAAATAAATACAAAAATACAGCGTGTCTGTGTCCTGAACGTGACCCTCCGATTCTCCTCCGTGGTCATATGGGAAAGTGAATATTTACAAAAACAACATTTAAACTAGTTACATTTACACGCTTCCAACAAATAAATGGATCGACTTCTGTCAGCTTGTTGAACACATTTATTTTATTTAGACATTTTCTACCATACGATGGCTGAAGCAGCAGCGCGTGACACTGTTCTCATGGTAACCAGATCAACATTGTGAACATACTACAAAACTGAAGTGAAAATACCAAATTATAATTAAATAGGATAAAATATCTTCTCCCTGCAAACGATAGCATGAATGTGAATATTTAACCAAGTCAAAAAGGTAAGCAAGTATCCATATTCATTTACGTTAAGTATCAGCAGACGCAAAACGCTATAAAAGGCGACAACTTATAAAATTAAAAAGCGAAATAAGTTATAAAAAACGGTATAAGTTATGTAAACACCTTATGGGTTCTCGATTTTATCGATTTGAGCAACCATAAGCGACGCAAAACATGCGAATTTTGAGTTTTTGATAGGATTCCTATATAGAAACATCACTCCCTGCCCTCCAGACTCATTCGCGTTGCTGCTGTGACGTCATGTGCAAACAACCTATTGCGTGAATAATGCTCGTTGATCACGCCTCTTGTGCAGTAGGAAATACATGGCAAACTCCCCAGACCAATGTTCAATTTTAAATTGAGCTTGGTCTGGTGATAGCCAGACTAGACTACAATACCTGTGCTATGATATTTTTTATGAGTGCATTTTCCAGTAAAGCATTTTACGGGAAAAGCAGCAAAATCTCATTTAAAATGATGTGTAATTAATCTCTAAATATTTACATGCCAATTAAATTCAGTTCATGTCATGAAGCCTGTTTACAAAATTAAATTGAATTGCATAGTAAAAACACCCTCGTCCGACGTCATCCATCTGCTCTGACAGGTGGATTTAACTGCAAACAAAGACACCGCAAATATTTACATTCCATCATTGTTCCTTGAATTCTCTTCTCTGTCCCTCATCCCTCATTTTCTCCTCTCTTTTAACCTTGTGTTCTTCAAACACTCCTTTACTCAGGTCATCTGGCGTAATTGTCCTAACACACTTTCCCTGGTGTTCGTATGTACGATTCCAACTTGGTTCTATTTGAAAGTGTTTTATATTGTTGCAAAACAAATGTAGCTTTTGATTAAACACAGCTTTCATCACTTTAACGAGGTTAGTTAGATCTACTTTCATCTCTCTCTCTCCAAAGTATACATAAAAATACACAAATTATTTTTTTTTTGTCCAGGTGCAAGTCAGTGTATATACCATATATTCCAATCTAATGAATTATTAGTGCTGTCATTCCTTCCCCATTTTCCATACAGTGGCCCCCAAAAGTATTTGGACACATATGCCATACAACAAAATACCAAACCAAGTGCTAGAAAGAAAGTGCAAGCATTTTTCAAGTAAAACATTTCACAAAAAGACATTTCAAATGATAATACAGTCAAAATAAGAAAATTAAGAAAGTATTCGGATCACAGCTTTTCGAATGTTAGCGAAACTGAAACATGTTAATGTGATGAACAACACCTGCAGGACACCTGTGTGAACTTTAGGGACTTCATACAGCCATTTAAAATCACACTGGGAATATTTGGTTTTAAAACATGCAGAAATGTCACAGAAAAGAGAAGATAGTTCTGAGAAAAGCTCTAGCATCATTTGTTTGCATATGCAGCTTAGTTTGATATTTTGTATATTATGCAAAGATAGATTATTAAGTGTTATACTGTAAGCTTTTGAGGTCACAAAGTGAAGGACAGGGAAGAGTCTGTCTTTACGGAGCCCAACCATCTGCCCGACATACCTTCCTGAATGAGAACTCAAGGGACACTCATTCACCCTCCCTTTCTCCATTTCTCTCTCTCCTGGTCATACCGAAGCACAACTATGTATAAACACCCATCTGTTTCTATAGCACTTGAAATCAATGCAGCTCTAGTGCTCACTTCTCATTATTCAGTCCCCCATGTGGCATCATTACACAAAGCGAAAGAGAAATAGAGATATGGACAGACAACGAGAGCTGCTTTCCTAGTCATAACAGACATACCTCATCTGTGACCTGTGATCTAACCTTGGTTTCTCCTCTGTTCTCGAGCCTAATAGATTGCGTCTGTATTTTGTACTTCTCACAGGAAACTCACAAAGTCACAAACTATTACATTACAGACTCAAGCTGTCTGCATCATGGGGATGTTTTCAAGATTAAAGGAATAGTTCACCAAATAAAATGCAGTTCTGTCATTATCTACTCACCCTCATCATGTCGTTTTAAAATCGTATGATCGTGAAACAGAAAAGGTTGACAATGATTGAACTATGGAGTCCTGTGCTTGACGTGAAAAAAGATATTGTGGACACAAATTAAGAATTCACTCCCGCAATTTATTAATACAAACATTTAGCTAAATTGTTTTCTCATTTTAGTTAAATCGTGGACATGTTCACGACTTTTGTCAATATAATAAAAGTGAATAACAATGAGGGCTATAAAGCCATTAACAATATCCAATATGTCTCATTTGCTATATTAGTCTTCTAATGGCACAATAGCTTCGTGTCACGAACAGACCAAAATTTAAGTTTACATTTTGTTTTTCCTGAAAATCTGAGAGTTCATAAGAGTTCACTGTCTGATTTGGTTATGAATTGTTCTTTTGCATCGAATCAATTTGATGAATCAGTTTATTCAGTTCACAAAACTGGTTTAAATGGGGCGGAGCAGGGGGTGGCTTCTTCTTCTTTTTTCAAAAGTTCCAAATTTTTTAGGTTTCTTAATAGTGTTGTCAAAACATTTTTCAATGCCATATGGGGAAAAATGTCTCTGGACCAATTTGGGCTAAGTTCCAAATGTCTGGCTCCGCCCCTGGTTTAAATGATTCATTCACTGCTCCGGTTCTTGGGTTCAACTCCCTGACTCAATGATTCGGTCGCAACAGTAATAATCAGGGCTGTTCATGAGAGTTCAATATCCGATTTGTTAGTGAATCATTCTTTTGCATTGGATCATTTCGGTCTTAATGATCCATTCTCTGATCCGGTTCTTGAGTTCAGCTCCCTAACTTAGTATTCCAGTTTCAACAGTTATCAGTTTGTTCATCACACAAAGCTATAAAATATAATTTTTCGATGCCATAAATGGGGGGAAATGTCCCTGGACCAATTTAGACTAAGCCCCGAATGTTTACAATGTCTTGCTCTGCCCCTGGTTTAAATGATTCACTGATCTGGTTCTTGAGTTCAGCTCCCTGACTTATTATTCCAGTTGCAACAGTTATCAGTCTGTTCATCACACAAAGCTATGAAATATAATTTTTGATGCATTTATTTTGCTTTTGCTTCCATTTTGAAGCCTGAACGCTCCCCATTCATTGTAATTTCATGGAACAAGCCACCAGGATATTACTGAAAATTTCTCCATTTCCGTTCTACAGAAGAAAGTAAGTCATATGGGGTTTGAAATGACATAAGGGTGAGCAAAGAATGGATGTTCAGTTTTGTTTCGACTACTCCTTTAATCACATTATGTACCGCTGATAACTCTGGAGAATGAACAGCTATTCTTTTCCCGGCTTCCACAGTGATGAGACAAGGTCAACTGGTAAGCATGCACAAGGGTATTGTATTCCCTTTAGAAGCAGTTTGCTATACAGCGGTCATAGCAACAACAAAAGAGTTTATTAGTCTCTCCCTGTAGAGCTGTCAGCATTAGTTTTATTGTTATAGATGGATGTGAGAGAAATGGACACATCCTGTTGTCCTCTAGAAAGGTTACTGGAATCATGGGTGTCCTGTGAGCTGGGGAATAACAGCAAAAGGTCAAGCCCTGCAATGTAGCCCAGTAGGGGGAGACATATGGGGGATTATTGTCCCCAGGGTGGAAGATAATAAGCTATATCTCATGCTCTAGATCAAAGTAAAGCCACATCATTGGAGCTGTCCGTGGCACACAGCAGGCCATGGGCAGGGTCAGAGCAACGTGCCCAAAATAAACATGAACCGAGTCTGTCGCCTTTACACTGCTGCGACATCTTCACTTAAAAGTAACAGCATGTGTTCGCTTTTGTCTCACTTTCTGTGGGAGTCTTTGGTTCGGTTGCTGAACCAGATTTTGACCATCAAGCCACAGGCAACGAGGCCATTAGTTTAAAGGATAGCCACGATTTGCAGAAATGTTTTACCAAAACTGTATATAAACATAGACAAACAAAAGTAGATCTGCTAAGCACCTGTGCTTACATGCTTTCATTTTGTTTTGTCATGCACCAAGTTCTAGACATATTGAGTACACAGTACTCTTTCTTGAGATAATTATTTGCTTCTTGAGCATCAATTATTTCTTGCGTATCAAGAATTTATGTAAACTGTGCCTGGATAGGATTATTTATATCTGTAGTTCGTTATATAAAAAAATGTCCTAACTCGACTTTTCTCATGCCCTTTATTATTTTCTATCGGTTTTGGATCTACTGGAACAATAGGAATATTATGGCAAAGGAAACATCTGTTGCTGGTCATTCAAAATCTAATTTAGACCTGCAAATAAACCAAGTTTTAGGATTTTGATGAATTTAAGATGTTGAAAAATTCTAATTCGGCACTATTTCTAGGTCAGTAATCATTTTTGACATTTAGTATGTGGACCTCAGATGCTCTTTTGGTCAATCTCAAACCATGCTGAGTGGAGAACATGATCAACATATACTTCACGTAGAGTTCATGCAACTCTAGTGCTGCTGTCACTCATGCAAAAGGGAGACAAACCAAAGACATTCTGATCTTATAAATGTATATTTTTCAGTTAAACTTACATTATTAGGATAATATAAATTGTAAAGAAAAATGCCCTAATATCTATCAGACTAACACGTCTTACTACACTGCAGACTGAAGCACATTAGGGTTTCATCTGCTATTGTTTGTGTGGCTATAATGAGTCAAACTACCACCTCATAAAAGTATGCAAGACCACAGAGTCCACCATAGTGGTGACTGCTTTCATGTTTAACACCAGCGTTGGCCTGAGACCACGTGCAACCATCTGTCAGACCTCAAACCTTAACCAAACGCTAAACTATGTAATGTTTCTCTTTATGAAAACAGTTTGAAGTAAAATTCTGCCTAAGCAATACACATCTCCTGTTATAGTAGGGCTGTAGCTGTAAACTAAACTTTGCAAAGACACTATAAGGTATCATCACAGCCAAATCTATGGGTCCTGATGGTATGGTATAAATTATCCTCCGTAAATCACAAAGAAAAAAAACTCTTTCCCCAGCATAACATGGCAACCGGACAGATTTTTCACAAGGTTTGGAAAGGAACTTTGGAACCACAACCTGAATGATATCATTTTACTGTTAACCGTTATGACGTTTGTTTGACCGAGTGCAATTCACAGGGAACCGTTTTTCAGAATGGCCTCTTTTTAAAGGGTGTTTGTGGGTGAAAGCTTCTTTTAGAACGACATAAAGAGAATGTTGTTAGTGATGAAGAGAGTTTGCATTTTGTATACTTAATGTTTAAACTCTATTTATACTCAAAAAAGTCATAGTAATAGACCCCACAAATTCAAAATGAGAGTTTTGGGGCTTTTAGATCATTAGCTTTTAGGCTAATATACATGCTAACGTGTACCTAAACAGAGACAAAACTCTGTTTTTAGCCGATTTAAATTTCTGAAAAATAAAAAGGACAAAAAATACTGATGACTCATCCTGCAGATTTTTGTCCAATCAAATGCTGATATCACCTGCAAGCGACTACAAAGTACCAAATAATGATTCATGATTTTTTATTTTTTAAAGGCAAAGAAATACAAGAATACATTATACAAATCTAGAACCCATCCCAAACCATCCCACCCCTGGTAGACTTCAAGAATATAGAAATATAATACAAACACAGAAGGAAGACAAAATAAATTAATTAATTCATTATTAATAATAATAATAATAATAATACAAATCAGGTTTACAAAGTTGTTAAAAAAGTTGAGACAATATCAAAAGCAGCATGCCATAAACTCACAGTCGTAACATTGGATCCATGCATACGAGAATTTGAGAGTTCCATTGAAATAATGTCCAACAAAGACACTGTCCACGTTCGTCTGCCCATTGTGTGAGGAGGATTCCAACAGTTGACTAACATTTTTTTTGCCGCTGTGAGAGCGGCTAACAGTAAACATCTTTGTTGAGTGGATAATGGAAGGTACCCAAAATCATTTAAAAAAAAAAGAGTTGTGGAGTCAAACATATATCAGTGTCCAACAGATATTATAAGTCCTGTGAGAGCTGGGTCCAAAAAGGTGAGAGAGAGGGACAATCCCAAAAAAAGTGCAAGTATGTGCCTAGAGATCCTTGAAGACAGAGACACTTAGAAGAGAAGGATAGATTAATGTAGAAACATTTCATAGGAGTCAAGTAAACCCTAGGTAGTAATTTCCAGTGTATCATTTGATGATTGGGGCTCTTTGAAGACAGTTTAAACATCCCCCATACCTTATCCGAAAATAAAACATTAAGATTAAGATCCTTGGCCCAAACAGTTGTAATAGAGAAGCATTTGTATGAATGCTCAAGAAGAGACAGATAAATAACTGAAACAGAAGAGGGGATAATGATTCATGATTTTAAAGCCATGCAAGCTTGCAGTCGATTGTAAGAAATGGGATGGGTTTAATCAGGCTAAATAATTTGAGAAGTCTGGCATACATTTCACTGAAAGAATTATTATTTTAATTAAAAATTAAGAGGTCAAAATGAAAAATAAATAAATAAATAAATAAATAGGGTGAATTTCCTTTTCATGCCAACAAAAAGATATTTCCTGCCCAAACTTCCTGTTTCAATGGGAAATATGACTACACAGGACAGAAAACTTTCCTTTAGACCTTAATACCAACCAGTGATGATGTGAATGGATAAAACAGAGACATTCCTTTCATATTGTTTCTCCATATGGGGCTGCATGTCTTTAGGACATATATTTGCGTAGATGCTATGCTCTGCCTGGTACCGTAGGTCTTAGTAACATGAGTCTCTGCAAACTCTTGACAGATCTGAGAGCAAATGTACAGAAGTAGCAAAATAAAGCAGCTAAGGTCATGGCCACAGCACAGATGTCATTTCTCAGAGACTTCGTGAGCCAACTAGGAGCCACTGATGTGTGTGTTTCTATTCGCTCCAAGAGGAAATATTCTCACTCCATTTTTCAAACACACCGCCTACTCTTTTTTTCAAGTCCTATTCATCTGCTCTGCATTTTCCAGAAACTCATTAAGTGTGTTGTGTCAGTGCTGAATGGTTTTAATAATCCAGGGCAGGTGGTTATGACTCTACTGAGGCCCTGAAGTGTCTTGTCAAGTCCAGTGTACGAACTGTAGGCCCTAAAGACCTTGATATACTCACAGCAAAGTTCTTTTTCATTCTTCGCTTGGGGGTAAAAAGAAGTTTGAAAATACCTTTGCAGCAATATACTGTTAGCGAGCGTCCTGATGCCACCCACGCTATTGGGAGCAGCATTTAGATTAATACGTAAAAATGTGCTGCACGCTTTCTGTCTCTAGTGTAAGGCCCTGTTTACACTAGTGCATTTTCGTTTTAAAATGCATAACTTTTTGCTACGGTTACGCCTGTCGTTCACACTACTCCGGCGATTTTGACCCTTGAAAACGGAGACTTTCAAAAATGCTGCAGACCACTTTTAGTTTGAAAACTCTGGGTTTGTGTTTCACTGTAAACGGACCGAAAACGAAGGCGTGGCTTCCCACATCACGTTACTAGAACACAACAATAACAGACTAGAGCTGCGTTTCCCAAAAGCATCGTAACCCTAATTTGATAGTAAAGAACCATTGGTGGCTATACGATCAACTTAGGCTTACAATGCTTTTGGGAAACGCAGCCCAGAGCCATCCTCTCTCAACAGCTCTGTAACATGCCAGCCTCGACTACCGTGTAAAAAATAACATGGAGATGGAACTGCATGCTTTGCTGACTTTGTGGTACTTTTTGTGGGACTAATACTGCAGCTGCCTACACGCACAAGAGGCAAATGTTGGCTTGAGGGTGAGTAAAGCTTGAGGTAATTTTCATTTGAAAGTGAACTAATCCATTAAGAAAGCATCTGACCATAGCGACGTAGATATGTTTGCACCAGCTCTGCAATTTGTCACTCCAATCAAGTCAAGTAATGTTTATTTAGCACTTTATACAATAGATTGCTTTAAAGGAAGACTCCACTTTTTTTTGAAAATAACTCTAGGGGAGTTGGAAAATGAGCCAGAACAGTTGAGTTTTACTGTTTTCGAATCCATTCAGCTGATCTCCGGGTCTGGCGGTACCACTTTTAGCATAGCTTAGCATAGTTCATTGACTCTGATTAGACCGTTAGCATCTCGCTCAAAAATGACCAACGAGTTTTGATATTTTTCCTATTTAAAACTTGACTCTTCTGTAGTTACATCGTGTACTAAGACCGACGGAAAATTAAAAGTTGTGATTTTCTAGGCCGATATGGCTAGGAACTATACTCTCATTCCGGCGTAATATTCAAGGACTTTGCTGCCGTACCATGGGTGCAGCAGGCGCAATGATATTTTGCAGCGTCTCTCACAAATGTCTCCATGGTTGCAAGGCACGCTCCCTGTGCAAGCAGGGGGTCACAGGCGCTGCGTAATATCATTGCGCCTGCTGCACCCATGGTATGGCAGCAAAGTTCCTTGATTATTACGCCGGAATGAGAGTATAGTTCCTAGCCATATCGGCCTAGAAAATCACAACTTTTCATTGTCCGTCGGTCTTAGTACACGATGTACAGAAGGGTCAAGTTTTAAATAGGAAAAATATCAAACTTGAGCGAGATGCTAACGGTCTAATCAGATTCAATGAACTATGCTAAGCTATGCTAAAAGTTGTACCGCCAGATCCGGAGATCGTCTGAATGGATTTGAAAACGGTAAAACTCAACTGTTTAACTCTAGGGGAGTTGGAAAATGAGCCTATTTTCAAAAAAAGTGGAGTGTTCCTTTAAAGCATGCTTTACAGTATTAAACGTGAAAAACCAGTGTCAGTGTCTCTTTAAATTAGAATTACAACTTCAATTTCAACTATAATTTCATTCAGCTGTTTTTATTCATGTTTGATCTTCACAGACCAAACAGAAGAAATAAATCGGACAAGATTTCCACGTCAAAGGCGGCAGAGCCTTAGGGCGCATCTATTACGTAATCAACATGATGGACCAATGGTAGTTTGAAGGTCCAGAAACAAACTCCAAATGAACTTTATTTTGGCCTGATTTTGTTCGAAATTACATCACACCAGTTTGTCCTTCGATTTCGCTTGAAGTATGTCAGGGCTTTAAATCAAGCCTCTTTGCCATTCCCCGCTTTCCTTTCAGGTCAGAATCTAGACACATGCACCCAGGAGCTGCCTGAAACACAACCCCGCCCACCCTGAGAGCTTCATGTCAAAGGTCACAGACATCAAGGCGACCCAACGACCCAACTGTTGACCCCTGGGACAGCTTCACTCTACTGTGCCTTTGTCACCGTGGCCAGTCTAGAAGAGCAGCATTGATTTGCTTCACTTGTCTTTGACCGGTCCATGCTGGCGAAGGGAGGTCTTGTCATCTCTTCCCACCCAGGGACTTCATCTCTCTAAGTACTGCTGACCCTCACCCTCCTGGGGCCGACGGGAGCTTTGAAGCCCCTGGGACTCGGCTCCTAAGCCTGGTTTTATTGCAGGGGAACGGGACGGGTCAGGTGCCTGTGGAGACCTGTCGAGTCATTCTTATCTGTACGAGCCTAATCTACACAGCAGCTACTGCGGATTAAATCTCAAGTGCCACTCTTTGCTGCTAAGGTTCACATGTGACCATTTCCTCCAACTGGAGTCTAAGAGGAGGGCAAGGCGAGTGTGTCGTGGAGGCCCGGAGATTGGATTGAATTACGCAGAGGGCTCTGAGTCCTGAGGCTGTTGGGCTGCGTTTTGCGCTTTCCTGCAATTCATAACACAATGTGTAAGTGATCAATTGAGGCAAAGTGGCCTTACAATTGCCATTTAGAAGCAATCGCTTTTAAACAAAACGCCGGCACTTCGGGGAATTTCACTGGGAACATTTGAAACATATTTGGGCGGTACTTTCGGTAGAGTAGCAGAAAGATCACAGCTTGAGATGCTTTTTTGTTTAGCTCCAGTTCAAAAGGTCATATTTTACACTTGCGTTCCCCATTAAAGCCAAATAAGACATTGTTGTCCACCTCTAAACTGAATTTACTCCAAGATCAATCTTAAACAAAAGAAATCAGAAGTGAAACTGTGTCTGCATATTACGAAACATCCCACGTGTCCCATGTTCTGCAGACTTTTTTTCCCCCAAACAGGCGGGCATTCGTGCTTTGGTACGACCTCAAGATGAAACCTCTTTGTTCTCACTTAGCTTTACACAAATCTTCCTCATCATCGAGCTCCTTCAGCTCCCTCTCCCTCAGTCTGTTAATCATTCACAGAGAGCTGAAATAAATCACCAAAGCAAGAATGTGCCGCTATGAAACCATAGTGCTCTTTGATGGGGTAGATAGGGGCATCAGATTTCACAAACATGCCAGTTTTGAATTTTTATAGAAGTGTATTCAATTCATTTCTAAATTGAATTGGGGATTTTTGCAAGAGCATGCAACCATTGAGAGAACGCTTGAATGATGAAGGCCTGCACGAGCAAAACAACAATGCCACAGTCTAAAACCTACAGTATGGGAGCAAATGGGATATAACCAGGACGGAAAAAAAAAAAAAAGTTAAATTTTTTTTTTCCCCATATGATTTATTTTGCATAAGACTGCATTAGGGAGTAGAGTCCTTTTTATTTTACATTTTATATGAATGTTTCTTTTAATTTTTTTTTTTTTTTTTTGAGTCAGGACTTGTTTCAGGCAGAAATGTTTGCTCTGGAGCAATGATTTAATGCACAGTGTCGTGATAGTTTAAAGTAGAAACCCACTACACCAGAACACACACACACACACACACACACACACACACACATAATTTTATTATTCCTGTGACCTACTCCAACCTGCCCGTTTCCCTTATAAACTTCTCTTTCTCTTCTTATGGAAAACCTTCCAGCAGCACTTTTTACTGTGACTGCATGCAATCTACATCCTCAGCATGAAAGACGTGCGCCTGACTCCATTCGCATCTGCACACATACTTTTCCTGTATTTTATTTTAAATGTTCATGATGTTGCAATCCTGTATTTTATTTTAAATGTTCATGATGTTGACACATATCTCGCTCTCAACTTGTTCCTAATCACTCAAAAACCACTTACTGACAAGAAAACTATCAGGCAGGAAAGCCTGTACAATAAAAGTCTTGAAACCAGGCAAGGTTACATTTATCAAACCGCAGAAATGTCACTGAATATGAGAGTGATGTCTTTCAATTAAAACTACGAGTGTTTATCATAAAGTTGAGTGTGATATCATAAAACTCAGGCTTAAACATACAATTAGTCATTCACTATGAAGTAATGCGTTTAGGAGCTACTGTACTTCCTGTCTGAAAAACATGTCATAATATCCTGATAAGCCTTGAAAGCTTTCACAGCACATTTGGGAATGGAAACTGCCCCTTCACAGAGGCCATCAAAACAATGTTCATGTGAACACAAATTACAAAGACTCAAACGTACTGGGCACAAGTGGTTTGAATTTGATAAAAAGAAAAAAATGGCCCTGCCTTTATCTAATTGCCCAGTACTGTCGTCATTTCATTTTCACTATGTGGTTGAAGTCTTTGAACATTTATTTCATTTTTATGGAAATCTGTGGAATGAATTAAGCTTATGGTGAACAGATTTTTCAGAATATTCCAAAACATGATTATGTTTTGAGGTTAGGCCTTTGTTAGAAAAGCAGCTATAAAGTAAATTTATTTGGTGAATTTTTGCAAACTTGTTTGAATGACACCGCCATACAATTCACTCTTTTACAGTCACTGTAATTGTCTTTACAATGTAATCCAATGAGCCTTTTTATCAGTTCCAACATGTTTTTTGGTGTGGCTATTTTATAAGTGGCTATTTTATTGTTTCATATTGTAGACATTAAAGATGTATAGTGCATACGTTTTTATTTTATTTTATTTTTTTATAATGTGACAGATGCCACATGGAACATTTGTACAGTGTTAAAAATATAAAGTTATAAAAACATAACTTATCACAGTTTGACAACTCAAATATAAAAAAATGTCATGTAATTTCTTTTCTTTTTTCCATATTTGTTAATGCTTATGCAACATGACATATTTCCCCCTACATTTGTTAAATAAGCATTAACAAACAAATATGGAGGAAATCAATATTTAATTTTATGATCACTAACTTATTAGAAATATGCAAACAAAATCAAATATGAATAGAAAACTATTTCATTTTTCATTCTTAAAAAGTATGAAAAATTAATATGAACAAATAATTTATATGAATATGAAATTATTAATTTTACATAAGCATACTATATTTAAATATTTCACATTATTCCCCATATTTTTTTAAAATGCAAAATTCAACATTGACTTTTTCATAATAAATATGCAAACAAATAATGCTTATGTAACATGAAATATAGTTTTTTTCTGGGTTTTTTTGTAATAATGCATAACACAAGCTACAATATTTTAGGTTTTGCGTCAATTATGCGCATACTTGTGGTATCTTTCGAAAGAAGACAATTGGAGCTTTATTTTTCAAGTTTCAGAATTAATTTATTTTTCTTTATTTTTCAAGTTTCAGAATTAAAATGAGTAAAAAAAACAGACAAGCTGAAGTATATTGGAATGGAAATGTTTTTGTTTTGGATAAAATCTTTTTATCATTAAAAAATAATAAGCTCATGTAAATTTATTTTTTTCACATTTATTATTTGTCAGTGCTTATGCAATATGAATATATATATATAAATAACATAAATAAGCATTAACAAACAACAAATCTGGAAGAAATCAATATTTAATTTTAAATAAGCATCAACTAACAAATAAGTTGATGTTTAATGTTTAAAAAAAAATAATACAATAGTTTAAATTTTGCATGATCATTAACTTAGAATAAATATGAAAAAAATACAATATGAATAGAAATCAATATTTCATTATTCATTGTTAAAAAAATAAAAAAATAAATAAAAATAAAATAAATATATGAACAAATAATTCATTTAAATATACAATTATTAATTTTACATAAGCATATATATATATATATATATATATATATATATATATATATATATATATATATATATATATATATATATATATATATATATATATATATATCCCACACTGTAAAAAAATAATTGTTGGTTTAACTTAAAAAAGTAAGTTACCTGGTTCATTGAAATTAAAAATGTGAGTTAATACAATGAAGGCGACTGGTTTAATCAACAGAAACTCAAAATATTATGTTATCTGAACCACATTAATTATCTAAGTTGATTTGACAAAAAAAAAAAAAAAAAAAATCATGAAAATATTTTTTACAGTGCATATTTAAAAGTGAAATTCAACTGACTTTTCCCACAATAGTTAGTAAATGCTTATGTAACATGAAATATAGATTTTTACCAGTACTTTTTTTTTGTACTACATAACTCAAGCTAAAATATTTAAACTTTTACGCCAATTAGCAATTAACGACTAGAAATCATCATGACAATGGTAATTTAACACAGATGGTACCACAAACATGCGCTCATCTTGTTTTTATGGTATCCGACCTCAGAGCAATCACACTGATGTCCTCAGTTCCTCAGATTTGGAGCATCTCACACCGAGAAACACGACAGTAATGCTATATGTTTTAAAGACCTGTCAGCTTGATGGATTGCCAGACCTCCCTTAAATTCAAAATGACCTGGGATCTGTCGGATCAGGCAAAGGCCGTGGTAGTTTTACATTGTCTGTGTACAGCTGAGGGAATGTGAGATGGTTGTTCCCCACTGACCTCACAGTGTAGTTACTGTTTTACAGAGATAAGAACTAAAGCTTTGAGGAGACCAGATCCCTTTTTATGCGTCCAGTAAAGACACACAGCGGCATCATTGTGCAGGTGGTTCAGGCCCACTCACACACACACACACACACAGAAAGCGCTCCAACTTTTGTCAATTGTCTGGACTGCTGAGAAAAGCCTTCCCTATGGAGTTCACACGGATATGTTGGGCAGACTTACAGAATAGATGAAAATACATTCAATACTGACTCTGCCAACCCCTAAAACTGGCCCTGATTTTTCTTCAGTGCAGAATAAATGTTTATACTCTCCAACTCTCGCCTTCTCATTGATTTTAAAATGAACGGCCTTTGGTAAACAGGTCTGTATTTAAATAGGGAACAACCTCTGGCTTCGATTGAAAAAAAAAATGAGGAATGTTATTTGTTTGCCCAGGAACCAATGCAGAACATCGCGGAGCCAAGACTTTTGACAGCTGAAAAGAGACTCAAATGGAGGTGGATGGTTTTAAATAAATCGACCTCATGTTTTGCTAGAAGGAGCCAAAAGTAGATGCAGAAAATTGCAGGAAAAACTTTACTAACTGAGGTAATACATGTCCGTGTTTATTTGCACACACAAGCTCTGTTCCAAAACCTAATATGTTGCTTCACTGCAACTTTCATAGTGTGAATGCATTTATCAATACATTTCAGTAAAATAATAAACATATATAAAGTGGGCATGAAATACTAAGGACTAAATTACAGTTTTTTTTAGGTCCAAAAAACTGGCTTTATCTGAGATTATTAAAAAGAAAAACATGAGGGGGAAATGGAAAATTAAACAGGATGATGAAAGCATGAAGCAGTTTGGTTATTTTGATTATTGCACTAAATATTTCCCTTTTTTCTGTGCTGTAGGTGGTGGTATGTTTCTTCCACATTATTTATGGATGGGATGGAGCTCTTGTAGGGTAATTAATAATGACTTAATTCATCCCAGTCCAAGAGTTCTGGAGCCTGCGGGAGGGAAACAGGGAGGCTTGACCTGATCCTCCAGGATGATTTAAATCCCAACTGCCCCGTCTCCCTGCTATGTCCTCTCAGGATCTCCACTGAGTGAATATACAGACCCATATGATCCATATATTTAAACAGTTATTATTCAATTATTTTTGGTATAAGATGGAGATTTTATGGTAAACGCCTAGATACACGTAAGATAAGTATTGGTATATTAGCTGGATTTGATTGCAAACGTGCATACGTCTGATTCTGAGAAAACAAATGTATGCACAAAAACCATGCGTACACCTCTTTTCCAGATGTGTGATCTATTTCTGCATTATAGGCCATTTTATAGCCTATTAATAGGCTAACAGGGTTTTATTATTATTATTGCTGCCTGATACCTGCAGTACTCTGAATCTGCCACAAGGAGAAAGTGAGTACGCCTGCTTCGAACCTGACATGGTGCTAAGCACTTTTTTTACACATCAAAGACCATTTTTATAAATCTGAACGTTAGCATGGATTTAATGGGCAACGCTATTGGTTCTTGCTCCTGAATATTTGTGACCCTGGACCACAAAACCAGTCTTAATTCGCACGGGTATATTTGTAGCAATAGCCAACAATACATTGTATGGGTCAAAATTATCGATTTTTTTTTTTAATGCCAAATATCATTAGGATATTAAGTAAAGATCATGTTCCATGAAGACATTTTGCAAATTTCCTATGGTAAATATATCAAAAATGTATTTTTGTGAGTGGATATACATTGCTAAGGACTTCATTTGGACAACTTTAAAAGGCAATTTTCTCAATATTTTGATTTTTTTGCACCCTCAGATTTCAGATTTTCAAACAGCTAGGGCAAATATTGTCCTATCCTAACAAATCACACATCAAGGGAAAGCATATTTATTCAGATGATGTTTAAATATCAATTTCAAAAAATGTATCCTTGTGACTGGTTTTGTGGTCCAGGGTCACATTTAATTACATAGGTCTGGTTTAGAATGGAGACCTTTAAGGACTGTAGTTGTTATTGGCAAATAATAGAAGTTATCTATATCTGTTCTGTCACAGAAAAAAAAAAATAAAGATAATCATGACTTTGATCACACTGCTTATCAAATCGGTATGTACGCATATTTTATAAACGTGGCCGCAGATTCAGTAGCGTAATGGACAAGCACACAGGACACGTGGAAGCTTATTTCTGCCATGAAATAAAAAACAAAAAAGGTAATTGCAAATTTTTATCTCACAGTTGCGCGTTTATATCCCCCAAGTTATAAACTTGTAATTGCAATTTTTATTTTTATTTTTTCTGGAAATTCTACATTTTCATCTTGCAATTCTTACTTTTTTCTCAGAATTCTGAGTTAACATCTCAGAATTATAATTTTTTTTTCTGCCACAGAATTTTTTTTTTTTTAAATAAGTAATTATGAGTTAGGTTTAGGTTAGGGAAAGGTTTTCTGTCTTTTCTTCTCAGAATTGCAAGTTTTGCAAGTTAAGATCTAGTAATTCTGATATTTTTCTCAAAAATTTCTGAGTTTACATCTTGCAAAAGTTTATATCTCACAAAAAAAAGTATAATTTGTGATATGTGTACACTCAGTATTGCAAGAAAAATGTCAGAATTGTGAGATAAAAAGTTATGATTATATATTTTTTTTTATTCTGTGATGGAATCAAGCTTCCATATATAACAGATATCGATTACTTATATTATTTACAAACAACTACAGACCTTATAGGCCTCCATTCTATACCAGGCCTACATAATTAAATATTCAGGAGCAAGAACCAATAGCTTTGCCCACCAAGTGCACTGCACAGACCGCAGCTGAAAAAACTGAGAAAATAAATTTGTTCACAGAATGCATATCCAAACCCATTTCATATTATTATTTAGTCAAATGAACAATATAATCAAAACGAATCAAAAGAAATGTACTTTCTCTGTGCAGACGGAAAGCATCATTTGATTTTTTTGGTCTACAAGAGAAGGAAATTACTTTCTCACTCTTCATCCTTAGCAGGTCTGGATTGTCTCAGCGTCTCCGTGAGGTCAGAATCTGACGAGCGTGTGACCTCCTCTCTTTCCTGTAGCTGGTTCTGCAAAGGCATGTCAGGTGTTAGCTGATACCTCTTTCTGCAGGGGAGGAAAAGGGGATGTAAAAATGGGGAGAAAGGAAAAAGAGGGCATTTTAACAAGGCATATTAAAAGCAGGGATGCATTAGTGTGGAAAACATTCATTTCTGAGCAAGGATCAAAGGTCACTCTCTAAGTGACGAAAAAAGTGCTGCATCTCTATCACTTTTTGTGTTTTTAAAGGAGTGTGTCGGGGTGGCTCGGGTAACAGCCCCAATAACATCACAGCTTGTATATATAACTCTCGGGAGAGAAGACAGACAGAGGGTGACGGAGTAAACGAGACTAGGAATGAAAGAGAGAGAGGAAGAGAAAGGAGGGGTGGTGACTTTTTGGACTTGCCTGTCTAATATGTTTTCTGTGTTGGGGCCTCTCGGCTCGCAAGTAGAAATACTCATGGGAGAGATAGAGACAGCCTCACCGCCACTCATACAAGCCACCTGAAAGACACATCCCAGCACAGTGTGACCATTTCCTCTGGAAGAAAAACCCAGAAACTCTTGCAAACCACTCAGAGCCTTCACATACCTCTCATGATCCGCACAATAGTCTTTCCAGAGATGTGCTTTGAAGTCGAATATCATCATCATCATCAGGTTTACCAACAAAACAACTGCCCACAGTGTTCTCCAGTACACAGCAGGATGGTTTTCACAGGAAACATCACTTATTTGCATTTAGGCCATTTTTTTTCTTTCCTTGAAAAATCAGCATATTGGAATTATTTCTGAAGGATTGCGTGACACTAAAGACTGGAGCAATTATGCTGAAAATTCAGCTTTGTCATCACAGGAATAGTTTACACTTTAAAAGTGCCCTAGATTATGTTTTTAAAAGATGTAATATAAGTCTAAGGTGTCCCCTGAATGTGTCTGTGAAGTTTCAGCTCAAAATACCCCATAGATTTTTTTTAATTAATTTTTTTAACTGCCTATTTTGGGGCATCATTATAAACGCGCCGATTTTATGTTGCGGCCCCTTTAAATCCCGTGCTCTCCGCCCACAGAGCTCGTGCTTGCCTTGAACAGTGCCTTAACAAAGTTTACACAGCTAATATAACCCTCAAAATGGATCTTTACAAAGTGTTCGTCATTCATGCGGCATGCATGCGTCGGATTATGTGAGTATTGTATACTGTTATATTGTTTACTTCTGATTTTGAATGAGTTTGATAGCGCTCCGTGGCTAACGGGTAATGCTACACTGTTGGAGAGATTTATAAAGAATGAAGCTGTGTTTATGAATTATACAGACTGCAAGTGTTTAAAAATGAAAATAGCGACGACTCTCTTGTCTCCATGAATACAGTAATAACCGATGGTAACTTTAACCACATTTAACAGTACATTAGCAACATGCTAACGAAACATTTAGAAAGACAGTTTACAAATATCACTAAAAATATCATGTTATCATGAATCATGTCAGTTATTATTGCTCCATCTGCCATTTTTCGCTATTGTTCTTGCTTGCTTACCTAGTCTGATGATTTGGTTGTGCACATCCAGACGTTAATACTGGCAGCCCTTGTCTAATGCCTTTTATAATGTTGGAAACGTGGGCTGGCATATGCAAATATTGGGGGCGTACACCCCGACTGTTACGTAACAGTCTGTGTTATGTTGAGATCCGCCTGTTCTTTGGAGGTCTTTTAAACAAATGAGATTTACATAAGAAGGAGGAAACAATGGAGTTTGAGACTCACTGTATGTCATTTCCATGTACTGAACTCTTGTTATTTAACTATGCCAAGATAAATTCAATTTTTAATTCGAGGGCACCGTTAAAATATATTCATATAGAAAACTGTTATTAAAGGATTAGTTCACTTCAGAATTAAAATTTCCTGATAATTTACCCACCCCCATGTCATCCAAGATGTTTATGTCTTTCTCTCTTCAAGGTGCCCTAGAATTAAATTAAATTAAATTGAATATATCTTGGCATAGTTAAATAACAAGAGTTCAGTACATGGAAATGACATACAGTGAGTCCCAAACTCCATTGTTTCCTCCTTCTTATATAAATCTCATTTGTTTAAAAGACCTCTGGAAAACAGGCGAATCTCAACATAACACCGACTGTTACGTAACAGTCGGGATCATTAATATGTACGCCCCCAATATTTGCATATGCCAGCCCATGTTCAAACCATTAGACAAGGGCAAAACGTCTGGATGTGCACAGCTGAATCATCAGACTAGGTAAGCAAGCAAGGACAATAGCGAAAAATGGCAGATGGAGCGATAATAACTGACATGATCCATTATACCATGATATTTTTAGTGATATTTGTAAATTGTCTTTCTAAATGTTTCGTTAGCATGTTGCTAATGTACTGTTAAATGAGGTTAAAGTTACCATCGTTTATTACTGTATTCACGGAGACAAGAGAGCCGTCGCTATTTTCATTTTTAAACACTTCCAGTCTGTATAATTCATAAACACAACTTCATTCTTTATAAATCTCTCCAACAGTGTTGCATTAGCCCGTTAGCCACGGAGCACAAACTCATTCAGAATCAAATGCAAACATCCAAATAAATACTATACTCACAGGAATCGATGTATGTATGATGAACACTTTGTAAAGATCCATTTTGATGGTTATATTAGCTGTGTGAACTTTGTGTTTGCTGTTTAAGGCAGTTAAGAGCTAGCGGGGGCAGGAGAGCGGGAGATTTAAAGGGGCCGCACACTTAATCGGTGCATATGTAATAATGGCCCAAAATAGGCAGTTAAAAAAATTTATTTAAAAACATCTAGGGGGTATTTTGAGCTGAAACTTCACAGACATGTTTAGGGGACACCTTAGACTTATATTACATCTTTTGTAGTTCTAGGGCACCTTTCAGTCAAAAAGAAATTATGGTTTTTGAGGAAGACATTCCAGGATTTTTCTCCATATAGTGGACTTCAATGGCTACCAGTGGGCTGAAGGTCTAAATTGCTGCTTCAAACAATACAGCCAAGGAATAAAGGAACATTCACACCAAGAACTATAACTCTAAATATATAACCATAAAGATAACTATATTAGCGTCCACACCAGCAACGATATTGTTCTGTTTATTCTAAGTGTGTGCTTGTCTATCACTTTACATGCTCGAGCTCATTACAGCAGGATGGATTCTGATTGGCTGTCAATGTTTTTATCATTCATCAGCTGGATAAAATCGTTCTGAAACTGATTCCAATGATATAGTTTCTCTGTGGCATTATCGTTATAGCTGTGGTGTGAATTCTGCTATTCTTTAATATTGAGAATGATTTTTAGAACTATATCTTTATCATTATCTTTATAGTTATCGTCCTTGGTGTGAACTGGCCTACAATCGGTCATTTTCTAAAAAAAAATTAAAATTTATGTACTTTATAACCACAAATTCTTGTCTTGCACTGCTCTGGGATGCGGCACGCATTACATAATCACGTTGGAAAGGTCACGCGTGACATAATGTGAAATACCGTGGTAGGGCGAAAAACTATTTTTTCTCCTCCAACTTCAGAATCTTCTGACATCGTTGTTTTAAATTTTTTTGTAAAGGCCAACTTAGTCTTTGCACGTTTGCTTTGTAAACAATTGCTCGGTACTTCCGCGTGACCTTTCCAACGTGATTACATAATGCATGGCGCTAGTGCAAGATGAGCATTTGTGGTTAAAAAGTATATACTTTTTTTTTTTAAGAAAATGACCGATCGTTTCGCTAGTTAAAGGGATAGTTCAGCCAAAAATGAAAATTTGATGTTTATCTACTTACCCCCAGGGCATCCAAGATGTAGGTGACTTTGTTTCTTCAGTAGAACACAAATGATGATTTTTAACTCCAACCGTTGCCGTCTGTCAGCCGTATAATGAGTGTCAATGGGAACTCCATCTATAACAGTCAAAAAAAACACAACAGACAAATCCAAATTAAACCCTGCTGCTCGTGACGACACATTGATGTCCTAAGACACGAAACGATCGGTTTGTGCGAGAAACCGAACAGTATTTATATCATTTTTTACCTCTAATACACCACTATGTCCAACTGCCCTCCACATCCGGTTAGTGAGGTCTGATCGCGCTCTGACAACGGAAGTGATGCCTCGCACTCATTGAAGTATAAGCGCAAGACATCAGTTCCGTCATCAGAATGCGTTTTTTGACCTCACTAACTGGATGCTGAACGCAGTTGGACATTTTATGTGTTTTAGAGGTAAAAAATTATATAAATACTGTTCGTTTTCTCGCACAAACCGATCGTTTCATGTCTTAGGACATCAATGTGGTTTAATTTGGATTTGTCTGTCATGTTTTTTTTGACTGTTATAGATGGAGTTCCCATTGACATGCATTATACGGCTGACAGACGGCAACGGTTGGAGTAAAAAATCATCATTTGTGTTCTACTGAAGAAACAAAGTCACCTACATCATCTCGGACGCACTGGGGGTAAGCAGATAAACATCAAATTTTCATTTTTGGGTGAACTATCCGGTTAAGACATTTATTCCTCGGCTGCGATCGTGTAGAGCCCTTTGAAGTTGCACTGAAACTGCAATTTGGACCTTCAACCTGTTGGTAGCCGTCGAAGTCCACTATATGGAGAAAAATCCTGGAATGCTTTCCTTAAAAACCATAATTTCTTTTCGACTGAAGAAAGGAAGACATAAACATAGTAAATTATCAGGAAATCTTTATTCTGAAGTCAACTAATCCTTTTATAGAAGCAGTTAATAAAGATAAAATCTTGCATATTAGCTACCAGCCACAGTATTAGCATCTGTCATTTGTGTTAACTTTTAACTAACATCCTACAGAAAAATAGATGTCATTTTAGATTCAAAGGCATGAAAATTACTTGTAGAGACAGTGGAGAGACAGAACAAGAGCACAGCTATAAAGGAAACATAGGTTTCCTGGATAATCGTTGCTGCCCTGGCCATAAATATGTATTACTTCCTCTATTATACTCCAATACGTAAAATAGCCAAATATTACAAACTATTGATTAAAAACAGAACTCCAATTTTACAACTGAAAGGCTCTGGTGAGTGCATGTTGTGCTGTAGCAGTCGAAATTGCTTGGCCGAGTCAGAACCTTGAGGTTGGTGGATCGGTTTACTGTCGCGTCCCTGACGCATGGTAAAATGTGAGATTCATGAACGAGGGCACGTTGAAGAAGTGTCTGGCAACAGTTTGGGATCAAAGAGTTATTACTTTCCCCCAGTTTAATTGTCACGAGGGACTCGAAGAATTCCGTTAACGCCAGCTATGATTTAAACCAGCGACCGAGCATCTCCCTCTCCTCTGAATCAATCGGAAGAGCTTTTACCTATGCCTTGTTGTCTGTCGTCTTGCGGTTTTCTCATGTCATGCGAAAAGAAGAATTTGACAGTGCTGGAAACATTTTAGCTGGTATAATTTTCCCATGATACCATGCTGAGATTGCTTCCACTTGAGGACAATTGTGTTTATCCTCCGGGGAAGTTTATTCTTGGTAATGACAACCATTTCTCCTCTCATAAACCTGTGTTTGACATAAACCGAGAGTGAATCTTCACTTTGCTCAAAAGCCCTCTTATGTATTTCGCAGTTTCAAGGTGAGATCTAAATCTTGGGGTTCAAAGACTGTACTGTTTGCTCTGAGGAAATATTAAAAATCCCACACTTGCGGATTCCGCCATCACTCTTTTTCCTTAGGTTGCCATGTTTGTCCAGGAGTAGCCGGGCCTCTCTGATAAGCGTCTGTCCTATGCTACAGGCTCCAGGGCTGACCATGTAAACATGACCTTGAGGTATATGGACCCATGTGGTTACAGGTCACTAACACATACAGTGTGTGTGTGTGTGCGCGTGTGGTGAGAGGCTGTGGGGTCATAACGTGTCAGCATGCGTCTTCAAGCACTCGTTGACTCCTTACCTGACCATGTAAACACCTCTGGACACACAGCTGAGTTTATGAGGCGCACCCACAGGGCTTTGGCTGGGATTTTGTATGCCGACCTATTCAAGCAAACGCCCTTGGCACATAAAAACACAAGGCTATTTGTGTTTACAGCAGTACAAGGGGAGTGAGGTCTGGATCGCAGCGCAACGGTGGTTCTAAGGGATCGCTTTTCCCTAACCTCACTTGAGCCTGTGAAGTCAATGTTCCAGTAAAACCCAAAACGTGTTGTCTACAACGGTCTGTTCAAAGGTTTGCAAACAGACTTCTTTCAGGGTGAGCGAGTGCAAAAGTAGCAAACAAACGTAGGTGTTACTATACACAATGTCTATAAATAAACACAAGCAAAGGTGTTCGAAGACATTAATATTTGTTTTCTATGGTAGCACAACAGCATGTTTATGGAAGCTTGTTTCAGCCATGGAATTAAAAATAAAAAGGGTTATTGCAAGTTTTTCTCTCAAAATTCTGACTTTTTTCTCACAGTTGTGAGCTTACATCTCGCAATTCTGACTTTTTCTCAGAATTATGTGATATGAAGCCATAAAGTCAGAATTGTCAGACATAAACTCACTATTGTGAGAAATAAAGTCAGAATTGCGAGATATAAACTCACAATTGCGAGTTATTCCAATTCTGACTGACGTTTTTTTCTCAGAATTGTGTTTATATCTCACAATTTTGAATTCATAACATGCAACGCACAATTCTGACTTTATAACTCTCAATTCTGAGGAAAAAAAGTCAGAATTGTGAGGCAAAAACATAATTCCATGGCTGAAACAAGCTTCCACAGTACATATTAAAGAGACAGTTCACCCAAGGATGAAAATTCTGTCATCGTTTACTCACCCTCCTGTCTCTACAAACGTGTTTGACTTTCTTTCTTTCTTCTGTGGAACACAAAATTTGATCATTTGAACAATGTTAGTATTATCAAACAGTTTTGGTGACCATTAACTTCCAATGTATGGACAAAAAAACAAAAAACCAGGAATTTCTCAAAATATCTTATTATATTTATACAGAGGAAAGGAGGTCATACAGGTTTGGAACAACATGATGATCCATATTGGGTGATCCAAGTTCAAATTTGATTTGCAACATTTCCCAGTCTCGTTCCCCCTCCTCTCTCTACCGTAGAGGAAATATTTATTTTTTGTAAAATTAGAAAAAGAAATTCCAGGAAACTTCATGGAGTTCTTAGTGAAGATGTCTCAGATGTTTTTAGTAAAACTCCTAAGGGGAAATAAAAATCAGACAACTGTTAGCATACAGTAAGAATAAAGAACATTAATGTGGATAACATTATAACTTACACTACAAACATTGCAAGTATTTGATGAGTGTATATTGAAAATTGAGGCTTTTTATTGCAGACCTTACCAAATTCGAGTACCTCATCAGATTTAGACACGTTTGAGAACTCTTTGGAAGTTCTAGAAGAGATACGTGTGAGATTACTAAGTTCTATTTCTGAGAAGAAAAATCAGAGTAGGAGATTTAAAGGGATAGTTGCCCAAAAAATAAACATTTTGTCATTAATCATTCACCCTCATCATGTCATTCCAAACCTGATTTCTTTCTTCCATGAAAGGCAGATGAAGAATTGTGAATTTCAACCTTCAAAAAGGAGTTCATAAAAATGGTCATTATTAGTATTGTTAAAAGTAGTCTTATTTGTAATGTTAAATACTGCTGAAAATGGAAAACACACACACACACATACAAAAATTGGACCATACAATTATCATAAAAATTGTCATTAAAAAATTATCATTAAAAAGGTGCATTTCCGGAGAAACAGTTGAGATATTACAGATAGGCAGCGGCTATTCGCACTAAGTGAAAATAGCAATAGATTCTATTTACACCATGTAAAAGTATCAGTTTTTTGCAATAAGAGTTAAGATGCTATCTATACTTTATATTGGCAGATACTCTTTGCACCTCAGTATTTTTGTACATTAACAGGATGCAATAATATCATAGTGTGTAAATGATTTATTAAAATTATTAAAGGTGCCCTAGAATTAAAAATTGAATTTACCTTGGCATAGTTGAATAACAAGAGTTCAGTACATGGAAATGACATACAGTGAGTCTCAAACACCATTGTTTCCTCCTTCTTATGTAAATCTCATTTGTTTAAAAGACCTCTGAAGAATAGGCGAATCTCAACATAACACCGACTGTTACGTAACAGTCGGGATCATTAATATGTACGCCCCCAATATTTGCATATGCCAGCCCATGTTCAAGGCATTAGGGCAGCCAGTATTAACGTCTGGATCTGTGCACAGCTGAATCATCAGACTAGGTAAGCAAGCAAGGGAGCGTGCGATTTAAAGGGGCCACAGCCTGAATCGGTGCATAGTTAAAGGGTTAGTTCAGCCAAAAATGAAAATTCTGTCATTTATTACTTACCCTCATGCCGTTCCACACCCGTAAGACCTTCGTTAATCTTCAGAACACAAATTAAGATATTTTAGTTGAAATCTGACGGCTCCGTGAGGCCTCCATAGGGAGCAATGGACACTTCCTCTCTCAAGATCCATAAATGTACTAAAAACATATTTAAATCGGTTCATGTGAGTACAGTGGTTCAATATTAATATTATAAAGCGACGAGAATATTTTTGGTTCGCCCAAAAAAACAAAATAATGACTTATTTAGTGATGGCCGATTTCAAAACACTGCTTCAGGAAGCATCGGAGCACAGATGAATCAGTGTGTCGAATCTGCTGTTCGGAGCGCCAAAGTCACGTGATTTCAGCCGTTGGCAGTTTGACACGCGATCTGAATCATGATTCGATACACTGATTCATTTATGATCCGATGCTTCCTGAAGCAGTGTTTTGAAATCAGCCATCACTAAATAATTCATTATTTTGTTTTTTTTGGCGCTCCAAAAATATTCTCGTCGCTTTATAATATTAATATTGAACCACTGTACTCACATGAACTGATTTAAATATGTTTTTAGTACCTTTATGGATCTTGAGAGAGGAAGTGTCCATTGCTCCCTATGAAGGCCTCACGGAGCTATCGGATTTCAACTAAAATATCTCAATTTGTGTTCTGAAGATTAACAAAGGTCTTACAGGTGTGGAACGACATGAGGGTAAGTAATAAATGATGGAATTTTCATTTTTGGGTGAACTAACCCTTTAATGATGCCCCAAAATAGGCAATTAAAAAAATTTATAAAAAAAATATGGGATATTTTGAGCTGAAACTTCACAGACACATTCAGGGGACACCTTAGACTTATATTACATCTTGTGAAAAACTGGTTCTAGGGCACCTTTAAATGGATGCTGCCTTATTGGGAGAATAAAAACCCTCCCTACACCTTCCCCTAACCCTACCCAATAAACACTTTTAATATTATTAAACACTCGTTCGCTGTTTATTTCCACTTTTATTAGATTATTTTCATTTTTATTGAAAATAAATGCGAACTCGGCAAAAAGCGGATTTGAACCCGCATCGATCGCGTTAAAAGCCATGTCTGCGAGCCTTACTCATTACTGCTGTGCCACTGAAGACGTTGAATTCCATGCCTCTTTTTTAAAACTTGAGTGGCCCAACCAGACATTGATGGGCGGAGCTAGTGTAAATAGCGTTTGCCAACAAGGGATGCTATTTGCACTTGGTGTAAAGAGACACTCCGTTACAGATATCGCATTTGTAATGGTTGAAAATGGAAAACTGCACCACTGTTCTACACAAAACAAAAGCAAAAAACAAAACAAAACACACCTACAAAATCTCATTGCTATTAACTCAGCCAGGGCCCTCTAGTTGACTCCGTTGTTGTAATCTAGCATGTCATTTCTAGATCGGCCTGTCACTGTGCTTCCTTCCTAAAGCGCTGATGGATAATGCCCTTGATGGATAATCAGCTCCTCTACGGAATGCCTGCTCTCACTCATGCTTACCATCACACGCGTATGACATGATCAGAGGGCTCTGCAGAGGTCAGTGAGAGCTGGAACAGGGCGGCAGGCTACGTGTTTTGGGACAGCTTGGAACATTTATAAAAGGACTACACCAATCACTACAGGAGAGGAAATACCAGGGAGGTAGAAACAGCCTCACAAGACAAATACTTCACAACCGTCACATGGGATCATTAATTTGCTGATTCTGGTGCAGATGACAGTGTTTTTATTTATAGAGAACGAGGGTAGAGAGAGACTCACTCAACAGCTGCTCTCCACCTGGGACAAATACTAAAATCTATCTTCGGCCACATGGTCACCTTCAAAAGAAATAGAGTGTAATGAGAGAATAAGAGAGAGGGACTCCGTGAGCATCTACCCATGATTCAATGGGGCATGACGGGCACGCTCTCTCACACTCGTCACATTTATTGTGAAAGCAGACAGCCATCTCCAAAGCTTTGAACATCACAGACAGGCAACCCCCTGTATTAAAGCCTGCTCCAGTGGAATTAATCATACAGCACTCGATATTTCCCAGAGTTCTCGCTCTCCACACACACATTCACAGCATACCCTCCGTTCTCACGCAACACATAGTCGGCTGTTACAGTAGCATGTGGGAGGTCTCAGACACACAATTCCCCCATAATTTAATGAAATGTTTTTGTTCTGCATAAATCATTTCATTTCATTCTAAAGGTAAAGATGTCATGACAACTCTCAGAGTGTTTGGCATGGTAATGGGTATGACAATGTTGGTATGTTTGGTCTTGGCTAAATAGATCGGCTACACTGCTGCTGGTTATTGCTGGTGGAGCTTATTGCTGTAAATTGGGTTTGCCAACAAGGGATATTTAATTACTACAATAGTAATTTCACGCTAACATTGGATTCGGATGTGTCTTGATGTTTTCCTACCTTGGAATGTATCCTCTGAAGACAGCATTTTTAAGTTTTCAGACGCAGCCAATGACTGCAATGGTCGAGAGAACAAAAAGAACTTATTCTTTTTTCTATTTAATTTTTAATAAGTAGGAAGAGAGCTGTTCCTAAACAGAATCAAATGCAGAATTATAAATGCAATCCCCATACCTCTCCATCAGCAGCATTATTAGTACAGAACTGATTAAGAAACAGCACTTCTGCTCCAGCCATCTGAGAGCATTCAGTCTGAGTGAGGCGATTAAATCAAAATGAGCAACAGGTCCCATAACGACGGCCTTAGCAACACAACAATTCATCTCCCCTTTGTCATAAACCTGCATTCAGACAGGAGGAGCAAGCGAGGCCCTCCCTTCCTCTCGAAATGTTCCCAGGACGACATCAGGTCTCCATCAGAACAGAAGAGACACTTTGTCATAAACCTGTTGAAATGCTAGAGAATAATGTCCCTTCTGCTCTGCCGCTGTTAGATTACAACACCACTGAGGAAACTCAGAAGAGGGACATAAGATACTCCAGGTGAACAGAAACCTCAATGAAGCAAAGGTTTTATTGGATGTCACATTGGTATTTTTGTCATTTTGTAGGAGTTTTAGAAAGCAACTTAAAAGTAACTAATAATCACAAAATATAAAATATATACACTACCATTCAAAGGTTTGGAGTTAGTAAGATTTTTTTAAGATGTTTTTGAAAGAAGTCTCTTATGCTCACCAAGGCATTTATTTATTTTTTATTATCATATAAATACAGAAAATAAAGTAATATTGTGAAACATTACTACAATTTAAAATACTGTTTTCTATTTGAATGTTTTAAAATGTTTTGTGATAAATACATTTTGTGAAAATGTATTAAAAAGAAACAAACTAATATATATTAGTTATATATTAGTTTTATATGTATTGCTCACCAAGGCTGCATTTATTTGATCAAAAGTACAGTAAAAACAGTAATATTGCGAAATATTATTATACTTAAAAAAATATATTTTCTAAATGTATATATTTTAAAATGTAATTTATTCCTGTGACAACAAAGCTGAATTTTCAGCATCATTATTCCAGTCTTCAGTGTCACATGACCCTCCAGAAATCATTCTAATATGCTTATTTCTTCTTATTATAAATCTTTTGTACATTATAAATAAAATTAATGTTACAAATTATTACTTTATTGCTGTAATAGTAAAAAAATAAATAAATAAAATTATTAATTGATTTAAAAAAGAACTTGATGACTCCAAACTTCTGAATGGAAGTGTGTTTTTAAAATAAATAAATAAAATAAAAATTATTACAAAATAAAAATGATTACAATGTTAGCAAAATAGTCTAAAAACAAACAAATAAAAAGTTTTGGACACAATTTAAGTGTACAAATACAACTGCAAAGCTAACAAAATATTTTAACATAATATTTTGTTTAATGCAATGAAACAAAATTGTTCATTTATGTAAGTGAGGATAGCAAAATACAGTAAACTGTGACATATTATACCCAAAAATTCTTCATACAGTGGACTACCAGTAAAACTGATAAAAATTTGGAACCAAAAATTATTCACTTTGACCTGACCATGTCTTGCTTAAGTGTTATCTGACATAAGATGATTTTTTTCTGACACAGTTTAACTTTGAGATCTTGTCATATTTAAACTATAGTGAATAAACTGTATGAATGAAATGTTCAAGGTGTCTGAATAAATTTTGGTTTGACTGTATATATATATATATATGTGTATTTAAATAATTGGCCAATTCTTAGAGTGTTTATTCATTCCTGAATAACTGATTGAGATCTGAAGCACACAAAGTTGCACATGAAATAAGCTTAATATTTGAAACACATTGAATCAGTGAAGTTTGTGTGCAGTCCACATCATTAAATAGCGAGTTATTTGCAGCTCAGTTAAGGCGTAAACAGGCTCGTGTGTGGCCACATGCGTATGCATGAGTGTTTTTAATTCCTCTTTGCTGGCATCCTCACAGCATTCATTTCCTAAGCATTCACCTTGTTGACAAGCCTCCACTCAAACTCTAATACAGCTCACCCGCTCTCTCTCTGCTGTTTTTGACACTTCCGAGCTGTCATTACCACACACTCAAAAACCGGCTTCCTTTCACCCTCAGGACCGAGCGCTCCTGTGCAGAGGATATCCGTCTTCTCCATTTACCTGCCCCCCCGCTCCACTCTAACACAAAACGTACAAAAACATACTCATATATACATACAAGCACACACACATATGCCAAAGCCGATGTCCGTGTTCACTTTCAATAGTTCCTGCAGGTGAATCATCACCTTTGTGTAGCCTCATATCGTGACAGAATGTGTTATGAGGAGGAAGACGCTATTGTCACCTCGCTACAATGACATCAGTGTAGTCAGTTTCAGAATAATCTAAAAATATCCCTACTGTATGTACATCAAACATGCTTTATTTTAGAATGATAAATATTTTTATAAGTTATGAAACATTCTGAAATAAAGCATGTTTGAAGTTTATATATCTATATATATACATATACATATATATACAGTACAGTCCAAAAGTTTGGAACCACTAAGATTTTTAATGTTTTTAAAAGAAGTTTCGTCTGCTCACCAAGGCTACATTTATTTCATTAAAAATACAGTAAAAACAGTAATATTGTGAAATATTATTACAATTTAAAATAACTGTTTTCTATTTGAATATATTTCACAAAGTAATTTATTCCTGTGATGGCAAAGCTGAATTTTCAGCATCGTTACTCCAGTCTTCAGTGTCACATGATCCTTCAGAAATCATTCTAATATGCTGATCTGCTGCTCAAGAAACATTTAATGTGTACAATTGTACAAAATATTTGTGTACAATATTTTTTTTCAGGATTATTTGATGAATAGAAAGTTCAAAAGAACAGTGTTTATCTGAAATCTAATATTTTGTAACATTATAAATGTCTTTACTGCCACTTTTGATTGATTTAATGCATCCTGAATAAAAGTATTCATTTCTTTAATTTCTTTTCAAAAAAATAAAAATAAAAATTCTTACTGACCCCAAACTTTTGAACGGTAGTGTATAATGCTACAGAAGCTTTGTATTTCAGATAAATGCTGTTCTTTTGAACTTTCTATTCATCAAGGAATCCTGAAAAAAAAAAGTACACAACTATTTTCAACATTGAAAATAATCATAAATGTTTCTTGAGCAGCAGATCAGCATATTAGAATGATTTCTGAAGGATCATGTGACACTGAAGACTGGAGTAACGATGCTGAAAATTCAGCTTTGCATCACATGAATAAATTACTTTGTGAAATATATTCAAATAGAAAACAGTTATTTTAAATTGTAATAATATTTCACAATATTACTGTTTTTTACTGTATTTTTAATTAAATAAATGTAGCCTTGGGGAGCAGACGAAACTTCTTTTAAAAACATAAAAAATCTTAGTGGTTCCAAACTTTTGGACTGTACTGTACATACATATAATGTATATATATATACATTATATATCCATATATATAAGTATGTTTCTCTTACCACAGCACAAAACTGCTAGACCACAATTCTGATGTCAAACAAGCTTTATAGGCTCCACTGCTTTTTTTCATGCCTGATGTCATGACAATATCTCAGTGTGTGTCTGCTCATATAGTGAGATTTATTCCCAGCTTTAAATTGAAACACATGCCGTTTTCTTCCCACTGACCGACAGCCCAAAATCACACGGGATCATTTTCACATCCGCTCGCAGATAGCGACGGCACCTCTTCACCTGCTGCGCCCCGATAAGGTTTACAGCTCTAACTCAGAACACCCTGACAGGTACAGTTAAACAGATATGACGCCATCGGTTTCACACAATCAGATGTGAAAACCGATCATGACAAGCTGCTTTTCCGATAGCTCGCCTTGCAAACGTAAACCATATTATCCAATATGTCATTGAGAATGAGAATGACTCTGAGGGCTATGTTAGTCTAAGGTTTCTCTTTGATAGTACAGTTCAGGCTAAGTGCTCAATGGGTGTTACACATGTATTTACGTGCCAAACAAAAGGACCGAGATCACAGCAAGGATGTACATGGAATTCCCACCTTTCCCAAAATAGCATTTGCTCTGATTCAGCTGAGTATCACATGTTATTTATAGGTCATTCTAGGGCAGTTTTGATTGTCGTAAGGCCGTTTCTGCTTTCCTTGGCTGCAGGGTAGCTCCGTCTTAAATGAACGTTCTCCTGAGATGGATCAGCTTTTGGTACTCAACAACTCATCTACATATAAACCGTCGCAAAAGAAGCAGCGTGGGGTCATATATCAAACTTTCCACACAAACTGAATGGGAACAGTGTGTAGAAATTCCACGTTAGGCATGATAATCTCTGGACAGGATATGGAACCCCTTTAGAAGCGTGAAACCACCCACACTTAGCTGCAAAATTACATGCTATTACGAAAAAGAGTGCCCTACAGCGCTCCAGACGCTTTGCTCAATGGCCTTTGGGGTCAGAGATGCAGCGATAAGGGAGACAGGCGGATGTTGTGGCTAGACGGAACTAAAACCGTTTAAAGTTCATCCAAAATCACTCTGAACCAAGCCCCCATGTCACTATATCCTTTCCGAGGCCGTCTTCATAATAGGCATGCTAAACGCACAGGATCTCGCCTACGACTCCAAAAACGCTCACATGTGATTCCAATAATATTGTATCCAAGATGGGATTAGGAGAGTCAAAGTTCAAGCTTATAAAACTAACAAAACATCGGAGGATGGGTGGATAAATCAGATCGAGGGCGATGTTTTGCAGGTGATAAAAGGTGAATCAAAACTCGGTGTTTTACAATCTGGCTCCTTTCACTCGCATATCAGACCTTCATCCCATCGCTCTCGTTTAGCCCGATCCCACTACCCCGACTACTCGCCTCTGATCTCAGCCCAATACTTTCCACAAGAATCCGAGCACCTCCCGAAGCCAGCATCCCAGAATCACATCCCAGATTCGTCTCTTTGTGGCTGACAGTGAATCTCTCCCAATGAAGCAAAACACAATTAGTCACATTTCTGTTCAGCAGAACGCTCAAACGTATATTACATAAACAGTCGATCAAAATATCGGCTTACTGAAAGCAGCGTAATGTACTGGTGTGATTTGTATTAGAAAATGACAGGTCCAATCTTTTATTTTACGTCCCATGTGTTATTTTATATTTCTGTTTAATGCCTCAGATTTGTTTTGAAAGGGAAAAGCCTTTATCGTCCAATAGTGTGAAAAATCCATATATTCTGCATGGGGTTTAGCTGCTAGAGTTGGCGAGCATTGATAAATAAACCGACAACAAATGCTGACAAGGCAGGACAGGGATATAAATATTAAAGACATCAAAAAGAGAGCAAAATGTTTTGTGAAGCATAAATCGTTGCAGTATATGAACTGAGAAACTCTGTAATTAATTTATTCCAGGCTGAAAATAAAAAAGCCATGAAAGATCACGACAAGTCACTTTCAAACATGTAGATCATAAAGAATAGCTTCTACAAAAGACCCTTGGACTGGATTACATTAGCTTTATCTGATTTGTAGGAGTAGTTATGATGCTCTGCAGGACCTTATGGTTATGACAGAAAATTTATTCGCTAATAATGTGTAATACTACACATCCTCATGGCCAGATGAAGTCGAGGTCCCTTGAAGGCAGTTCAACTACTTGAATGGGGAAACACAGAAATCACCGAGCTATTTGTCAAGATTATATTTTAATAATATGATCAGCAGTTTGAAAAATCTGAAAAATGTTGCTTCTTTAGCTTAAGTAATGTTTTCAGGCTGGCTCAGAGTTAATAAACAGGCACTTATTTTAGCCCAACATGAAGATCATTTTAATTTCGAAAGTCATTTTTGCTTATTAGTATGATTGAATTAGATCATTGAATGTCAGCAGCAAAGACAATGGTTAATAAAGTGAGATTAAATACATAAAGTATACTTGTGTAATTTAACATTTAATTATTGCAGGTTTGCATAATATTCTGTGTTAGCATTTCACTGTTTTTATTCATTTTGAGGAATACTGAATCTGTTTTTGTGCAAGTGAGATGAGTAAATGTAAGCTCACATTTAGTCTACAACTACAATAACCATCATATTCACACAGCGCACACAACACCTCTGTGCCGTACTCCGATTTCTCTCAACATGGGGACAGGAGAGCTGTCAGTCAATAAATGGGAAAACAAAGTAACTTGTGCTCGGATATTTTGTTGTAAATTTAAAAGTAATGCATTGCTTCACTAGTTACTTGAAAAAAGTAATCTGATTACATAATTCACATTACTTGTAATGCATTACCCCCAATACTGGTGATTGAGTGAAAAAAAAACAAAACATTAATTACTAGTCAGTAAAAACAGTAATATCATTAAGTATTACAATTCAAAATAACCGTTTTCTCTTTTATTGTGTTTTAAAATGTAATTAGCATATTAGAATGATTTCTGGAGGATCATGTGACACTGAAGACTGGAATAATGATCTGAAAATTCAGCTGTGCCATCACAGGAAAACATACATTATAAAATATATTAAAATAGCAAAGTTATTTTAAATTAAAGATTTCACAATATAAATGTTTTACTGTATTTTCAATAAATTATCAAATAAACGCAACCTTGGTTAGCATATTCAAAAACATTTTTAAAAATCCTACTTATTTCAAATTTTTGACAGTATGATTTGAAAAATGTTCACACATTGTAACATATCTGCAACAAAAGCAGCCAATATCTCTCAAGATCTCCAAAGGAGATCAAGAAAGAAGGAAATTTATGCATCTCAGTCAGGTTGGAATCCATCAGGTAGCTCATGGACATCTACCGCAAATGAAATATTACAACCTCCATATTTGAAGCTCTCCAAAGCAAGTCTTTGAAGTGACTTTGAGAAGCGTACAATATTAAAGACATCAGCCATGGGAGGGTTTGATTAAGTCCATCAATCTCAACGTAGACGCCCGAGTGGCGGGTCGTGCTCCACAGAGTATACACAGTAAATAAAATACAATTCCCCCCTACCAGGATTTAAGACCTTATTTATCCAGCCTCTTCTGAAATGAGTCCTGACGCTGTGCAGAAAAAGGACCGGTTTGGATTTAGCACATGTTCCGTGCCAGCGGGGTTCCTGAATCTAGAGGGATGGCAACGTGGGGTGGATCTCTAAGGCCGCGCTGCATCTTAACGCAGACCAGGCCATGGCCGACGAGGCCCATCCATTTATTGCCCTATCTGTCTATTTAATTTCATACGGCTCCTGGAAAATAGGAGACAAAAAGGCAGGTGTGAAGGTGAAGGAGGGAAGCTTCTTTCACACAGAAGGAAAAGACAGACAGCCTTCTGAATTCAGTTAGATGGGGTGCCCATTGTTCAATCTAAAGTGGAAAGGTGGAAGCACTTTGCGGTGACCCAGTCACAACTCACAGTTTCTGATGGGGCTCAGTTCACTGAGAGACCACCTGGGATGTTGTAAATAATTATCCACCTCACACTCCACAGACAGATGTGCGCTACTGTTCGGGTGAATGTGTAACCTGACAGTCTCTTTAGAGGTTTACCATGTTTCTTCATCCGGAGAGATGAAAGCGGATCCCACTGCTGCCCCCAATGGCCTGTTCTATGAATTTTTTTTTTTTTTTTTTTTTTTTTTTACAGTTTATTTATACATTTTTGTTTATTACAGTCATCATGTAGCATAAGTAACAATTGTAATCTAGTGAAATCTAGTGATATATACAGTGGGTACGGAAAGTATTCAGACCCCCTTAAATTTTTCACTCTTTGTTATATTGCAGCCATTTGCTAAAATCATTTAAGTTCATTTTTTTTCCTCATTAATGTACACACAGCACCCCATATTGACAGAAAAACACAGAATTGTTGACATTTTTGGAGATTTATTAAAAAAGAAAAACTGAAATATCACATGGTCCTAAGTATTCAGACCCTTTGCTGTGACACTCATATATTTAACTCAGGTGCTGTCCATTTCTTCTGATCATCCTTGAGATGGTTCTACACCTTCATTTGAGTCCAGCTGTGTTTGATTATACTGATTGGACTTGATTAGGAAAGCCACACACCTGTCTATATAAGACCTTACAGCTCACAGTGCATGTCAGAGCAAATGAGAATCATGAGGTCAAAGGAACTGCCTGAAGAGCTCAGAGACAGAATTGTGGCAAGGCACAGATCTGGCCAAGGTTACAAAAAAATTTCTGCTGCACTTAAGGTTCCTAAGAGCACAGTGGCCTCCATAATCCTTAAATGGAAGACGTTTGGGACGACCAGAACCCTTCCTAGAGCTGGCCGTCTGGCCAAACTGAGCTATCGGGGGAGAAGAGCTTTGGTGAGAGAGGTAAAGAAGAACCCAAAGATCACTGTGGCTGAGCTCCAGAAATGCAGTCGGGAGATGGGAGAAAGTTGTAGAAAGTCAACCATCAAGACACATGAATGCTAAAAAACACCTGAAGGACTCCAAGATGGTGAGAAATAAGATTCTCTGGTCTGATGAGACCAAGATTTTTTTGGCCTTAATTCTAAGCGGTATGTGTGGAGAAAACCAGGCACTGCTCATCACCTGTCCAATACAGTCCCAGCAGTGAAGCATGGTGGTGGCAGCATCATGCTGTGGGGGTGTTTTTCAGCTGCAGGGACAGGACGACTGGTTGCAATCGAGGGAAAGATGAATGCGGCCAAGTACAGGGATGTCCTGGACAAAAACCTTCTCCAGAGTGCTCAGGAACTCAGACTGGGCCGAAGGTTTACCTTCCAACAAGACAATGACCCTAAGCACACAGCTAAAATAATGAAGGAGTGGCTTCACAACAACTCCGTTACTGTTCTTGATTGGCCCAGCCAGAGCCCTGACTTAAATACTGAGCAAAGGGTCTGAATACTTAGGACCATGTGATATTTCAGTTTTTCTTTTTTAATAAATCTGCAAAAATGTCAACAATTCTGTGTTTCTCTGTCAATATGGGGTGCTGTGTGTACATTAATGAGGAAAAAATGAACATTTTAGCAAATGGCTGCTATAAAACATAGAAATATAACGAAAAATTTAAGGGGGTCTGAATACTTTCTGTACCCACTGTATGTATTTTATCTTTTTTTGTTGAAGTCTAAATGTTTGAACAAACCAGTATATATATATATATATATTTTTTTTTTTTACCGTGATCAACCACAACAATTTGAGCCATATTCAAATGATATGCCAGTATATTCCAGGCCACAGTGAAGGGTTCTCAGACTGAGGTGACGAGAGTTAAAAAGCCAGAAACCAGAGATCAGGAGCTCTGATTGTGTAAACAACAGCAGGGATAAATCTACACAGCATGAAAGCCTTTCACAGCCTTTACCTTTGACCCTTTAACCTCTATCTGTATGAAACATGAGCTATTTACAGTGTCTGCATTGCATTTCCTCTGCACACACACATCTGTGACAGTTTAAGAAAAGGTGGATAGACTAAAATGACTGATGGAAATCAAGCCCACCAAATGACCTTCTGTACATATATACACGTACGTACATACACTTTATGTTGCGCTGAAAGCTTTAATCATATTTCTGGCTCTTCCTCTCTATTTGCTGTAGTTAATCAGACTGTTGTGAGTGAGTCAACAAACAATTTGGTTTAACTACTCAAATTCTTTCTGACAGCCTTCAGGAATCTGTTTATGGAAAAGATGAGTGATAGATTGAAGAAGACTTGACTTGTCAGTTACAGACAGTGGTAATGGTTTTAGACAAGACTGTTTGCTAAAAGAATTTGTATTCGGTCCAGCTGCAGCTCAAGTTTTTTGGCCCAAAAACATTCTCATTTAGAATGTTCTGGTTGGACGTGGCTGTGATTGCAACAGTATAATATAATTAAGCTCTGTTACAAAACCTAGAGAACTGCCTCATTGTTTCCTGTCTACATAGTTAGCTGTCTTCTAAGGCAACATTCTTTATATTTTTTAAAATATAAATACTAATACTTTTTAAGTAATTAATGTAGTACATTAATAGTATTGTATTTAGTATAGTATTTACAGGGGTTGGACAATGAAACTGAAACACTGGCCAATATAGTGTTGGAGGTTTCACGCCTATACTGTTTATGCGTGGCCTGGTGGCCAATCAATTTTACAAGTAAGAGTAGAGTGTGAAGGCTGAATTAGTAGAGCAATAGCACAGCTGTACATAAAATATTACAATCCACATAACATAACGGGAGACATTTCAGAGTTCAAAAAAAGGACAAATTGTTGGTGCACGTCTCCTCGGCTCATCTCTAACCAGGACAGCAAGTCCTTGTGGTGTATCAAGAGTTATGTTATCCAGGGTAATGTCGGCATACCGCCACGTAGGACGAATCACATCCAAGCTGTCTGAAAGGGATGTCCAGGTATTAATCTGGATTGGATCCAAAAAACATAAAACCACAGCTGTCCAGCTCACTGCAGAATAAAATGCACACTTCGACTGTCCCGTTTCCACCAAAACTGTTCATCAGGAGCTCCACAGAGTCAATATTCATGGTCGGGCTGCTATAACCAAACTTTTGGTCACTCATATCCATGCCAAATGTGGGTTTAAATGGCGCCAACAGTGCAAATCTTGGGCTGTGGACAATTTGAAACATGTATTGTTCTCTGATGAGTCCACCTGCACTATCTTTCCTACATCCGTGGAAAGTCGAGTTACGGTGTGGAGAAGCCCCAAAGAGACTTAACACCCAGAATGTTGTTGCCCAGATTGAAGCACGGGGGTGGATCATTTGGGGTGGATGATTTTTTGGCTGCAATATCATGGCATTCCCTACTGTGCTTGATGGGCACGTCACTGCCGAAGACTACCAATCCATTCTGGAGGACCATGCGCACCTAATGGTTCAAACCCTGAAGGGGGTGCCATGTATCAGCAAGATAGTGCACCAATACACACAGCAAGACTTGTGACAGAATAGATTGATGAACATGAAAGTGAAGTTGAACATCTCCCATGGCCTGCACAGTCACCAATATCTAAATAAGATCTGCTGCTGCTGCATAAATAGACATACATAAATCCCATAGCAGATCTAGGCAGGTGGAGCTGGGGGAGGTGGAGGGTTTAGAGGAACTCTGATTGCATGCCAATCAGCTTGTGCCTTACAGAAATTGTGATTGTTTGTAGATTGCATGTAAAGGACTTATCAGCCTATGCCCTCTAGAGTTTCATGACTGAATGTGTGTGTGTGTGTGTGTGTGTGTGTGTGTGTGTGTGTGTGTGTGTGTGTGTGTGTGTACTAAATAATATACTATCATTTTTAATAAAGTATTTTTTAAATAACTTTATTTTCAATAAATTGCTATTTATTCATAAATATTAATTATTTCATGATTTATCACAACATTTTTTCATTTGCCAAATCAACTTAGATAATTAATGTGGTTCAGATAACACAATATTTTGAGTTTCTGTTGATTAAACCAGTCGCCTTCATTGTATTAACTATTAATTTCAGTGAATACAACATTTTAAGGCAACCAGGTAACTTACTTTTTTTTTTTTTTTTTTTAAGTAAAACCAACAAGTCTTTTTTACAGTAATAGCACATATAATATATTATACAGTAAGTACAGTTGCAAAGCTGGTGAAAATCTTTATTTTTAATTTCATAGACTAGAATCTCTATAATATCAATCTCACACAAATCTTTGCTTTATACAATTTGACTGATCATCATGAAAACACAGCTAATGCTAATAGTCAGAACGATGGTGCATTAGGAGCCTTTGAAAATGGATCTGTCATATCACATTTCCCTTAAGTCTGAAATAGCCCCATTACACCATTAAGCTTACTGTTATTACCACTTTTACAGAGAAACATAACATACTACGAAAGTGTGTGTGTCCGTGTGTATATCCATACCTTGCCATGAAGCTAGAGATGACAGCCTCATTTTCAGAGGTGATTATTTTTGTCATTATCAACAAAAATGGCAGCACTGTCTACTTTCATCTGCAAAAATGCTGAAAATCCCTTCAAATGAAGGTATCGTGTTTATCCATAACATTTTAGCTATTTTTTTTTTTTTGTTGCCCTAATATCGGATGTCACGGCAAAAGAAGCCATTTCAAAGTCAGGTAGCATAGCGAGAGGCTTCAGTCCTCACATGATAATTATCTTCAAAAGCACAAGCTATCCAATTTCATATCTAGACTTTGGATTAAAAGGTCATGTCCACTGCAAGGTATGTAAAATAAGCACAAATAAGAACAGATAAAGACAGATGGACATGCTGAATATTAGTCTGCTGTCAGTGTTTTCCACAAACATTCTGAAAAAGATTTTTCTTTTTAACACAACTCAATATGTAAAACCAGCAAGCACTGTTGTAGTTTTTAATAGAGGAAACACTTTAATTATTTTGTTGTACGTATTATCTCGCATTAAATAGTATGCTAGACAGCTGAAGATGAGACCAAAACTGACCTTTTAGGAATGAAAGTCCAAGCGCTGTATGTTTGGCGAAAAGCAAACACAGCATACCACCCAAAACACACCATACTGCGAAGCATAGTGGTGGCAGCATTATGTTGTGGGGGTGTTTCTCTTCACCATGTACTGGGCGATTGGTTAGGATTGATGGGAAAATGGATGCTGCCAAGTACATCCAAATTCTTGAGGAAAACCCGCATCCCTCTGCTAGACAGCAGAACTATGCAATGGCTTAACGATAGAAAGGTGAATGACCTTAAGTGGCCGAACCAGAGCCCTGACTTAAATTCAATAGAAAATCTGTGGATGGACTTGAAGAGAATTGCCGCTCACCACGGAATTTCACTGATCTTGAATTCTGCAAGGAAGAATGGGCAAATACTCCCCAATCTAGGTGTGCAAAGCTAGTACACACATATCCAACAAGATTAATGGCTGTAATTATAGCGAAAGGTGGCTCTACAATCAGGGGACTGATGACTTTTCCAACCCTGTTATTCTAGTTTTTCATTTTTTAAATTCATTTTCAGAATCGTTCCCTTTTTCTTTTCTTTTCTTTTCTTTTCTTTTCTTTTCTTTTCTTTTCTTTTCTTTTCTTTTTTGTTGTAAGGCAAAATTTGAAAATTAAGGGGGGGGGATGGGTTTGGATTTCAGGCTGTACAACAAATAAAGTAACTATTTCAATTGTTATTATACAATTTTATCCAAATATTTTACATTTTTTTTATATATAGCCCTCCAAAAACATCTAATACTTATATTGCATATGCAGTACCATGCTAACCAGTCAGACCTTGACCCCTTGGTAACAACCGGCAATATTAAGATATTCTAAACTAATCAACTCAGACTTATAATGGTTCCAAAAAAAATTCAAGATTTTACCTATTTTTTTCTTTCCAGGACCAAAGAGAAAGTAGGACTGAAAAGATTTTCCAGATCAAAAAAGGTTTAGGTCCAAGGGATCCCAGAAGCGCAAACCAACTTCAATGGCATCAAGGTCATGCAACTTGTTTTTCTTTTTAAAATGACACAGCAATGCACCACAGCTGCAAACATTCACAGACCAAAGACATGTTTGTTTATATAATATGTGAGACAAAGAAGAAAGAGAGAAAAAAGTAGCCGACAGAAACCAGTGATGAAAAAAATCAAGTATCTCACTAATGCATTGATGGATTTCATAAGAGCTTGAATAACTATAATTTGCCGAGCCGAGTCTGAGCAGGGACTTGGGCAGAGAAAAAAGGCTGGGCAGGAAGTGAGGAATGGGCTTTGCTTGCCAGGCCAGCCACAGTCCTGGATCCCTCAGCAGGGGTTCTGAAGAGAAGATCTGGCTTGGCATGCTCTTCATCTCCCTAGTGAAAAAATAACGCCATGTGGTCCTTGAAAGAATGCATTCCCATCACTCGCTCTGACCACATGGAAATTAGACCATAAACACAGAACGCTTATGACACAGATAACACGGGCCATTGCACAGAAGTCTGTGTGTCCTGATGCCAAGAACGCAAACTTGGCGAGAACAATTAACAAACCCGCTAGGTTGGATCTTCCATATGTCTCGATATAAATCATATATTATGTGTCCCTCTGATGATGGAAATGAAGGCTCATATTTAATAATAGATGTTAATGCACACATGGGAAAACACAATCAAAAACAATAAGAGCTTAGAGAAGTGATCAACATCCAAAACTGCTAGCGAGCCAATACAACGGGTGAATCTGATGACTCCTTTGGGAACAAAATGAGGGAAGGAGGAAATGGCCTGCCATGTTGTTGAAATCTGAAAAGATGAAAATAAATGAATGTGGTGGTTTTCTCAAATCCAGTTTGTTAAAAGCAAGTCAGCAATACATTCCGCCGCAAGCCATGACTCCCGATAATCCAAATGGCTACTCCTGTTTTGCACCAAAGCATCATGGGTAGATTCTCCAAAACAACAACAGCAAAAAACTAAGGGTGCATTTTATGCCTGATTGTTAGAAACCTAAGCAATAGTACACATAATATAAAGTCATTTTAAAAAATGAAGAAAATGTTAATGAGCAAAATGCTGTAATTTATTCAATACAATTTTTTTTGTAATAAAAGAAAAAATGTAATATAGTAAAATGTTTTATGTTATGGACATCTATGCTCAGCTAATTTGCAAAAAAAAAAAAAAAAAAAAAACTAAAAATACACAAAATTTTAAATAAAAAAAAAATACAAAATATCGTAAGTTCTTAAAAAAATAAAATTTATATATATATATATATATATATATATATATATATATATATATAATAAAAAAAAAAATATATATATATATATATATATATATATATATATATTTATTTATATAACAATATTTTTTAGCTTTTGGGCAGTTAAGCTCAGCTAATAAAAAAAATGTTTTAAGAAACTGCCTGACGAAGGTCTTTAAGTAAAATGTTGCAGTAAAACAAAAAAAAATGTGTTAAAGCCTATGTAAGGTGACATATCTATAAATGGCTGGCTTAACTTGATTTCTCAGACACACAAAACCAACTTTTGGGTTTGGCAAGGAGAGAGCGGTCTAATGTTTTAAATATATATGTATATAAATTGGTATTTTCAAGTTGAAACTGTCAAGACAGACCCATCAAATAAATTTAAAATGGTTTGGCTCTAAGTCTCAAAGCTCTAGTCATAGGAGGTTAGAAAAGCCAAGCCCAATGTTTCCATAGCATTACTCTACAGATAGTGAAGCGTTTCAGCAGACTGGAAGGAATTCCACTCAGTGTTCGTGTGTGTGTGTGTGTGTGTGTAGACAGAAAGAGTCGGAGAAAGAGACCACCATGGAAACCCCCTTAAGCACACACTGTAAAGCACTATCAGGTGAAAGCTATATGTTTATGAGTGTCAGGACAACCCAGATAACCCTTGGTGTGCCTGGTGCCAAAGCCTCATTTACCCCCTCTGACCTGAAACATAATATCAAGTACATCTTTCTTCTCCAACACTCCCTTCTTCTGAGCTTCATCTGTTCTCACCTCCATTCGTCATTTCCACACGTTATCCTGGTTTTTCCTGTCCTCCATCATTCAAAGTGTCCATCTTTTAACCCGCCATCAGAGCTGCAGATGTATTGGGGATCTTAAACTCTGTCGGCCAAATAGATCAGTTTCCAACACGACCAACCCTCTGTGATGTTTCCAATGAATTTAGGGAGGCCTTGGCTTCATTTTGGAAAGTAACAGTGTCTGTGAGTTAGAGAGGAAAGAACAATAGCGAATTAATTCAATGTCTAATACACTCCTAATGGATCATCAGATCAAGAAGGTTATATGGAAACAGCATTCACTATGATCGTAATCTGGGAACATCAGATATTTTCAACAATAAATCAGACAGAAAATCATTTTTTTACAGGATGGATGTCATTTAAAAAGTGGTTTAGTATAGAGAAGACATGAAATGATGAGTAAAATAAGATCAGAAAAAAACTCACCAGCACAGCCAAATGAACTTTTTATGCAAAATGAGAGAATATTTTAATCTTATGAAAACAAATTTGTCATATATTTGTCAAATACTTAAAACAAAAAAACTAGAATCAAAAACAACTTAAAACAAGCACATTGTACGACACTCAATTTTGAGACCTCAAATACAGATATTTTGACAGCCACAGGTCACTAAAGGTCAAATTTCATGTCAGAATTTTATGTCAGTTGAAGTTATTGTATGTTAGAAGTCATTCAAAAGACAAAACTAGTACAACAATATTACAAATTATGTAGGTTGCCTGGGGCAACAGTCAATTATACAGTTTAATGGTCATAAAAAAATATTTGACCACAGAATGTGATTGACAAATATGAATCTCAAGAGCATTTTATTATATATGATATTAAATAATATATATATTATTATTAATGTTATATAATACAAATTGTTATTAATAATAAAAAAACATTGTAGTTATTGATTACATTACAGACTTCTACTACTTCATTCTACTTTTTAAACTTGCTGTGCATTATGATGCACCAAAACTCAATTTAATCAGTTTAAATATTCAAACTAATTTATAATCTTAATCTGAGCAATTATGGAAGATATAAAATAAAAAATACTTAAAAATAGCTGCATGTACAACAACACTCAAATCGCAGGGTCAATACCAGTGTTAGGGAAAGTTACTCCCTTAAAAAGTAACTACTACTTAGTTACTTTTTATGGAAAGTAATGCATTACATTACTTTTTCTCACCAGGGCTGGAATTGGTCATTTGGTTTTTAATAACAAAAGTTCTGTTTTTGGCATTTCAGAAGTGAACTCTTACTTCAGCAATAAAAAAAGTAAAAGTTTAAAGACATTTTTGCTTATTAGTATGCTTGAATTGGATCATCGAAAGTCAACATCAAAGACATTGTTTAATAAAGTGAGATTAAATACATTATATATTATTCATCATTTTAATTATTGCAGGTTTGCTTAATAGTTTGCATTTCACCGTTTTGTTCATTTTGAGGAATACTGAATCTGTATTTGTGCAAGTGAGATGAGTAAATGCTCACATTTAGTCTACAACTACAATAACTATCTTATTTACTCACAGCGCACACAACACCTCTTTTCTTACTCCCGATTGCTCTCAACATGGGGACAGGAGAGCTGTCAGTCAATGAATGGGAAAACAAAGTAACTTGCTTTACTTGTTTGAAAAGGTAACTCAGATATTCTGTTGTAAATATAAAAGTAATGCGTCACTTTACTTTTTAATTGAAAAAGTAATCTGATTACATAACTCACATTACTTGTAACGTGCTTCCCCAACACTGGTCAATACAGATATCTGACAGCTACAGTGTCTGCAGAAACACTAAACCGAACCGAATCCTGTTCCGGAAAATGTCTGATTTAGAATTTTTGCATTACGGTATTTGTTTTTAAATAATTCGCAATTAACAAGTGCGTTACATGGTGACAGTGCATGCAGTGTGTGACACAGAGCGAGCGTGGGTTTATGCAGATGTATTTAGAAGGACTACTTTCGATTTCAATTAGACTGAATAATTTACATAACATTTTAAAAGGAAAATTGCATACATCTGACTGAAAACCTACTTTTAAAGTGTATGTAAATGTACTGAAGCAATGGAATTTGCAGTCCAGTGTATTAGACCTTTCTTTAATTCAGAGAGACCGACCTGCAGCTTGTTGGCTGGAAATAACAGCCCTGTGCTAAGTGATGCTGAATTTGTTCAGGCTAGCGGCCGAGCTGCATAGTCATTCTGCATTACACAAGAGCATTCTCACCTATAACAGTCCCCCATGGCTAAGAGAAAGGAGAGAAGCACTGAAATAAGAACAGAACAGGAGATGACAGATGGAGCGGTAGTCACAAATAATGCAGGAAACAGACAAAGAAACGTCCACGCATGGTCTAAGATAACATATACATCCAAATTTCAAACACAAAGGCATATGTTGCAAATATGATCCGCCTTTGCCGTTATGAGAGGGATTACGGTGATTTTGTTACCTATTGTTAAACAAAGGTTGGTCTTTTGTAACTTAGGGAGTTTTCCATGTTGCCCACTCTTATGTCTGGTGTCAGTTACGTCATCGGCACCTGCTAAAAGTAATTATAGAAAACCACACAGTGTAAAAGTGTTGATTTAACATAAAATGTGAATTTGAGCTCATCGGGGTGTAATGAGTTGACGTCAGTCTCAGGCCATTGTGTCCAAAGCGCTCGTTTCCAGCAGAGGTCACGGAGCAGCGGTCACGGTCACCTGACTGTTATTCTTTTTGGAGCTTACATGCCCCAAATCGGTCCAATTTAAATACTGATATTGATCCAGTAATATCCGTTCCACTCAAATGCATTTCAAGAGGCCAAACATGAGAGCGCAGAGAGACAGAGAGAACAAGTAAAGTTCAGTCTCATTAAGGCTTTTGAATAAAAACATGATGTGATTTTTAGCAATGAGGCTTAGCTGCGTAACACGTCCAGAATGCCAAGAGCTTTCGAGAAGTGATTTGTTCTTTTGGGAGCCGTAACGGCGGTGACAGCTGATTGGATGGCAAGACGGATTGGCCTTCAATGAGACTAGAAGACTTTGAGGCACTTGCATGCTAACTAGTCAAATATATTAATAGATTGCAGCATGCAGATGTGGAGTCATAAAATTAGCAGCTGCATCATGAGAAAATTGATTTTTCAAAAATCAAGCATCTACTGCCAACATAATTTTCCAACAAGTCTGACTTTGTGCTCTTGGTTATTTGGCTAGACTAATGACACAGGGATGACCAACATAACGGGCCACACTGTAAAACAAACAATGTTTACCACTGTGTGGCATCCCCTCTTCTTTTTATAACAATCTGCAAACGTCTGGGGACTGAGGAGACAAGTTGCTAAAGTTTCGGAATAGGAATGTTGTCCCATTCTTGTCTAATACAGGCTTCTAGTTGCTCTACTGTCTTAGGTCTTCTTTGTCGCATCCTCCTCTTTATGATGCACCAAATGTTTTCTGTGGGTGAAAGATCTGGACTGCAGGCTGGCCATTTCAGTACCCGGATCCTTCTTCTACGCAGCCATGATGTTGTAATTGATGCAGTATGTGGTCTGGCATTGTCATGTTGGAAAATGCAAAGATCCCTGAAAGAGACGATGTCTGGATGGGAGCATATGTTGTTCTAGAACTTGGATATACCTTTCAGCATTGATGGTGCCTTTCCAGATGTGTAAGCTGCCCATGCCACACGCACTCATGCAACCCCATACCATCAGAGATGCAGGCTTCTGAACTGAGCGCTGATAACAACTTGGTTTGTCCTTGTCCTCTTTAGTCCGGATGACATGGCGTCCCAGTTTTCCAAAAAGAACTTCAAATTTTGATTCGTCTGACCACAGAACAGTTTTCCACTTTGCCACAGTCCATTTTAAATGAGCCTTGGCCCAGAGAAAACACCTGTGCTTCTGGATCATGTTTAGATATGGCTTCTTTTTTGACCTGTAGAGTTTTAGCCGGCAACGGCGAATGGCACGGTGGATTGTGTTCACCGACAATGTTTTCTGGAAGTATTCCTGAGCCCATGTTGTGATTTCCATTACAGTAGCATTCCTGTATGTGATGCAGTGCCGTCTAAGGGCCCGAAGATCATGGGCATCCAGTATGGTTTTCCGGCCTTGACCCTTACGCACAGAGATTGTTCCAGATTCTCTGAATCTTTGGATGATATTATGCACTGTAGATGATGATAACTTCAAACTCTTTGCAATTTTTCTCTGAGAAACTCCTTTCTGATATTGCTCCACTAGTTTTCACCGCAGCATTGGGGGAATTGGTGATCCTCTGCCCATCTTGACTTCTGAGAGACACTGCCGCTCTGAGATGCTCTTTTTATACCCAATCATGTTGCCAATTGACCTAATAAGTTGCAAATTGGTCCTCCAGCTGTTCCTTATATGTACTTTCAACTTTTCCGGCCTCTTATTGCTACCTGTCCCAACTTTTTTGGAATGTGTAGCTCTCATGAAATCCAAAATGAGCCAATATTTGGCATGACATTTCAAAATGTCTCACTTTCAAACTTTGATATGCTATCTATATTCTATTGTGAATAAAATATAAGTTTATGAGATTTGTAAATTCCTTTTTTATTCACAATTTGTACAGTGTCCCAACTTTTTTGGAATCAGGTTTGTATCTTAATTTGTGTTCCGAAGATGAATGAAGGTCTTACGGGTGTGGAACAGCATGAGGGTGAGTAATAAATGACAGAATTTTCATTTTTGGGTGAACTAACCCTTTAATCATTTTTAATCATTAATCATGAGCATTTAATCATTAAATCTCTTTTTTGGCTCATAAAAGAAAATCTGCCTAATAATTACACACACCTGAATATAAGGTGATTTCATTTCCAGCCTTCATGAACAATTATATATATCACTTATAAATGATTAAATACAAAATTAATAGTAGTTATTAAGACTGATGTGGTTTGGAATTTGTAAAATGTGCTTGGAAAAAAATATGATCAGAAAATCAACATGGCTAATAATTCTGCACAAGGTGTATATGACACACTACTGTATATAAAAAGATTACAATAATTAGACATTCTTAGTTGCCTTGAAATTATTGGCTGAAAGAGACACTTTGCAGTTAGTGAATGAGCAAATTTAAATTGGCTAAATGAAGTAGCATTACTGATGACAATTATTAACGGTTGTTGAGAGAACTCAAAAATCTTAATGCATCCTATGAATTTAAAACTTCTCAACCATTCCCTTTTCACACTGCACATCATCATGTAGAGGTGTTGTGGGGAGTCTGTAGAGGGTTATTGTTCTGTTGTAATCCAAATATAGGCTTTTACAGTAACGTGCACAGTCTGAGCATGCAGTGTGATCTCTTAGGCCATTGGATGCTGGACGCTTTTGTGAGGTGCTGTTGATGAGGAACAGAAAAGCAGACGCACACACTGACTGGACTGATTGAACTCCAGCGCACGATTGAGGCGAATTAACATACAGCAGATTAAGAATGCATTCAACAAGAAGGAGCTGCATTGCGTTAACATGCCGTCCTCTATAGGTCTTTGCACACCAAATTTGTTGCAACCACACAACAACATGGAGGTATAAAATTCACACTCAGATACCAAATTGTTGTCTTTTTCTTAAAGTTCAGATAGCAAGTTAAGCAAAAATGAGCATCATAATACGTTTTGTGCAATGGTTTGTTTTATATAGTGTATTGTTTTTGTATGTTGCACTGTTTTGTATTCTGATTTTGTGTGAAAAGGATTTTATTTGATCAAAATCTATCTATCTCTATCTATATATTAAATCTCAAGCATGATTGTGCCCATTCTTCAAAAACAGATGAATAATACACCGCTCAAATAAGAGTCAAACTAGACTCTGTCATTTTCAGCTGTGCCAAATCAGTGACATTGTTATGACAGCATGAAAAGTTCAAGAAGTTTTCTAAAGCGGTCTCCCTATCCCATAATAATACATCAGACACATTCACACATTCCAGTAATTCTGTTGCCGTGGCACAGCCGTCACCTGCTTTTCTGCAGTCTCTAAGATGGGGTGACGTGATTTTGCAGCTAAGCCAACTGCTGGATCTGCCTTCAATCCCAGAATTCCTCACACCTGCAGTGGATTAGCAGTCCAGAAAGACAGTGATGGCTCTCAGAGTCTGAAAGAGACTTCACTCCTCAGCTCCTCTGTCTTGGGAGACAGAACTCTGTTTATCTGCGGTTGTGCTCACATTAGGAGTCTCCTGCAGAGCGATTTATTTAAGCAGCAGCAATCTGTGAGAACAACAGCACCAAATGATTATATCTGCCACAGAATCACACATAATAGAATTTATAGGGCTTAAACAGAATTAAATAGAATGAAAAAGGATTCTAAATAGGATAGAAATTAACTGACAGACCCTATACATTCTATAATAAGTAATTAGGTGTTAAAAATATATGAAATATAAATATATAAAAAAAAATTAAATCTGTGTATGAGTGTGTGTGCGTGCGTGTGTATTATATATATATATATATACAGTACACACAGCCAAACCAAAATTCTTTTTACTAGTGGGTGCAGGACACTATACTTCATTTATGTAAGTGAGGATAGCAAAATAAAGTAAACTGTGACATATTATACCCAAAAATTCTTCATACAGTGGACTACCAGTAAAGTTGATAGAAATTTGAGACCAAAAATTATTCACACTTTGATCTGACCATGTTTTGCTTAAGTGTTATCTGACATAATTAAGATCATTTTTTTCTAACACAGTTTAACTCATATATAGACACATGCATATATATATTTTTAGTCATGACAACTCTCGAGGTGAATTTTTTAAACCAGCATTTAGTGGCATAAGGCATAGATATGCAAATACAAGAATTTGTTCAGCTTAGTTAAAATAACATACATAAAGGGCATGCTGCTGCAAGAAAATATATAAGAATTTCCTCTACAGGTGGTGCTGGGGAGGAGGAAGGGTAAACAGCATTTTTTTTTTTTTTTTTTTTATAATCGCACAGAAGTGCAATTGTAGGCCAGGGTACAAAATATATGGTTGAGTGGATTAGGAAGTACGTCTGATTGGCTAATGCCATAGAGTTAGAAGAACCGATCTGCGCTTGGTTTTTATGAATGAACTATATATAACTCACAAGACTTAAAGACAAAAAGAAGGGAGGAAAAAAGAATGAAAAACTGCTCATATCATATCATTAAACTGATCTTTAATAATAAAACACCTTTCATACAAAAGTATATGTACAGTGTCACAGCAATTTATGGAAACAAATTTCTTTGTATTTGTCTTAAATACATCATGTATCAACAGTCATTCAAGGAAAATCTACAAGAGACAGGAAATCAAACAAGGGTTTCAGGCCAGGGTGAAATGATGTAAAAGTCAACCATTACTAGTCCTTCCTGATGTAAAAGTCAACCATTACTAATCCATTACTAGTCCTTTTCTTAAGTGTGTTTATTACATTCATGATGTGATTCTTATGGAAGAGGATCAGACTCTTGTGTATACCTGAAAAGCAGATTAGAATAAAGGACACCAAAATATAAATATAAGTATAGAATACTGCTTGGGGAAAAACACACACACAGATGGCTTTTGAAAGTTGCGCAGATGGATGAATATTGTTTTTAGAGGAAATTACATTGAAGAGTAGTGTGCAACACGAAACAATGAGGATTAATGCCATAATCAAGAAAAAAAAATAAAGAACTGCAGTAAATGCAGAGGAACGGCCATCCTGCTCCTCTTCAACAACAGTATGCAGTGCACATCATTTGCATTTTGGTTTTTCTGATAGCTGAATAACTGTATACAGTGGGAAAGATCATTGAGATTAAAGCACCTTCAAGGAAAAAGTTCATTTTGGAATAAAGACCTCGCAACCCTGAAGGTTTTGCCTAAATTGTTGTTTAAGCATATGGTAATCTAGATTTCTTACACCATGTCTATACTGGAAGTGACTAATGTCACACGTTTCCACATAGGTATGCCATTTCACTTTGTATTTTATTTTAGAAGAACAAAACAATTTTATACATAATGTTACAACTGCTCAAATTATTTAAATTTATTTATTAAATCAGTTTATTTAGATTCAATTTTATTATAGATGGATTGGAAAAATAAAGCTGGAGTGGCTGTACAGCAAACAAAAAATAGAAACAGGCAAAAAGCCTATTTTAGAGAAAAAAAAACCTTGAGAATTGGGTGCAACAATAGAAATGGGCCGATAACAATGCAACATAATGAACACTTCAAGTGTAGACAGATTTGTTGGTTATAATAGGAGCTATTGGGTTTTGTTACGTGATGATGTGCCACTCACATCCAGTGTTGACACGGCATCAAACTGTGAAGCACAGCTGTCAGGATTTTATAATTCTGGGTGAATAAATCAGAGAGAATACAAGGTCTTGCAACGGTCAGACTGGGGGAAAAAAACGGAGATTTGCGCAATATATGCGTACATGTTCTTCCTCTTCTGGAAGCAGGACTTGGGTGTGCAGCATGAGAAAGGGTGTCATTGGCACACAGACGTTCCTCGCCCTTTCCGCCCACCCAGACCAACAGCCATTCCTCCTGGTGCAGGGCCTGGTATGTATCAGGCTGGTTGGTCCTGGTGCACCAGAGCTCCCGCTGTAACACTGCATGGTATTTAAATGGATAGTTCACCCAAAAATGAAAATTGTCTTAACTTAAAGGTACAATATGTAAATTTTCACAGCTAGAGGTCGCTTATTTAAAACATAGCAGTGGGACTTTTATAATGCCGCAGTCGCCGCTTCTGCTTCTTCTGGTCGATCGTATGTCGGGTAACGCAGCACTGTTTTATCATATTTGATACATTTGTGTGTTGAAAGTTGTTATAATGCTATTCTACATTCGCTCGGCAGCTACTATGAGACACTTGTTGCACACTGCAGTAAGCTAGATTGATATTAGGCAGGGTAAAACATGGTACTCGCGGTAAATCTAGAAAACGAGATTTAAACAATAAGACTTCCTTTGTTAAGCTTTATAACAATGATTCGTTTTCTGTTGATGAATGTATCCAAACAGTTGCTCACCTGTCTAATAAAACACATAATATATTAAAGCGTCTTTGGTGTTTCCATGGTTTCAACAAAATAAAACCAGAAACCGAGGGTAACGCAGGTATGATGTCACTGATAGGCGATGCACAGACACGGTCCGAGTGCTGGTTGAAATTGCTTATTTCTCTGGATTTAAACATTCTTGGAAACATTTGGGATAATGTAAGCACACAAGTCAAAAAAGTGGTGGTTTTTGGATATATTAATCAAAAGTCTTACATATTGTGCCTTTAATTACCACCATGTTGTTCCAGACCTGCGTGACTTTTTCTTTGGAACACAAAAGAAGAAATGTAATATTTCAAAAAGTGTCTGATTTGTTTTTTAATATTAGCTTGTGGATCAATATAGCTTGAGCATGAGCAAACTCAACCTAGACAATATGTAGTTGTTATTTTATTAAATTAAATTGTACAAATTAAACAAGCTAATAAAAAAATATATTACTATTGTAAAAATACTTTGGAAGCTTAAAATCAAAAATTGAGTACTTAATTATGAATTGTGGGTGAAAAAAAATATGTATATCGTGGGGCCGTGGCCACGAATTAATGATTAATTCCCAGAACTTACTAATAATAATAATGATTATTATTTTATTTTACAGAACAACAGTAAAATTACAATACTCATATTCATGGCTGTCTTAAATTCTGTGCTCAGTCAATTCTGTTCTGTGCTGAGTCAAATGAATCACACCTTCACAACATTGGTCAACACTGGGTCCAAAACACCATTGGATGAATCCAATTGACTTTTACTGTATGGACCAAAACAGTTCTTCTAAATATCTTCTTTTGTGTTCCACAGAGGAATGAAAGTCCCACAGGTTTGGAACAACATGAGGGTGAATAAATGATGACAGAATTTTCATTTCTGGGTGAACTATTCCATTAAGACTGCAAATCCATACACCGAGAAAGACGCCCAGCACGCATTTCAACCACAAACATTCTCTTTATTTCACTTTAAAGGATTATAGAAATGCTTTGAGAAGTGCAAATTGGTCAATATTCCAGATATTTCCTAATAATATTAATAATTATTATAACAATATTATTAATAATATATTTCTTTATGTAATGTCTATACTTGTTGCAGTCAGGGTGAAATATTACGCAGACTCAGCCTTACGTCACCAATCAACTTGGACACCCGTCACCCTCTGACCCGTTTTTTTCCAGGGCCACGTCCTGTATACCAGTTATTTTTCCGAGTTCTTCCGAGGCCGTCGGAAGCTAGACATGTTCTCTAGTGCATAGATGCGCCGCGAGACTTCCTCGATCCCAGCGGCGTCGAATTCTCCCAAAACCTGTTCGTCGCACTCGACCGCAATGGCGTGCTCCACCGGGATGCATGGGTAATCGTCCAGTCTGGCGCCGCCTCCCAATCCCAACCCTAACCCTAGTCCCAATCCCAGCCCTGTGGCTTCAGTGCCCATAATCTCCTCCGCCTGCTCTACGGAGCAGCACAGCTCGCTTCCGCTCACGACACCCAATCCCATACCCCCGCTGGGCACGGCCGAGCCGTTCATGGCCCCTGGGTGCTGAGGTGCAGAGTCAGATGGTAACGTACTGGCTATGTCTGTAGGTACTTCCAGAGGTTTCTCCATATGTGCCTCGGACGGAGTCTCTCCATCCTTATGTGTTTCTACAGTCTTACCTACTTCCACGCTCGCAATCTCTGTGGACGGCGCTGACGGAATCTCCGGAGTGGTCATGGGATCGGGTTGAGCCATGGCCGTGCTGTAACTAGGTGGAGGGGTTCGGTATTTCTGTTTATCCGGATCTGAGCCAGACCTTTTCTGGACGTCGCGCTCAGGGGAACTGGAGAGGGTTGGAATTCCCACTTCAGATGCGGTGGAAACGCTGAGATGAGACTTCAGAGGGACAGGGATGGACATGGAGACATGGTGCCTGTCACTGAGAGAGAAGAACAGAAACAGAGGCACATGGTTATGATTTTCAATCACCTTTAATTCGCTTCAGAATCGAGAGAGCAAGAAATCGAGAGATGGGAAAGAAACTCAAGAGTGTGAAGATGCTGATGTCAGTGGAGCTTCTTTGTTGCTGATGGATCATATCATAATTCATTTACACACATCGAGAGCCTGGGAGAGCTCAGCCAGAGTCTCTGATCCTCAACCTCACACACGCACTCAAACAAATACACTCGCACCCCCCTAAAACACACACAGCTGTTGGACTACATACATCATCTGAAATATGACATCTAGAAAGTAAAACAATTGTATAGGATTAGTCATCCTTCACAAGGAGCTTTCACAGAGAGCTGAAACAAGCTGCAAAGTTATGAAAGTAGCACCATGCACATGCAAAAACAGTCAGGTTATCTTACATTAACAACAACAACAGAGCAGTATGTCAAACTCAAGGTAAAAGAACCCACCCTATAAATACATTTAAAAGTTTGGGGTTTGTAAAATTTCAAGCATTTATAATGTTACAAAATATTTCTTTTTAAATACAGAATTTCTATTCATCAAAGAATCATAAAAAAATTATTACTTCTTACAAGAATATTAAGCAGCACAACTGTTTTCAACTTTGATAATAATAAGAAATGTTTCTTGACCACCAAGTCAGCATATTAGAATGATTTCTGAAGGATCATGTGACACTGAGACCGGAGTAATTATGCTGAAAAATCATCTTTGCCATCACTGGAATAAATAACATTATAATTATATTGAAATAGAAAACAGATATTTTAAATTGCAATAATATTTCACATTACTCTACTATATTTTTGAACAAATAAATGCAGCCTTTGAAGTCTAAGTTTCTAACAAAAACATTTTAAAAAACTTACAGAGGACAAACTTTTGAACAGTAGCGTACCTTGAGAAAAAAATTGTAATTTTATAGATTCACTAAGTAATTCTTTTCCGCTATAATTAAAATGCATGGTATATTATATACACAAAAGAAGATATTTTAAAGAATGTTGGTAACCAGACAGTTGACAGTAGCTATTGACTTTCATAGTAGGAAAAAATACTATGGAAGTCAATGGCTACCGTCAAATCACTGTTTGGTTACCACCATTCTTTAAAATATCTTCTTTTATGTTCAGAAGAAAGAAATTCATACAGGTTTGGAACTTGAGGGTGAATAAATGATGACAGAATTAAAATTTTTGGGTGAACTATCCCTTTAAAACTCACATAAAATGAAGGCACGAGCTGTATGCTCTATCCCACAATGCATGGCATTTAAATTGACTGTCCATGTGCTTGTGAGAAAAAAAAGGGACTTTTTTTTACACAAAAATTGATTTAAAATGTAAAGAAACTACTTTATTTCTGAAATGACAACTGGATGCCACTCGTTGAAATGACATACTGTAATGAGGTCATGTGACAACAATTTGGCACTTTACTGTTTGAAATGTTTGAGGATGTATAGTGTTCTTTCATGTTGATTTTTTTTTTTTTAAATTGTAGGCGATACAGAGTATATAATATAATCTTATTGTCCATATGTTTGTGAGTATTCCATACGGCATTGAGGATCTTCACTCGAAGCCGTACAGCGTGAGTGGTAGAGAGATATGCGGTTTAATTCCTGTGTGTCTGGACAGGCTGCATTGCTACATAGCAGCTTTAATGTTGTCCGACCACAGCAATGAATTTCATTACCAAAAATAAGCAAAGAAACATGCTCACAGATTCCTCATCAGTTCACTGAAAACAAACATCTAATGGTTGGCCATAGCGTGGCGTGTACCGTATATATTCGATTTTCCAAATGATTCTTCTTGCGCTCAGACCATTCGGGATGTAATTAGATCCAGTTTTTCAGATGTGAAATTGAGAGAGACGTTCCAAATGAAATGGTACTGTGAGCAAAACCATAGCATTTCAAAACAGCAGTCAGATGTATCTGCAAAGCATTAGGGTGGCGTTCAAAAACGTGTCTGCTATGGTCAAATAATGACGACCTCTGATTTTTGCAAATGAGTCGTTGAACTCCATCATTCTGACTAGTATCATTTATACATATATATATATATAAAATTACAGATTATAATAAAAAGATGGTTATTTTAAAATATCTCATTAGCCCTCAAATACTGTCTATGACAGCCACAAAACACCAACTTATGCATGCGTTATGTAGATATGTAAAACATATGGGCTCCATCTAGCCAAGTGTTTAGACGTCATACCCCCCTAGCAGGGAAAAATAAAGCATTTTTTGTTTGGAGCAGGAGGCTATTTGTTACACTGTGTTTCCCCTTATAAATGAGTTCCTCTAAACATGTGTCAAACCGCAACCCTTAATCAAGAGCAAGGGGCCGGTGTGTGCTGGTGGATGGTGTGGGGCTAAAGATCGCCTGTGCGGTTGAGTCAGGATAGAAGAAGAGGGGGCTATTTGCGCTTAAGCATGCCAGACTGATCTCCCAGAACCATCATAATATTTTTCATGCAGCACATTTTTTCTGTTGGACTTATACTTGGCTCTTAATATGGGCCAATTAGGCAGTCCTCACCCCTCCCTCCAAGAGCAGAGCATTGGCAGGGAGAGGGAACGTATCTCAGGGCTTCCTGTGTGGGGATGGGTGGTGGTCCGGGAGCGAACCGGAGGGGCTGCGGAAGAATAACGACGGCAGAGGTGTGTATTTCTAGTGAAACAGACACTGGAACGAGAAACAGACTCAGGCTACCCAGGAGGAATTTGGGAAACCACGAATTCTCCACGGTTGGGTGAGAAGCAAAAATAAATGCAGGATGACGGTAAATAAAGATAGTTCGAATAATGTTTGCTTAAGACCTTACACCTCTCCTACAGACATGGATATACTGAATTACATTAACGGCCCAGCACATATGTCCACATAATAGCATACTAACAAACACATGCAGACATGCAGATAATAATAATCATAAATATATCATATTTGTATGTCTATATATATAGTCAATTTTTTAAATAGGCAATTATGTAATTATAATAATATATTTGACCATTATTTAATTTACAATTATTTAATTACAATAATATAATTGTAAATTTAATAGTCAATTATTTCCTTTTATATTGTAATCAAAAATAGTAATTTCAATTAGAAAATAGAATTTTGCAAGCAAGTGGAGCAGCATTCCTTCATTCGTTTGAGGGTATTACTAGGAAAATGTAACATGACATTTTCTGTTTGTTTTTTGGGATCCAAGAAACTGAGAGAAGCATCTTTTTCAGATTACAGAAGGGCTGGCCTTCATTCAGAGTCAAGCAGCATCACACAAATGCATTTGCGCTAATTTACATACTGACATAAAAATGTATTGTTTATGGGGGAGACAAATTGTTTCTTGTAATCCCAGGTCTGGATATGCACCAGTAATGACTCTTAAAAACGATGACAGGAATGATCACACATCCTGCACGTTATGGAGATTGGAGATTTTATGGAGATTGTTTCCGGCAACTAAGGATGATGGCCAAAGATGTCATGGAGACCGGGGTCTGCTTGGAATGCTTTTTTGGCGAGATGGCTGTGAGATTGTGAAAAATAAAGGAATTGAGGAATTCTGATGGAATTATGGAGGAACGCTCCACCAGATGTGAGTACAAACACCTATCAGTATGTTATCCACAGAGACAGCTTCATCCCACTGTGCAAATCTATCTGGACAGTTCCAAGAGTTCTTCGCTCTGATTATATATATGCCTACAACTTTATTTGTGAGCAGCAACTGAAATAAATTGAAAAGGAAAAAAGGGGGGAGAAAACATTGGGAGAAAATATGAATGAAAATGTAGATTTATAACAAATTATATAAAAATAAAAAAATATTTAAAAATCGAATTAAAATACTATATATAGTATATATAGTATTTGCTTCACGACCATGTGGTCCTTTGCAGGGCTGCGTTCAGCCCCGACAAAACGTTGCAAAACGTTTTTTAAAAGGAAACGGTGGCGCGTTGAACACCCTGTTCTGATGACGCAAGAGTTGCAACTATGGCAACTGAGAAGGCCATTCTTTGTGTTCTTTTTGAATAATTTTCGGAGCCTGATGAAGTCGGTATAAATACGTGTTTAATACTACAAAATACGCTCGATGTTACAGTCACTGCCCTTGCCGTCCAGAATAAAAGAGAACATCCCAATCGAGTGAAGGGATTTGTGGAAACTTCTATTATTGTTATACAACATTTGACTTGCACTTCATGATGAAAAGACAAACATTTCAGGTGAAGGATAATCCACTTCTTACCTCTGTGACTGTGTTAATCTTTATTTTTTATTGTTTGTATTAGGCTTATCAATAGCTGATCACTGTAGTTGTGCTATATATATGATATTGTAATATTTACCAACTATTCTCCTCTGATTATAGAAAAGTTTATTAAAGTGTCACATCACAATAAAATAGCAAAATATACAAGTTAAGTATTTTTATTACATTAATACCCATTGTGCGAGCTGTCTCTTTAATACCGTGCGGTTTATATACATCTTGCCACTGATTGGGCTGACATTTCTGACACACCCACCAAACAAGAGAAAACGTATCTCAAACCCGTTGCACACCGTTGCAGACCGTTTCCAGGAAACATGTCGTTCAACCCGGAAAACGTAGCAAAACGTTGCGCACCGGTTTGAGCTTGAACGTGCCCCAGGTGTCTGAATGATGTCACATCCTGTCACATGATATTGACCGCATGACTTGAAATGGTCCCTTTATATTGGTTACTCCGAATGACATCAGTGAAATTCATTTTTCCGGACAATCTTTCTCATAACAAATAATTTTAATACCATTTTGCACTATGCTGATATATGATGTTATAAAATCATGCCAGAATAAAAAATATATACATTTATTACATTTTAAGATGTTTTAATCACAAATGGCTGTATTAGCCTTTGGACATTTAAACTGAATGACCTTTTGACACTTCAAAATCTTTAAAATACCTTTATATGTAGGAAAACATAATTAAAACCTTTTGGATTCAATAAAAGAGATCTAGTTGTACTACCTTACATACTTTGAATGTCATATCTTTGTTTTCTATTATTATTAAGGCCTTTGGACAAAAAAAAAAAAAAGACCCGTCATGTCATTGACCCATATATACATTGTACACAAATTTATAATTTTATTTCAGACACCTGTGTTTCAATCAAGATTGGCTAACTTATAGTTGTCTTTGCACATTAAACTGGCATAAGAGAAGGTATTTTAACATTGAAAGGACCTATATTTGTAAGTGTACCCCGGATTAAGGGATTACTATGGGTGGACATCCAAAAATATTGTTTGTTATGAATCAGGCCTTCCTTCAAACTATTTGACAGCCATTTATATACTGGATTAGCAAAAGCTTGTTGTGAAAATGTATAATAAAACAGTCGCTTAATGAATCATGTTCCCAAATGGATGGAAAAGAATCCACCTGAATCTTTCCAACTATGGTGCCAAGTTACACAACTCACTGTAGATGGGTGGAGCTTGTGATTTTGGGCCAGCGCTATAGGCTAAATTGGGTGGGTGGGTTTAGATTTAAACCAAACCAATAAAAAAAAAAAAAAAAAAAAAAAAAAAAAAAAAACAAGAAGGGTTTTAAAAGATAAACAGGTGTAGATTTATGGTTTGTTAGTGTTGCACTTTCACCAGAGTTCCAAGGGGTTCTTCAGAACTTTCAACCCCACCCTAGAGTTTCCATCCTGGGGTGTTGAGTCACATCAGCCCCTTCACTTCCACATTCCCCCCTGCGCCTCCCTGTCTTTACCCTCTCTCAAGAGCTCTACAGTGGGGCTGCAGGACCTCTAAAGCACTGCCAGAGTCCTGTGCCATAAATAAGAGAATGTTTCGCATATTCGGTTTGAACTCGGCAGGACACGTCATTAACACAGCGGCACCATGTCTTGCACCCCCCGTCTGCCTTTCACCATCTTCGCTCTCGGTTTCTTCTTAAACTCCATCCACTGTTCTAAACTGTGACTTTTTCTCTCATAGTTTTGTTCTTCTTCCCCACTTGGCATCTCAGACTGTTCCCGCTCCAACTGGAAACCGCCAGAATGCATGAGACTGATTATGGCTCCACATGAAGGCAGCGAAGACTGAATCTTGCTGACAATCAGTGTTTGAATGGGAAAAAGCAAGTGGATGGTGAAAGGATCAGTTAGAGATATGAGATAATCAGACTGAGCTTGTTCGACAGGACTCGGCCATGTTAACATTTTAGACGAAACTAAAAGATATGGCACAATCTGGATACAATTTGCACCCACAGAAAGCTCAAAAGACAGAGCGCCTGTCATTTACAAAGTTCTACATTTTTCTTCCATATCAGTGCAGAAAATGCAAAGTCCATAGATTCTGAATGGGCTTTGCTGGTCAGCCATTTCTAATAGATTTAGTTTGAGAAATTAATGTGCCAGCATAAACTTTAATCAAAATAACTTCCTCTCCCACTCGCAGCGACATCTCTTCCCTTCTCTGATGATGTGTTTACTGGTGTGAGGACGGGACAACCTGCCACTCACATGAGATCGACCAATAGCAAACCCCAATCAATTACCGATGGATACCCTACATTTTTTTCTTGTTCAAGAAGCTGTTTCACTCAGATATACATCGTAATAGGAAAGAAAAGGCTATCGCAACTTCCGTTTCATCCTGACTTTAATGTGACAAAAGTCACATGTGGGATATTCCTTTTTTTTTTTAGATCTCTTATCATTAATGCTCAAGGGTAAAGTGAAAGGAAGCAAGTCATCTTCATCACTAGATGCTTCACTGTACATCTATTAAAAGTTAATCATTTACCAAGTTTTAAATTCTATCTGCAAAAGAAGCTCTGTAATGTAGGAACGTGAGTAATTGATACATTTTAATTTTTTATCATTTTAAGTCACCATTTACCAAATATCTCCTTTATTGCCGCCATGTTTATCTCATCACATACACGCAATTCAGCCAAATTTGTTTCCTAGAGTTTCCAAGTTGGAAAAATTGAGACCAACATTAAGTGGAGTTCAGATGCATTACTTCCCAAATAGGAAGTTGGAAATGCCAACAATTGGAACGCAGTGTTAAAGTCCTAGGTAACATCATATTAGGTTACCTGACTTGGCATCTCAAATTGTGTGTTCCGAAAACCATTCTGAAAAACTTGGAACAAGGTAGCTTTCCCTGAAAAAAGATCTATACTTTATCATCCAGTCTGTAAATCGAGCTGAAACGCATGCTGAGTCCAGCAATGTGAGCCAACAGTTCTGCCAAACGATCAAATATTAATAACCCCTGTTCAGAAATTCAGTTGTTAGACACGCAACATTCAAAACTCCTGAACACACTCACACACACAGCGGGACTGTGTGTGTTCAGACCCTGTCAACTTTTATAACAAATTTGAACAGATCAAACAATTTCATTAAGCCTGTCTCGAAAAGCCCACCATCTCCCTTCACTATATAAACGTCCATTGGGATTAAGGAAAGAAGAGCAAAATCTCCATATTTTCTCAAAATGTGCTCCTCTGAATCCACATAAGTTCCCATGGTACACCTGTGCAGTATTTCCATTTCTTCCCGTGCTTTCTCTGCGATTCCCGTCCCCTTCTTTTTCCCTCAAAGGAACTCCTGCAGCTGCCCTGATGCAGATTTTTATGCGCCGATAATTCACATCTCTGGCCCCTGCCCTGGAAACATTATCTAAACTAAGAGGGGAGGGAGTATAGGAGAGGAAGTGGATGCAAGGGTAATAAAAGCAGTCTGCAACAAACGGAAAATAAAAGAATCCATTTACTCTATATTTCATTTTTCAGAGAGTTGCTTCCAGCGCTGGAGAACGAGTCTAGACCTCCTGTTTGTCTCACTCAGGAGTCAACGCTAGCAGAAAGCCACACCGTATAACGTAACATTACTCTAAGAGGGTCTCAATGTGCTGTAAGTTATGGTTTACGGCTGCGGGGCTGCATGAGGAAGATGTCGAAAGGAATGTTCTGCAGTTTTGTGTTTGTGTATATGGTCCCCCCTCCCCGGGGGAGACGGAAACTGCTCTTTCACGGTTCTAAGCGTACCATCGAGTCAACACGACTGCCCTCCAGGTCCGTTTAGCCATGCAGCGCAACCGCCGGTTCACCGGACTTCCACTTCCTCCTCTACTTCCTGCCACTCTGTATGGTTCAAAAGGTCAAAAGGTCATACTTTCATCTGTTCCATCATAAGCATTCACAACCCATTAAACATTACTTGGGGGGGGGTTCTGAAGCGTTTTACTTACGCTGGCATCCTTCCTTTCAAAACACAGATTATTAAATTAATGTTCAGATAGGTGGTTTGCCTATCACTGAACCAAGAAAGAGCTGGAGAGATCAAAAGCAGGCTTTTTTTTTTAACTGGGTGTTTTTGACTGCCATTGGTTTTAAAAGGGATACACTTGGGAATTTTTATCATCATTGTTGTGAAAATGCTCATTTTTTTGCTTTCTAAAGCTGGCAAGATTACTACAGTGGTTTATCATAGTGCATATCAACAGACACCAGATTTAGAGAGCAAATGTACTGTTTATAAACCTTTTAGACCTTAAAGTAAAGCTAAATGATTTACCAGTTTGAGAACAGAATCGTAAATATAGCTTAAGATTTTTACATTTTCTGAAAATAAATTAATATAATTAATATTTTACATTTTCTGGAAAAATATGAATAAAAACCTGAAAAAAAAAAAAGATTTTTTTTTTTTATTTTCTGTGAAAAAAATAAGACGATATGAAAAAATATATATAAATAAAATATTTTTACACACAAAAAGAAAATATGAAAATATTCATGTTGTTAATATTTTTAACATTTTCTTTAGAAAAATAAGAATTGTAAAAAATTAATATAAGATAAAAAGTCGGTGCTGTTCAAAGATAATAATAAAATAAATAAATAAAAACTACAGTAGTTGCCAGAATGTTACTGCCAAGTCAAAATAACATTCTAGGCACTAGATATGGCTCGAATCCCTCAATCAAAGTCAGTCTATAGTATTTTTTGCCAGTTGTACCACCCACCACATAAAAACTAGATAAAAAAAGTTTGTCGAGACAAACTTTAAGTTGGCTTGAAAAAGCCGGTCCAGAAAGTTTGAAGCGGTTTTAAAAGTTTTCAGTTTGAAAGTTTCAGTTTTAGTTTAGTAATTTTGATAGAGTACTAGGGTGCTCTGTGTGGTTGCTGAGGTGTTGCTATGCGGTTGCTAGGGTACTCGGGATGGTTGCTTAGGTATTCTGGGTGGTTGCTAGGGTGTTGCTACGTGGTTGCTAGGGTGTTGCTATGCGGTTGCTAGGGTACTCGGGGTGGTCGCTATGGTGTTGCTAAGCGGTTGCTAGGGTACTCGGGTGGTCGCTAAGGTGTTGCTATTAAAGCTAGAGTTAAAGCTCTAGGAGGAGTTAGAGTTGGAAATTTTAGTCTCAGAAGAAAATAGCATAACAGTAAGTTGGCTTTTTCAAGCCAACTTAATAATAAGTCTCAAATCACAAATTAAGATATGCTTCATGGCCATAGTTTAGCAAACACCAATAACAATGCTATAACTCACCATCTTACAAGTAGTCCATGCTCTAGGAAGTTTTTGAGGTTGGGTAAAGTCTGACGCAGATCTGGGGTGGACAGCCCATGTTGGTACCTCAACTGTAGAATGAGAAACACAGAGGAAATTAGTTTGTTACAACCATCATCACCTTTCTGAACGATGAGTATACGATCACTATATGGCATTACCTGGGCATCATGCCATCAGCTAGTGCAGCAGGTTAATTCATTACCCCACAGGTGAACATACTGTACACACACACTCACAAAGGATTTCCATCTGCAGATGTTTAAGTTATTTAGTCTGCATGCTGCAGAACCACTGACAGGATACATTAACCAGCTCCTGGTTCTCTTAAGTTTCAAATTAATATTTAATAAAGATGGGACTGGATCATAAAAAAGAGAGTGAAAGCAGTCCTAGAGCTGTTTAGGTACGTTCACAGACTGCCTAGAACCACTCAGAACCAAAACTGACACAACATTATTACTGACCAGTAAAGCAACCAAATGAAATAATTATTTATTATAATATAAATTTATTTAATTATATAATTATACATATTTACTTTAAAATTATACATATTTACTTTAAAATACAATTATATAATTAATAAATATGTATTATAAAATAATTTAAAATGAAATAATTTAAAATATATAAATAAAATACAATTAAAAATATAATACATAATTTATAACCATAATTTAATTTCATGAATAATTAAAAAAAAAAAAAAAACTTTTATGACTATTATTATGGTATGATTGTGGTATTATTGTGGTATGATTATGGTATTATTATTATGGCAGTCGTTTAATTTAAGTTCTGGCTACATGATAGTAAGGCAGACCAGATAGTTAGACATAAAAAAGTCATACTCGCACGGCAATCTCAAACAGTTATAGCCTTGTAAGCCAGTGGCCTCAGTAAAAATAAATAAAATAAATAAATAAATAAATAAAAACTCTGCCATAACACAACACAGCAGTATTATATACTATTTATATACACCTTATTTATATACACCTTATTCTACTGTTTCAGACTCTTTTATAGAGGAAAACAAGACAGGGGAGAGCTACTGAAGAGATATATTGACAGAAAGAAAGAGTAAGAGAAAGAGATGTTGTGTCAAAGAAAATATGAGACTGATCTACGAGATTGAAGACCCAACAAGCTTGAACGTTTTATTTCCCCTTTAGTACAATCGCTCAGCCTCGCTCTCTGACATGCTAACACCAACACACACTACAATAATACAGCATGTGTGTGTGTGTGTACAGATGGGGATGGGATGTGGGAGGGGAAAAGACAAAGATAAGAAAAAAGGAAGTGCGAGAGAGAGAAATGGCAGACATCTGGAATGAATGAAAGAGGGGGAAAAAAAAAAAAAAACACAACTCTACCCAAAAAAGCAAGATTTTCTCTTGCTCTCCTTAAAAACATACTTCCTTCCTAGACTGTGGCATTGACAAAACAGTCTTTCCCAAGAGCCAAGATCCAAACAATCAGACATGTGAACCGTAAACGAGAATTAAAACATGTAGCAAAGCAAAAAACAATATTTAAAAAAAAAACAAAAAAACATAGCACCCCTTTTGGCTTGGAGGTGAAACACAACTAGCACAGTCAATTTATTTTAATTGAAAAGGAAGTGCATGAGGTCTCAAGGGCAACTAATGCATTAAGGACACTCCTTGACAAACATCTGGTTTATCTGGCCGCATGGCAACACCCTCCTTATGTCTTCATAAAACCTGATCAATCATCATAACACCATAGTGACAGATGATCCGCATGTGATTTCAATTAGAACTGATACTGCTGCCACGATGACACTCCTACAGGCCAAGAATCCAATACGGATACCAGGGGTGAGAGAGAAAATGAGAGACAGAAATACTCTGGAAAATGGAGTAGGTGAAGACTAATGATAACATGGAGCAAAAGCCATTTCCATTGGTTCGCTAGTGCTCCGCTATAGGCCAAAAAAGGACTGTTTATTTAATAATCCTGGACAGAAATAGGGGAAATAAGCATGTACAATTAAATATACATTATTCAAGGACATACATCCATTATCAACCAAAATAGTAAAACTCAACCAAAAATTGGCCGATATGGCACCAATATAAACTAAAAAAATATATACGAATAAATATAAGACTTATGTATTTGAACTGCATATAAAACTTTAATCCATCCATTTGGATTACGTGGTTTTAACATCAACAAACTAAAACTTAATGTGATGCATAACTGTCAGTCATATTGTGCAAATATGCAGTATAACATCATTTCGATACCCAAGTCTTTGTATTCATTGTGCTATTTCTGTTTGCCTCCCTAGAGCAACTTGACATCACTGTGAATGTGTGTAGTTTCTTTTCAACAAAGGACCCCTGGGATCTACCTTTTGTTTCTTTATAGAGGGCACTGCTCCAAGTCTCCACTAGTGATGAAATGGTCAATTCCACACAGAACTAACAGCCTTATTCATTCATGGATAAAAGTACACCTCTGGCTTTGACCAGATGACCATGTGCTGGGATCCGCATGTGGACCAAAAGGAAAAAAGGACTTTGGAAGTATGTGCCAACAGCAACAGCATTCCGTATTAGAATCAGAACTGGGTGTACCACTTATGCCTGGCCGACTGCCTAAAACCATATTTGTTCAGTGTTTCTCTGACAAAGATACTGATTAGATTAAACCCCAAAGTCAGTGAGAGTTTCCAGAAAAGTGAAACTGAAAATGAAGTAGGATGGACATGGTTGAACAGCCAAACACACAATCCAATCCGACCCCCTCGTAAAGCGTTGACTCGGCGTGAATGTTTTTTACGAACCGTCACTAATGCTGGGAAACGTGGCTTTCACTCTGTGGTGATGAAGATGATCATTATCGGTTTGCCTGATGAGCTTCCCTGATGAGGAGTCTATAGGTCTGTTCCAAAACCTGATAAATGCTAGCTTTGAAAGGCAGAAGATAACTCGTCCTGGAAAAATTTTAATGCAGCAAGTTTCGCAGTAAAAAACAATCCCAGAGTGTATTGCGCAATGAGTACAAAGAAATCTTGATTGGAAACATATTTCATTCAATGTAGAAGAGCATCAATAAAAATTTGAAAAATAAAAATGAGATATTTGTAAGTATAAATGTGTTTTTATATTCATTAGAGTTTCACTCTGTAAGCTTAGTCAAATGCAAACATAAAGCTCTATTGAATCAGTTGCGTGTTTAGTCTTCAACGCAAAGTGCTATTTGCGTGGCACGTGGAGTTGCTTTGAGAAGGTTACAAATCAGTCACGTATGAGATTGCATGATGGTTATAATGCTCCCTTAGTAGGCAGCATGCAGCGCACTAGGCTTTGGAGCAAAGCTATTGTAAATGCACTTTTAATTACAATTTTTTTTATGTTTATTTAATTGAATCAAATATACTAGCACTCAAAAGATTTTTTTTTTTAAAGGAGGGTACATTAAATTGATCAAAAGTGACTGTAAAAATGTTCATAATATAATAATATAATATATTTCAAATAAATGCTGTTCTTTTGGACTTCCTACTTATCAAAAAATCCTAATAAATAAATAAATAAATGCATCACAGTTTAACCAAAAATAATAAGCAGAACAACTGATTGAGAATAATAAGAAATCAGCATATTAGAATGATTTCTGAAGGATCATGTGACACTGAAGACTGGAGTAATGAAAATTCAGCTTTGTCATCACAGGAATAAATTACATATTAAATTATATTAAAATACAAAACTATTTTAAATTGCATATTATTTCACAATATTACAGTTTTCATTGCATTTTTGACTGAATAAAGGCAGCCTTAGTGAGCATAAGAGACTTCAAAAGCATTAAACAAATCTTACCGACCCCAAACCTTTTATTTATTTATTTATATTTATATTATATACTTTTTTCTGCCATCTTGGATTTATTTCACTGAGCTCATCACAATGCATTATGGGATTTCTTTTTCGGTGAAGGCGCTACCTTAGTATTTAGCCCAAAAAAAGTGGCATAATTAACGTGCTTAAATTTTGACTGTCTTTGCGTTGGAAGCGGGCCCATGGTTTCTTAAAATACCATCTCTATAAGGCAGCTCACTAGTTTTGGAACAGAGTATTTGTGTGTGTATTCATTCAAGGATTATAATTCTTCCAAAACCAAGAACTGAAAAGCAGCCAAGGGTGCTGATCTGAAACCTGATAGGAAGCTCAAGGAAGAGTGGAATGGTGACATCATTGGATTGAAAGGGGCACAATCGCAATTGTTTCGACTGTAGGCTTGCGTCAGTGTGTTTGTGTGTCCTAGAGTACCATTGTGATTGCCTCCTCCATCTGCACGCCAACCCTTCTCATATCACATAAACAACAAAATCCCTTTTTATTCACACATATACAAGCATATAAATGGACAAAAGGAAATATATGTTTTACACCATGAAAAAAAAGTCAAGTAGCATGTCGATAATTCAACTAGTAGTCATTAATAATCACCCACCCACTCCCTAGGGCAGCCTGCCCCTACAAAGCAAAGCATTACGGGAAGAAATCTGCTCCTGCAATCTTGCAAGTCAAAGGCATTTGGCATGCACATCTGATTTCATTACTGCCTTTGTTCATCCTTACAATTTTTGCTACACATGTTTAAGAGCCGAGCACATCTGGCCCACGAGCCCCGCGCTGGCGTGCTGCATGACGGAGGTATGCGCGCTCCTCTTTCCCCTGTGTGCTTCGCATTACACCCTAGCTTGAGTTGCAGCATTTGTGAATTGCTTTTGGCAAAAAGAGCTGGGATAGATTATAGTATAAACCTGGACATAAAGTTTTTTTTAGCAAACAACTGCCCTTTTCCCCTCCCCAAGCTCAAGGACAAACAAATAAATATCCAGAACACAAAAAGCGTGCCACCGACGAAGACAGTAGGAGCATCTTGGGGAACTTGGCCCTGCGCGGATCGGCACGTCGCTCTTAATTAAAAGAGACAGCGTGACCTGCTGACAAATTGAAGCAACAAACAGAGCAGCGGGTAGCACGGGGCTCTCGCAAATAGAGATTTAAAAATGTACAAAAGAGAAGAGAGAGACAAACAACAGTATATTTAGTTTCTCTTTCGCACTGCAGACAGTTTTAAATCAAAGCGGGTGTTGACAGACACAGAGCAAAGTGAATTGTGGGTGAATAATGAGTTGTTAGTGTAAAGACGGAGGCATCTGCTGTGATTTAAAACCTTGGTGAGGATTTCGATAAACATAGTAGTGCAGGGGCATTTGAAAGTATGTGAAAGCTACTGAAAAAAGTTTTAAAAAAATTGTCGGACATGAGAATTCAAACAAACAGTATACAGGCCTTTCTTCTTGCCTTTTCCAGTTGCAGTTTGCTTGAGGTGTTCTGTTTGTTTTTGATGCTGGTTTTGGAATCAGGTCATCTGAGAATAGCGATAAAGTTGTGGATGCATGCTGTGTACGAATGAAAACGATACAGGAACATTCTTCTGCTGTGTCTCCATCTTGACCCAGGTGCTCCAGACTCCTACCGCACATTCTCCAGACTCGACTCAACAAATGTTCTTGAATTTCTTCTATGGATGGGAATAGGCACATAAATGAAATGTCCAGATTGGTTGTAGATAAAAGGCAGGTGGTTTTCCAAGTGCAGGGATACTACAGCATGGGATACTACAGCAAACGAACATGTCTTGATGTCCTGGTAACAAGAGAAGCTCTGGAATGGGTTGGGTCAAGACTTTTTAACATATTGGTCAAACTTAATAGCATGCAAATGTGGCAATATAGAAAATTCTTATGGCAGAAAGCCATAATTTTTTCCATTTGGCTGTCAAAATTTGATGTTAACATAAGATGTTAACTAGAAAACTTGAGATGCTTGAGACTGTCCATCTACCAGCATTCCCCATTTTACTATACATTTTTAAAAATATGTGATCATATAAATAAATATATAAAAATATATTAAAAAATAAAACAAAATGAATTATATGAATAATATACAAACAATATATGAGAAAAAAATAAAAAAGTAAAGTAAATAAAAAGTATTAAATAGTATAATATGATAATATAATATAATATAATATAATATAATAAAAAAGGGGGGGGGGGGGGGGGGATTTTACAAGTGACAACTTTACAAGTTTAACAAAAAACATTTAAAAGAAATTAACTTAACACCTGGAATCTCAGCTGTATTTGTGTTCCATCATCTGTATTCAAATGAACAGTTTTTCCCCTTTTCTTCCCTTTCACCCTGTTTTTCCCCACTTCTGCCACTGCCAATTTTCTTACATACAAAAGGCTTAAAGAGGTTCTCATTTTTTTTTTAGGGAAATTAGAAGCGTCACAGGATATGAAGACTGTGTCCCAAATGAAGCCTTTTTATTCCATCAGAGGTCGTGTTGATGAGGGTTTTGTCATCAAAAAAGTCACATCAATTCAAGGCAAAGGGGTGCAGAGAATCTCTTGACAGCACAGTGAGGCAGATGCTTGGGAGGGTCGGAAATCTGCAAGGCCATAACTTTTCATCAGCGGAGTAATTTTACAAACGTAGATGGCCGTGCAGCAACTCTGGTTCCAAACTCCAGAGATCTCGGACCCACGCTGTGAGCTTTTGCAGTCAATTACAATAAAAACTGAATCCTTTAGGTATATATGAGGACATTCTCTTCTTGCCCTGTTTCGTAAAAAATAGACATGGGGAACGGTTTTGCTGGTTGGCCGAGTTCTTGCCTCCCCAAGGGATGGTAATCAGGGGCCCCGGATGGTCCCCTATTAGTGTGCTTAGGAGGGGCCGGCACAGGTGCTTTCCCTATGTTACCCACCCAGGTCAGAGATATTAAATGGCCAGGAACAAGGCGTAGACACACACAAAGACACGCAACATCTCTCAAAGTGTCTCGAAGACTGTGATGAATTATCAATATTTGGATGTTCTTAATCAGGTTTTTGGTTATGGTTAACTTCCTTTTCTCATGTTATATGGAAGGTATACAAAGTTCAAGCTCATATATTGACTTGTCATTTGAGAAACAAGGTGAGATCAAGATGAGAAGTCCACAAAATGGTGGCTTTGCTCTAACCTTGAAGAGAAGCATTTTTTAAATATATCTCTCCTCAGATTTGGCTACTTACAGGGCCGTTCCTTGCAAATTAATTGATGAGGGAAGAAATTTTTGACAAACCTTGGCTCTGACCACTCGTACTTGCTTAAACCATGCCGACCCTGAATTTTAGAAAGTTTAGAAAGAGACAGTCCTTCAAGAGACAGTCCTTCAAGTTGGTCAAATGCTTGTATAACTCTGTTTACTGAAAGTTAACTCAAATGTGGTACTGGTCTATATTTTGAACTGATCAGCCTCTCTGTAATATAACATCTAGCATTATCTGGGATACTTTCGATTCTTACTTGCTTTGCCAAAGCCATTGTATTTCCAAGGCCTAACTGTTTGGCACCGGGGACTGGGTACATGCTTGCATAAAACAGTATAACAGAAAGGCACCATATTTTTTGGGTTATTCAGGAGAAAGGCATGCATATATTAGCTATCAGGGCTAATGCCCATGCCAAGTACATTACTAAGGATTTGAAGGTAAAAATGGCCTGGAGATGTTTGAGGTCTTGGCTTCGGTGCTGCAAGATACTTGTTTTGAATCAAACTTCAAAAGAAAGTGCTCTCAAAATGATCCCCATTGTGTCCGAGGCAAACGTGGGAGTGTAAATATATGCAACAAAACACTCAAGCCATCACTAAACGTCTAAACAACAATTCAGAATGGACTTTCAGGCTTGGTTAAATTGTATAATGCAGAGCTTTGGCCTCACAGAGCAGCTGAAGTTTTCAATACACAATGAAGCAGGCTTATGTAAACCACAGTGACTGCTTGAAAACACATGCTAAGAGTTCTGGCTACAACGCTAACAAAATTAGCCATGAAAACTCTCAATGGACTGTGGCCATAAAGATGCCTCTGAGCTATTCCCCATCCAGATATCTCACCAGGTTTTAAGCCATCAGGTTAGCATGTGGATAATATTACCACTGCAACACGATAAAAAAAAAAAAAAAAAAAAAAAAAAAAAAAAGGAGTAAAATATAAGACAATTCAGAGATAGCAAACGAGTTGTACACAAACTTACAAACTTGCTGAAACTTTTTACATAACATTTGGAGATTGCTTTTGAATTTGCGCTTGCTTTTAGCTTTCACTTTAGCGTTTGTATTCGTGATTGTGCATACTCTGTGTATAAGGAGAGGCTGTATTGACTGCACATTTTGTAAGAAAAGATATTTGTCAATGATTCTCAGGATCTGTTACTTATCGCTTTCACACCAAATCCTCCACCATCAACTTGAGAGAAATCTGAGTCCTGCTGCACTATGCTGCGACTCTGAAGCTCGTGCTGTATGGAGCGGAGCAGAGCAGACGATTTCAATTTACAATTGTATAGTCAGTTGTCTAACTGAACTAAATGGTTTTCATTTTTATAAAAAAGCAAAAGAGCAGGGGCAGCGGTGCCGCGGTGGGCAAGTTGTATAGCCGGACACTGGGTAACACCGGTAACACTGACTACCACTGCAAGCCTAATATATATCTAAAATGAACACTCGCCAAGCACCAAATGAGAGTAAAAACCAGAACTGGTGTCAATCGTCTGCTGGCTGGAAACAATGCAATATTGTGAGAACATGAATGTTAGCAAACGTGAACGGTCAGTTGGTGGGCCAGTGCTCCATCATCACGAAAGTTTAAGAATTGCCGATTTAAATATTCAGGTGCAAGAAGATGCAAAAGGGAACTCGATTCATTACCCAGAAAGCCCCATCATAGACAGCATGCAAATACTAAATTGAGCTCTCTTTCATGCCTTGCATTTGAATGGACAAATCCACACAAAATGATGTAAAAAAAAAAAAATTATAATAATAATAAAATGTCTGTCTGGATGGGTATCATAGTTAACATAGTCAGTAATGTTACACAGTCTTAAGTCTTAAAGTGAATGTAAACAGTAGAGAAAGAAAATGCATCTGTACAGTATCAGTATATTGGATCCGTGCATTAGGTCTTGAAGTTACAGCACCCTTATACTACTGTTAGACCTACCTGAAAAACCCACCTGAAAAGCACTGTTCATTTAATTTGTATCTTAGTTCTATTGTTTTTATTTGTGCTATTGCTTGTAATTTGATTCTTTGTTCTTATTTTATTACTGCCTGTTTACTTGTCTTTAATAATGTTTTAAATTTCTATTAGTTAGGCTAGCTAGTAGTTTTAGCTGTGGTATCAAAATTGGAATAAAGAATTGTGACTTTTCACTGATATCTACAATTTTGGTGTCATTACTGCAAAAACAGTTTCATGGCCACTAGAAAATATTTATGGATGGTAAATTTTCTCAAGTCACTGTCCATAGCAGGTGTGGCAAAAATCTAGTTTTAGGGCCTGTATATATATATATATATATATATATATATATATATATATATATATATATACACACACACACACACACACACACACACACACACACACACACACACACACACACACACACACAGTAAAAAGTACAGTTGGTACAATCATCTTCTAGTCAACACAATGTCCAAATCTTTATCTCATGGTTTAACAACTGTTGTGATCTTTAAGCCTAGCTTCCTCAACCTTCAAAACACTGTTGACAGTTGTTAAAACTGTCGGAAAACATGAGGACAGAAATTTTTAACAAGGACTTAATATTGGATTTAGAGTGATTACACTGAAATGTGTTTTCTTGATTGACAAATAAGCTCATGCCAATTCACAATACTACTTTTGAGAGCTCAGAAAAGATAATACATTCTTTATTTGTTACGTTTAGAGGAAGGAGAGACAAGCCCTTAATGTTACCTCTGGTTTCACAGTCCTTGACCCTTATATCTCAAGCCCTTCTACCACTTCTTTTCCTCTCTACCACTACTTATTTCCCTTCCTCCGTTCTTCCCTTCTTTCTGTCCAAACTCCTAATAATAAAACACAGGTGTGGTTATACGTACCGGTCGGATTTAGCCAGATGCCAACAAGCTTAATTCAAAACATTTCTAGCTTTTGCGTTACTCAACCTTACACTTTATTGAGTATCATATGGACACGTTACAGAGACATCATATTTACATAATTACGGGAAAGGCTTACTGAGACGAATAGGAAATTTAATTTGGAGACCACTGGTAACAAGGGCCCGCTGTGTTTCCAGGCCCTCACGAGACAGACACACACACCAATGCTGCTGTACAACAGGACTATTATTAGACTGACATTTCAGACGTATACATACTTTTCATTCTTTCATTCGATAATACAAAAAAAGGGTTGTCCAATAAAGGCTTTATCAGGTGATATCATCGTGTGTGTTTAAAGGTGTAGATGCCTGGAAACTAATGTGCCATTCTTTATGTGATGTCATCAGTATTGGGAGTAACGCATTACAAAAGTAACTATATCACAGTAATATATTACTTTTTGCTGTAACGCAGCAATATAATGCATTACTAATGTGAGTAATATTATACTCGTTAAAATCTCAGTAACGCACGTTACAACAACGCATTTTAACCCGAAATTAAGTGGAGTTAGTTTTATTTTTTACCAACACCAAAAGACATTTCAGCACCAGAAAAAAAAAAAAAAAAATTATGTCTATTTCCTGCTTCTGGAATTTGATGGTTGAGATGACTGCATCGGATCACGGATTCTAAGAACGTAGTCAAGTGCAATTTTTCAATCAATATGCGGCACTGAGGGAACTTTCTAGAAATAGCGCTTGAAAAAACAACCGAACCGGTGCCACGCTAACACTAAAACCAAGAGCTTCAGAGTCGGAGAAGAGAAATAATGTGCCGAACGAGAGCACTGGCAAGACAAAGCAACAGATGCAGAAATATCAGTGAGCCGCGAGCGCGCATACACAGTTTGTTTGAGCATCAATAATAAACTACAACATTCACTGATTTACAAGTTAAAAGACAACTCTGTAAAAATTGTGAATTTCTGATTTAACTGTTTTTACAATAAATATATATTAAATGTGTTAATATTTTTAAGTATAAAAAAACATAAATTGGACTCATTTCAATAGGGCAACGATACCAGATTAAGACAAAATATTAAAAATATATTTTCAATGATGACAGATTTAGAAAAAATATTGAAAATATACTATGAATGGTCATAGATTTAGACAAAATATTTAAACATCTATTGTCAATAACAACAGGTTTAAACAAACAGCAAACCCTCCCGTTTTATTTTGCATTCTTCTAAATAAATATGCACAAATGATAAAAATCTGTCAACTTCTAATGCTTACATTTTATTTTGGGCTTTTGCCCATGACTTTTTCACAAACAATGGCATAAAAGACAGAATAATATTAAAGTTTTGGCAGACATTATCATTAAATAATATTATTGGTTATTTCATGGTGAACGAGTGTTGATATCAAAAGACAGGGAGGGAGTGCCTACTCATTAGACACCGTCAAAAAGATTATGGCTTTTAATAATTGGCCTTATAACATTATAAGAGAATATCTGAGTGGTGAGTCACAAAATATAATGGTGAAGCTATAGTCTATGGTTTGTAATATTATAGGAACATATGGTGCATATTAATCGCACATGTAGAGTAAATGACAACTAGATGTTAAAAGGAACATTTACACAGCCAGCATTATGAATTTTGTTCCTTTAAACTTTTAACTTACAGTAATTGTTGTATTATGCCAAATTTTCTTATGCTATGAATGCAACACACACACACAAAATTTCCAAAAACACAAAAAAGCGCTATATATTTGTCTTTACTTGGGATGGATGGATGGATGGATGGTTTTCCCTTCATTCTGAAAATTGTCTGGTAGGGTCTCTGCTGTGAATGTACAGTATATGAAGCCTAATAGAGTGTAAACACTTTTGATGACCTGACCTCATAGCGTGCACTGGCACCTGTCACAGCCGTCGCCCTCCAAAGGGTCCCAGAGCCATCACTGGAGTCGTAAACTTGAATGAATGGAGTAACGTCAGCCCATGTTAACCTAAGGAGGGGTAACTCTAAACCAACACTGCACTCTAAGGGGTCAGAGTAACCTGTTAACACCATAGTGACAAACAAAGACAGCCATTCATCCGATCGAGTGGGGAGGGAGGCACCATCAACTTAAAGCATTCACAAAATGTGTACAGGACACATTTCTTGAACTGTCAACAAGTAATTTCTTGCTATATTACTGTATTTATAGACAAAAGGGAATTAGCACGACAGTGCCATTTAGCGGGTTCTACTTTTATAACCCAATATGGATAGGTGGATCAATTCCGGAAACCCACACAGAATGAAAAACCCTCGTTTAGGTGTAACTGCCAAATAAAGCCATAAAAACATTATTTTCATTTCAGCCAAAAAGTCTGGCATGGTTATAATCATGCTTTATAATTTGGAATAGAACTTGTTGAGGGTTTCTTTATTGGGCCTGTTATTTTAGGGCAGAGGAACCGCTCTATAAAGGGCACGGGAAAAAAAAAAAAAAAAAAAAAACATGACACAGAGCAGCTGTAAGATGCCCAACCTATACAGAGCCAAACACAATCACAGCTTATTGCAATAAACCCTCCATTCTCCCATTCAATTGTGCTCTCCCCTCTTAGTCTGCTTTAATAATGGGACTTTATGGTGGAGGATTTCATAAAAGCCTCTCAGCAAAGGTCAAAGGTTAGTGCTCAAGTCCTGAATGGTGCACATTCTTCTTCATCTCTCTTGGTGACGACACCTTCTGGTTCTTTGGTGTAATAAGAGGTAAAATAAACATTTCTGGTGTCAATGAAAAGGTTATTAAAGGGGCTGTAAGAATATACAAGATAAAAAAAAAGGTTAGAATTAATTAATCTGACATTGAAATGAAACCCCACAGCACTACGACAATTTACAGTGATGTTATGAGTGGTTGCCAGGACAAACAGTTAATATAACCTAAAAACAATAGACAAAGGATCCATCAAAGCCAACAGACTCCTGAAAGAGGCCATTCCAAATCTGAGATGAGGGAATTTCTGCAGTAAACCCTTCAAACCGGAAATTTCAAGCCATTTTATACCAATGATAGTTAGACAGCAAGTTTTATCATTGTAATTGCAGTTCAGGCTAAAGGGTGCTGACAACCTCCTGTTTTGAGATGATGATATAACTGTTTTTTTGCTTTTTGGGAGTTTAACACTAGGCTGCGCGTTCTTGAGCAGCGTTTTTGGCGTGTGGCTCAAAGAGCCATCTCTCAACACAGGTATGTCAGTCTGTGCCTCCTCACAGAGAAACAAACACAGATACTGTATGAAGCTCTATAAGGCCCTTTGTGATCGTTTTTTAAAACTGTTTTCAAATGCTGGGTGGTCTTTAGTTGTTATATAAAGAACACTATATAAAAAGTTTAGTACTGTACAGTATTAATTTACAGTATACTGTAAATTAATCTCAGTCAAGGGAAAGTTAGTTAATTGCATAACTTAAAAAAACTATGTTGTGTATCTGCATAAATAAAATCCATAAAAGTATATTAATAAAGCCATTCTGTTGAGGTTTGTGTCTGTAGAGATTATTATGATTGTGTTGGTTGTACACTATGTCCAAATAGGTTTACTAACCCTAAATTGTCAAAAAAGAAAAAAAGAAAAAGAAAAAAAAGAAATCTGACAAAAACAAAATGATTTAAAGTAAATAATGTTATTATACTATAGAAAAGGAAATCTGAAATAAATAAATAAAATTAAGTCAAATTAGTTTTTAAAAACTTTTAAGGGTATGGATAGAATTTGGATTTTTGCATGTGGAATGATATGTCAGTGATAGGATACAGTTTTGTCCAAAAGTCTGAGACCACAATAAAAAAAAATCTTGAATTCAATTAATTAAAACTTGAAAAAAAAAAAAGTTTTAGCTTAAAAAATTAAGAAATTAAACATTATGACAAATAAAAATATTTACAATTTTTGCTGATATAATTTGGGTCACACTTTAGATTATGGTCCAGTTCTCACCATTAACTAACTATTAACTAAGACTTTTGCCTGAATAAACTCCTAATTACTGCTTATTAATATTTAATAAGGTAGTTGTTAAGTAGAGGTATTGGGTAGTGTAACCGGTTCTCCTCGACCAGCTCTGAAAGGAATTCAAACTGCCGTCTCCAACATGGGGGGCGGGCGTGCTAACAGGGACACTAAAGACCAAAGTCTCTAGCACCAGTCGCTAGCGCGCCTCTCGAGGACAGAGGAATGAGGTTTACATGCACAGCTCTTCCTAGCTTGTCACCATTACTGTTAAACCTCACTCCCATCTGGGTCACGGCACCAAATGTAACTGGACGTACTCGACCTGCTCCAAGCGGGATCTCCAGCATGGGAGGCGATCAAGCTAACAAGGACGCTAAAGACCGAAGTCTCTAGTGTGCCTTGAGGCCAGGTGAGTGAGGTTTACACACACAGCACTTACTAGCTTGCCTCCATTACACTCACCCCCCTAAACCTCACTCCCATCTGGGTCACGGCACCAAATCAAAAAGAATTTTGAGACTTTCGCACCCTGCAGTAACTAGGTAAACATAAATGTGTGTCTGCATACTATATACAGTACTATAAGAAGTGGGTCATATTCCAGCACTAAGCCAACAGTCAGATAAGCCAATGCTGATACCCTGAAGTATCTGAGGCAGGATGTTGTGGTCTGCTTCAGAACAGCCGCAGCACAAAGTCCACATTATGCCTTCCGAAAGAACAACACTCTACCAAGAGCTCCTGTATCGGACCTCAAAAAAAGAAAAAAGAAAAAAAAAAGAATGGGAACAAATATCAAACCAAATGTTTTTACAAAGAAAAAAGCAGCAACTATTGAATATCCATCCATATGTACATTCCCAAACAAAACTATGGACGCTGGGAGACTCGAACAAGCTGCAGTGAGCATGAAGACTTATCTCTTCCAAAACCTTTTGTGTCAAGAATTTGTGATTTCAAAAAAGAAAACACTCCCAGGATTTGTCCAGCTGAGGTACGGCATAATCTTTAGAGATAAAACAACTTATTTTTTTTTGTGAAACTAAAAGAGCAAAAACAAGAGCCAGTTATCCGTGAACAAAAGTGGGAGCTTTTGATAAGCATCCACAATTCCCGTTTGTGCAATATTTCAGATGGAGATCACTGCCAAACACCACTATAGTACTTATCAAAAATAAATAATACATTTTTGAAAAACTTTAGACTATGCAAATAATGAAATAACCAGATTTGGTTTGTGTACCTTAGTGGGCCAGAGTTCAGAATCTCAGGTCTCAATTATGTACCTAAACTGTTGACTTTTTGGGGATTTTTTAGGAATCGTTCTCTCAGTCCAGCTCAGAATCACTCTTAAAAGATTAGTTAAAAGCTTGCACAGGTTAACATCAACTAGAAAGTAAATTATACCTGCCTAAGACTCCATGATCTTTCCAATACACTGACTAATCCTTAAGAGACTGAGATAAATGCCAAGCCGATATCAGTTTTCCTAATGCTACCGCTTTAACTACATCCTGCTTCCACAACACAGCAAATATGGGCATTTTCATGGGCAGACCTAGAGATGGCAGAGACTACAAACAAAGTTTCCATTCTCCCCTTCCTGAAAAACAAGTAAGGTACAGGTAGAGGGGAAAAAAGGAGGGAGGACTGAGATTAAGGGCTAAATCTTTCGATCGATTCCACGTCTCAAAAAGAGTCAGGCATTATTCTCGTTCCTGGCTACAACTTCAGAGAGCAATTCAAAAGGAGGCCATGCGAATATGGTTAGCAGAAAAAACTAGAGCCGACTACTATAAAGTCCCAAATTATGAATAACGTCCTGCATTTTTCCGCTTCTGACACCTACTTGCCAAGGCCAAAACCCACAGCGTGTCCTGTTAATGGTGATTTGGTTAATGGCCATTGGTGGAAACAGGACTTGGCCAACAGCTCTGAGCAGGAACAGACTAATGAGGAGAATGTGAATGAGCCTGTGCATAATGAGTACATATTCCTTGAGTCATTTAACACATTGCAGCTCTTGCACCACCTCTGCTCTACAGGACCACGTCTAAGTGAGTTTTAACCAGGGACGAAGTTGTATAGACATTTTGGCCAATATTTATTATATTAATTTGGGCAATAATTGTTTTGCATTTGCATTAGGATTGCATATAATAAACATTAATAAATTATTATATAAATATAATATTGTACAATATCACAATGTAGAATATAACATGTTTCCAGTTAAATTAAACACTGTTATAACATGAAAATTAACAGGAAAAAAATGAAAAATATAGAGTAGAAAAGGAATAACTGTTTAGTATTGAACTGGAAGAATAAGGTCTGATTTTATTAAAATATTAGATATCAAAAATATGGTCACTGATACATGGGTCCTGTTCTGTTTAAAAAGCAACAATCCAAGAAAGTCAATTTTAATGTATGCACATACTATGCATATTTTAGGTACATTGATGATAAATATGTGTACAGTAGATTAATCTGTTGTTGACTACACTGCAAAACACTTCTGATTTCAAATGAGTATTTTTGTCTAATATTCCAGTTAAAATATCTAAATATCCTTGAAAAACAAATAATTTTCTTGAGAAGCAACAATGTATTTTTCACTTGTTTCACATATAAAGAAGTTAAAAACAAGATAAAAAGTAAAACTTAACCAATGAAAATATCACATGCAGTGTTGCTTAAATTTGTATTGTTTTAAAGATTTTAACAGTTAAAAAAATAATTTGATCTTATTTAAGAAGTCAAGTTTTGCATTTTTGTTGACCATAAAGACAAAAAAATATATATTCTAGCAATGTACAAAATACTTAAAAAACTTTAAAAAACATATTAGATTTAAATCTAGAGAATGTAAACGGGAGGACCAGATATCTGGATTAACGGCTGCAGGTGGGAACTGTCCTACTGGCAGGATGATGGAGAGTCTTACTTTCACAACACATCAGAAACAAGAGGAAATGCCTGGATAACTGGGATGTTAAGCCTTCCTTGGGAGACAGAATGAATGGATGGTGTTAGAGGTGAAAAAGAAAAAGACAGATGGGCAAAAAGCCAAAGAGACCAAGTCTTTTAGGAAGCTTAAATGCGGTAAATGCAACAGAATACTGCTTAGTTGAAGAAGATATTGAACTTACTGTGAAGAAACTCATTTCACAACCTGTGCAATGTTTTATTATACATCTCAAAATTTCCAACCCTGAATCTTTAGGCCTGAAAGAGAATCTGAGCACGTTCCATTCACCATTATACAATAGAACAAGGAACATAATAATTGGTGTTAAAGCCAATTAGTGTCTTTGTGGCCATTTAGGTGCCTCATATCTCATATTTGACTGAAAAAGATGTTTCAACTACTGAGTGACATCTAACACCAATTAGTGGCGATATAGAGGTGTCAGGAGTCATGTGGCTTGTGTGTGTGTCTGCATGGGAGAGAGTCAAATTAAGCAATTCCAGACTGTTAAACTCCAGTGGTGTTTATTTAACAGCCACTTTGACTGGCCAGTTAACTCTTTTTCATCAGCTGTGAAACCATTACAGGGGCCCTGGGAGAAGAGGGAACCGGTAGGCCTCACCCCATCACCAAACACTTCATTCACTTTGCAAAGATCCACAGCTTTCTCTAAGCTCTTGGGGTGAAGTTCATGACTGATGGTTTTCAAAATCCTTGATAAATATCCATTCCCCTCCAGGCGAAGTAATACAGGCTGACAGGATGGACGCAAGGTAGAGATGATCCTCCTTAATGGAGTGATACTTTATGGGCCCCGAGAGAGTCACGTGACAATCAGCGTGAATGTGAACGGAACGATGAGAGAGTCGAAGACGAAAAGGAGGAGCAAAAGAAAAAAAAAAGCCAAATGAAGGATAAATAATGATGGAAGACGAAAGCTAGATCATAACTGAGCTCTTGTCTATTTCTTCCAAAGATCTTCTTTAAACTATAGCAGCTCATCCATTGTGCTCAAATGAGATTGAAAAGCTGCAGATCTGTAGTAATAAAACCCAGATGCTTCAGAAATGGCCAGCACAGGCCTGAAAACTACCAGAACATCAGACTTTCACTCTTTTTTTCCCCCACATCCTCATCCTTTTTAAATCTCCACCAGATGGAATCAAGCTTTTTCTCCTGTATTTTTTTTTCTGGGAGATGGTTTAACTTCATCAAGGGAGAATTACCCAGCAGATGTGTAGAGCAAGTTAAGCGTGACACGTTAAAATAGCCCAAAAAGGTTTGGTGTGAATTAAGAAGAACAACAAGTCTTCCTACCCTGAACACATAAAACTTGCCTGGAATCTGCAGCTGGGACAGAGGAAAGCTGAACGTAGCGGTTTCCAATCTCTAAACCAATTGACATTCCCTTTGTAAGGATGTGCTGTGTGACCACCGTGATGACAATCTAGACAACTTTAAAAACTCACTTTACTTCAAGAAGAATTTCAGCCTGAGATTTGGGTCGAATCATGCTCTACGTGTATGCTAACTCTTAGCAAGCTCAACATTATGCATTGTTGCATTATGAAATGTATCATTATGGAATGCAATTCATAATGCAAAGAACACATCTTCTAACGTCTTCTACGTTCACTTTTCCCTTTCGGGTTGAAAACCGCCAATAGTTTCAAGAGAATCCTGCTAAGCAAGTTAGTTTAAAGTTAGGTAAACTGTCAACATGTTCATAGTTAGCTACCTAAATAACACTATTGGTTTAAATGCCACGGCCATTTGAAGGTAACTATATCGCCCCCTACAGTTTTCTTACTGGCACAGTTAAGATAGTCACCCAATACTGAAAATTGTTTCATCATTTAGTCACCATCATGCTGTTCCAAACTTGGTATGGCTTTCATTCTTCTGTGAAACACAAAAAAAGATATTCTGAAGAATGTTTCAACTGTTTTTGTCAACAACAAAAACAGAGACATTCTTCAAAATATCTTCTTTCCTGTTCTGCAGAAGAATAAAAGCCATACATATTTTGAATGACATAAGGGTGAATAAATAACAGAACAGAATAAATGACAGCATTTCCATTTCTGGGTAAGTTTATTTATGCATAATGAAACCACACGCTTGCAATACATTGGCACAATTCTCAGTACCAGGGCACAAACTATTTGTAAACTCAGTAGTATGTTTTTTTGGGTTGGTTGGACCACTGTGTGTGAATAAACTGGATTTTGTTATGTAAATTGGTAAACAGTAATCTTGAAACAGTCAAGAAACAGATTTTCATTGTAAAATTCTTCAGTTCAGCTGTGGAACAGAGCCTCAACTTTCACGCGGTCTCTTTGTTCCTGCAGCGAGACAAATGACAGATCTGAAAAATGGCAGCCAGCTTTACGTCACCACACTGTCTTGATAAGATGACAACTCAAAACACAGTTGGAGAATAACAGGAACTTAATAAACCCTTTGCAGACTACATGACGACTTCTCCACTTTTGCCCTGTTTTCTTTATCCCTGAATGTAATTTGTCAGTCATTACAAAACTGTATTTGAAGAGTAACTTACAAGGAGCCGCAGAGGTTATCGATTATAAGAAAAAATTGCACTTCAATGGAAAATAGACGAGAGCCAATAGAGATTTAACACCACAGCAAACTACTCTAAATTTAAAAACAGCTGGAAACAGTAGCCTGGCTATTAAGTCATTGACAATGATTGTCCGCCAACTCTTTCTTGCATCTGTGAGAACATTTTTTCATTTTTATTTGGTAAAGAGCTCTTGTCAGCAGAGCTAAGAGCTTGGCAGGCGTAGACTTGATAGCTTCAAAAGAACATGTTCTTGAAAAACCTGGAGTCTAGTGTATGAAGCTCAAAGTATGATATGTATTCTCCTCAAGATCATATATTTGCAAACTTAGACGTCTAGTTTTTCACCAAAAAAAAGTCATAAATTCAAGTTCAGCTCCAAAAAAAAAAAAGTGCATGGAATGCCAAATTACCTGATGATATAGAATTGGCTCTTCTAGTAAGGCTTACAACAAATTTCTGGCTCACGGTCAGACTCAGGACTCAAGGGGAACCCTTCTTCTATTTGTGAGGTTTCACTTTCCATAGAGCAGTAAACAAACAAACAAACACATACAGTACCCTCGAGACACACCCGCATCATTAGTGGGCCACTGGAGACTGGGGACTACCTTTTCTGGCACATATATATTTAGTGGCTCTCTCTCCTCTTTGCGGTGCGAGGCAAACCCCTGGCTGCCGACCTAAAACCGTGGAAATTCAATTACAGCCATTTAAGTGTTTCATAAAGCCATAGGAGGCTAGCCAGAGGTATGCTTATAAAACCAGGAGCAAGTGAAGGTGACGAGTGCTAACGGTCCAGTGCTCTCCCTGTTGCTCTCTTTTTATACTCCCTCTTTCCATCTGTCCCCCTCTCCTCGCTTAGAAACACTGAATGGGTTACCAGGAGGACAATGACAGACAAAACAACAGCCCCAGATACACTCGTAAATCACGGTGGGTTGGCTGAAGTCCCAGGTTAAGAGTAAGCCGCTGTTTCTGAGCTTTACGTGCATTCAAAAGCTCATAGGGAGACCCACCCAGACAGTCAGGGTTACCAGCCAATGTAGAATCCACTGAGAGATGAATGAGTGAGAAATGGAAAGAGGAAGAGATTTTGAATTTTCTCCACAGCTGGATATAAAAGAAGAACAGGCAGAAAGTGTGGTGTGCCTCAGGTGTCTGTCTTAGGACTAATTTATATTTTCTTTAAAGGAAAGTTCTGTCATTGTTTACTCACCCACGTGTTCTTTCAAAATTGCATTTGTTTTTTTCTTGGAGCACAAAAGGAGAACATTTGGAGAACTGTACTGGTCAAACTTTTCCATGTATTTAGAATGAACAGAAACTGAGGGTGTCAAGCTTTAAAAATGATATAATAGCTTGTCATCCATAAAATTGTGTTATATTCCAAGTCTGTTCTGAAGTCATACAATAGCTTTGAGTGAGAAGCAGACCAGAATGTAAGTCATTATTAAAATCAAGAAAAATACTTTTCGGTCTGCTCCACACACAAAGATATTATATGGCTTCAGAATACTTAGAATATAGCGGTATTGACTAATCTTATTATACTTTCATGGTGTTATTTTTGAAGCATGAAAGCTTCAATCCACATTCAGTGCAATTACATGAAAACAAGTAATGACTACATTTCTTCAAAATGTGACAGAAAATAAGTCACAGAAAGACATGAGGGTGAGTAAATGATAGCATAATTAGAAATGGAAGACCAGTCAAGAGAGCACAAATTTGAGCTACAGTTGGCTGTTGGGTGCAACATTAATAGGCATGAAGGGGGCAACTCCTTGTGGTGACATGCTCAGTAATTTCTTGCGGTGTGATATAGCTTTTATGAGTACTGGAAGGCATCCCCGAGAGGTTTCCAGCTCGCTCCGCAGGCTGCTGTAGGTGCTACAGCAACAAGCTATGAGGGGAAGCAAGACCACACAAAGCTAAAGCTAGTGGGAGTAGTAAAAGCAAGGGAGGAGTGTGTGCTAAAACACATAATGTTACCAGACAGACGAACAACCACAACAGCATGTGCTGTAACAGTTTAGAACCAGAATTGCCAGATTTAAATTAAGAGTCAAGGGCCCACCTTGTAATGGCTCTGGCATTGGTGCTCAATGACTTTAAATAGCTAAAAAATTGATGTAGAACTTAGCTGTGACATGCATAAATCAAATATGACGACCAAGGGCCTGTTTTTGAGAGGGCATCAGTGGCAGTCCTTTAACTACTTTATCTGTGTCTAAGCAATCTAGTGTAGCTTTTCATCAAATGAAAATAAAATAGAATAAAAGTACTTTCAAAAATGACTGAAGTTGCATTTAAAAACCACTTGGCTCAAAAATATAAAGGGGCATGATGCTTCTGATGTGGATTAAACTCAAATCTTATAAAACAAAAAAGAAAAACACAAACTTCTGAAACTCTTCCCAATAGGGGAAACCTCCATGGACATGTTGTATGAGAAGGTTATATTTAAGAGTGAAGTCTAGTAAAATGAGCTATTCTGCCAAGAGATCAGCCAGGAGAAACTGGGATCATATATAAAGCTATGAGAAAGGAGAAAGTTGAGAATCTCTGAGGACATCTGAATCATGCGTTCCTGAACAGAATATCAGAGTTAAGAGGAGCAAACACTCGCCAACAAATTTTGGACAAGAGCACAGGGCTTCCTCCGGTGATGTGACACAGCCATATAAAAACACTGGAGAAATACTGGGCACAGTATCAGAGCTAATCTTAATGTTTCATCTAGTCATTGACTTTAGAAGAAAGATAGAGGGAGAGAGGAGGGAAGAGGAAATAATTAAGAAAAAGTTTTTTTTTAAAAAAGATGGAAAGATGACTAGAATGCAAGGAAGACTGGACAAATGGAAGAAAGGAAGAAAGAAAAAAGTGTTAATAAATCAAAAATAAATATGGACAATACAAATAAATGTGAAATGTAAAATCTATTTAATCTATATAAAATGTAATAAAACAGTAATACTGAGAAATATTCTTACAATTAAAAAAAAAACTAATTCCTGTGAAGGCCAAGCTGAATTGTCAGCATCATCACTCCAGTTTTCAGTGTTTAGCTAGGTCTTTTCCAGTGATATATTCATTTATCACTGGCTGCATTAAAATCAGTAATTTCAGTTGGGTTTGAAATACAGCAGCCATCTGTTATCTTAGAATAACTGGTGAAGGCTTTATTACTGACTGGGTGGGCATGTACAGTCCTAATGGATGAGGTGTAACACACTTCCCAGGCCTCAAGGAAACTCAGCTTATTAAGCCTGATGACTTATGGAAAACAAATTGCTCCTAAGATAACAGCGAAAATGTGCACCCGCACTGCGATGCAATTACACAAAGCGCTATTCCATAAAGCTGTTGAGACAAACCAAATAATCAGTCTTTTTCTTAGAAATTCCACAAGTCAGGTGCAGCAGTGGGGTGAAATGGGATGTAATCTCTTCATCTAGACTAGTTGAGTCCAGTAGTCCGTTAATCTGTTTTTTCCCTCCCTGGTCCATAAATCAATTCTAAATAAGGAGACGGCGGGCCCACAGGCTTCATTCCCATACCCTTTTGAGAACATAGGGTGGTCCCCATGCTAGCGCAGCCCGTTTACGCTCTGCCAACAACAATTCTGCGGTTGAGATGTGACAAATAAAGTGGGTTAAAAAGTGGTATTTTTTTATAGTTGGGACACAACTCATAACCCTTTTAAAATGGCACCTAAATGTATTACAATATAAACCACATTTTCTATGATTACGTAGCCGCCTGCTACGCAGGCAGAGTGGCTCTCAGTACAGTAATAACCAACATATGTTTGCTAAAATCGCATTTTGATTTCCTCTATAGGAAAATGAAAATTACCAGTACAGTGGGTGAACTTTCACAGGGCTAAAAGACAGAAAACAAGATTCATTATGCAGTTCACCAAAGCAAACTTCCTTGAAATGGAAAGCGGATGCCGTCTGGCTTGGGAGAGATGGAGAGCTGCTTAAAGAGTTGATCAGTTCCAGGTCTTCTCTTGTCCCCAGTGATGTTGGTTTGGCGGTGAAACTAGGGGGACCAGGGTTCACGGCTACGCAAACAAACACAGCGTAACGCTGGTTTGGATGGACTCACTGAGCCTGGTTTGTGAAGATGAGGCTTTTTATGGAGGGCCGACAGGAGAAGGGCTCTCATTGTGCGAGGGAAGGCGCATACGCAATACAGCGGCTTTTTCTGGAGGGTCCAGTTCACCGCGCTGGGCTGACTCATTCACCACAGGCAGGTCTGCCGGACAGAGAGGAAGGATTCTGGGATAGCCTGGGAATAGTTTGAGCTAAATATGCTGTTCTCTTGGGAGTTCTCTCTCACACTCATCAACTCCCACTTTTATTTACCTGTCTGATGTTAATTAAAAGGAGGGAGAGTAAATAATAAATATGACCAGTCAGCCTTTTTGACTCAATGGGCTGCCTTTAATGGTAAACTTGAGTTAGGAATCTAGAGGTGGGCGTTTCTTCAACTACGACCACTTTTGGCCCTGTGGATTATTAGAAACTAAAAATTCATAAAATAAACACTTTTCATACTCATACCAGTTCACTTCATTTGTCTACTAACAACAACATTGTCTAAACATAAATTTCTTCCTATTAAACATTTCCACCTAGTGTAATTTCCACCACATCTCACATTATTTATAATGTATAGCATTCTGTGATGGAAAAGACATTTTACACTTTTTTGGAATAAAATCTAATCTAATTTCACAGCTAGCATTTTGTGTATATTTATACACCTTTTTTAATAATTTTCAATTAGAAATATGTACAATAAAAACATTCTGCTATATAATATGTAATTATAATATATAATATTCTGCTATATGGTGTGGTGGAAATTATGTCAGTCAATGGCTAATAGGATATTCTTAAAAAAACCTAGGTAAATCATCTTTGACCAATACATACTGAAATGTTAATTTTTTTATGTTAAACATTTTTTTATAGTTAAACATTTTCAGATTTGTTTAGTACGTAAGTCTTAATGTCTGGATCTAGGACAAGAGTACAAATAGAATATATAAATAAAACTTTCAATTCTTTACTGACACCATTGTGTCCTTGGTTAACAAGTACACTAACTTCACAAACTTTATTAAAGGCAAAATTGGTGTGGTGGAAATGACGGGGCGGAGCTTTAAGATCTCATGCAACAAACAAACAGGACAATCTAAATCACAGTGCGTACTCTCCCTTTCATTGCAGCCTGGACCAGTATCGCTCCTGAGACTATAAGCTGGATCACGAACTGTTGGTACTGATCCATCCTTGAGTACAACTTTTTAGCAAAACCTGTGTTTTGTATTGTCTCTTTGCATTGACCTTCGTTCACAAAGCAGTATGGAGTGAAATGATTTGCGCAAACATAAACGAATTTAGGTATATTTTAGGCCGCATTACCTTAAAAAATTAATCCACAGCATCCTCAGTGGCTCAGATGTTGGGAGAAAATGAAGACTCCTATGTTGACTCTTACATCCAACAACAAAACACCGGGACTGCTTACGAGACATTGTTGTTGGTAAAGCTGCTCGAACACGGAGAAAATGGCGGACAGCGTACAACTCGCTGAGGGCGTAAACTACAGAAATGCAGGACTGTCAGTCACCGGCCGTGGGCGGGGCCTGAGCAGTGTGACGTCAGAGAATCAAAACGGCATGTCTAATAAGACTGCTTTGGTTTAATGGGGATTAAAAAGAAAGGAGTGGGTAGATTTTTTTCATTGTAGGATGGTTGTGTTCACACACTGCTAACACACATTTATTTCCAAACAACATGTAAAAGTGGGTTTTGCATAATAGGTGCCCTTTAAACAATTTATATTTTTATGACAGATTTTTGTAGTTCAAAGTGACTGAAAGTCTAGTTCTAGTGTACGGCTAAAACAAGCATCAGGCATGGTAACCGTTTCTAATGCTGTTGTAATGTAATCTTTATATAACAGAAATAGTTTAAATCTGTTATTTTTCATAAAAATCAACCTATGGGACATAAAAGTGCCCAAAGTTGAACAAACACCCAGGTATGTATACACAAAGGAAAGGGGTAGATCAGCAACAGGCTTGTGAAAATCATTAGATCAAAGTCTCTATTTCAGAAATGCAACAAAAAATGATTCAAAAACATAATTTGATTCCCTAACTCTCCGTTTCTCTCAGTGTTTGTTCTAATCTTAAGGTTAGCGACCCGTGAAGGTAATCACATTCAACACTGTGCTGATCTTTCTTTCACAGAAAATCAAGTAAGATAAAAGCCCAGTCATGTTAGAATGCATTCAAACAGGAGGAAAAGTCAAGAGCATGAAAAAAAAGAAAAGAAAAGGAAGAAGAAACATGAATAAAGACAACATGTGAAAAAGGACTTAAAACCTAAGTTAGTGGGGCTGGAGAAAAACAAGTGAGCAAATCACTCATAAACGAACAAGTGCTAGAAAATACCACCACATCTAACGGAGAGCCATTCCAGGCTCACACTCTGAGGTTAAGTACACAGTCTGATGGAGGTAAATGCTGAATGTGACATATGGAAATTCCTGCTTAATATACACAAATAAAGCCACTTAGCTTGAGTCATTAATCACACAGAGGTGATTTTGTTCACAAAGCACCGTTGTGGCCTTGCTAACTTTCGCATTAAGGAAAAACGCTTTCGCAGGAAGTCAGGTATGTAATAGTAGTAGTTAACTTCTCATACAGGAACCAGCAGCCTTTCACTACAAGTGTGACACAGTGAATGAAAATGAGACTACAGGCGTGCGAGTATTTGCATGCATATCTCCTCTCTTACCTAAGGTCATATGGTTTCCATCCAAGAAAAGTCATGTTAGATAACAGCCATGACACTAATGGCAACCAAGAATCTCTCACCTCTTTGCTGCTAGAGTTCATGTGCACCTGCAAGACTTTAATGAACTAAACATATTTCATGTATCTCGAATGATTCAATCGCAAGTGGTCAGAGGTATAAATGTTTAAATGGAAGGTTTGAAAACACATGTGACCGTATCACATTTGTAGCACAAATGATATATGTGTGGTCACATTAGTGAAATAGTGGCAAAATTTTGAGGGCAAAAAAGGTCAATTGTCTATTGTCAATAGATTTCCATTGTTCAACATGGTGAATCCATATTGAACCTGTTGCAAAATCTGTGTGGGAAATCTTTCACCTTCATCCGAAATTACAGACTGCATGGATTCCTATAGAAATGGTGGTATTTCATCAGTGCAAATTCGCAAGACAACAGCAAATTTGTCTGCACCTCAAAACATCCTGGACTGAAGCGCAGAACCTCCTACTACCTCCGCCTTTGTTTTTCTTTTCTTTTTTTTAACACACTTTGCCAGTTATGTGTGCCTGGCTAGAAAGTGTTTCATCACCAGGTAAACAACCAATAACAAAACTGTTTAATCAGTGTTATTTAGGGCTCCCCACTAACAGCCGACTAAAGGTTAGTCGATGAGAAGAGGCTTAACCGACCCAAATTTTATAGCTGGTTAGACTAAAAAAAAAAAAAAAACTCAACAAGAAGTGGAGAAGCCATGCAGTCCGTGACGGACGGATTGTTAACTGTGGGTCCCTGTGGTAATTACAGTATATCGGGAAGGAAATTCAAATGTTCGCCTGTCATCCATCAACCTCAAATATGGATTATCTTTTGAAACATGTAAGTAGAAGCCATTTCACATGGCCGCTCACTCTAATGTTAATCTACATAAATGTGCGCTATTGTTAGGTGCAGATCCAGTGTGGAAGCTAAAGCATAGCGAGCTAACTTCATGACATGGAGGCGCCGGCGCGATCACTTGCATTTTTTCCTGATAACAACGGAAACAACTCAAAATCAAAAAATGGTCATACAGATAAGAGTAATACATCATTCAAAACTTTTATTTGTGTTAACTTATAATAACAACAAAACATTGTAGTTTTGTGAAATAAAGAAAACAAACAGGATGCACTTTCTGCCTTCTCGGTCTCTGTAAACTGGAAAGCATCACAAAAATGAACCGAAACCACTGATCTGTATAAATGATCATTCAACTCAGCGTATAGGCTACTTGCCTCAAAGACATGAGAAAAATATCTATAGAAACTTGAAATAGGCAAGTTCACTATACTGCGGAGATGGTGAGTCAGTGTCGTCACCATCATCTTTGCAGCTGACATTGACTCAGAAAACACTAGTTTAATAATAAATAATTAAAATATCTTGTTTTTTCCAGCTCATTCATAGTCATGACTTTTACGGGTGCTTTGGGGCAAGCTTTATGCATGCGCAGAATAGGCTATATATTATGCCTATATATTAAAGGCTAATTATGGTTTAGTATTCTCCTCAGTATATATTTAACTAATTAAATTAATATAAACGTGCGATTAGTTGGCTTGAATGAACGACTACTAGTAGAAAAATCTTTAGTCAGGGGCAGTCCTAGTGGTATTATCATGAATGAAATCTAAAATAAAAGCTAAATGAAACCAATGGTTATAAATTAATCATAGTTTTGGATAGTACACTGTAAAACTTGTGACTATGCAACTAGATAGTTATAACATTAGACTGCGCTGAAAATTTAACATTTTAAATGACAGTTTCCCACTTTTGCTGTCCTAAAACTTTAAAAACTAAAAATAAAAAAATTATACTAAACTGAAACTAGAAAACTAAAACGAATCTAAAACTAACAATGATACAGTGATAACTGATAAAAACAGAGCTAAACTCAAAAGACAAATTGAAAATAAATATTAAAAAAGACCAAATAAAAAAAAATCTATATAAGAAGAATGCCACCGCTTGGTTCTCAAGTGGAAACTCTCAGTACCTCAGCAAGTCCAAAAGCGTTGAATGAATAAGTGCAACCAAAGCCTCCTTATCAAATATACAATCATGAGTGCACCAAAATATGGGTATTAGCATTAGAAAGATATTTAGATCCGGTCATCCAGCAGTGCTGATACTGCCAGGTCTCCTGGCTTTGCAGAGAACAGGGCACAATGCTAAACCTACACTCCAAATTCCCCAATAATCTTCAACTCACTCTGGGTTTAATTCCAAGCACAGCCCTTCCTGCTGAGCTCCTTGCCAAATAAGATATCTCGCTAGCTTGGCAACAGAGTGCTAATTGTAATATTTCTTTCAGCGTTCTATTTATGCAGCGTCTCGGGAGGAGGTAATCCGTCCTCATAGTGCTGCTGTGCTTCAGGAGCTTCAACTGACTCCTTCAACTGAGGATCGGTCACTTCAGTGCTTCTGCCCCCTAGGGGAAGATGAACCATTTAGACAACTCCACACAAATTCACACACATACATGCTAAATAGATTCTGTTTTGAAAGCTTGGAAACTTTTTCAAACACTGTTTGACCCCAATGATATGGTGTCCAAATCTCCAAACCAACATTCTGAATGATCCATATGAATGATATTAACAACAGCAGCACAAGAGTGTTTGTTGTGCTGCCAACAAGAACAAAATTTAAAACATAATGACTATTAAAAGCCAAATTCACAACATTCCAGATGTTGTTGTGACAGTTGAAGGAAGTCTCAGAAGCGGCATAATGAATTAAATAATCTTGTTATTTAACAAACAGAAAAGATGTGAAAATGTCTTATGTTTTTCTTTCTGGTAAGTTTAACTTGTCTTCCTTGTGTTGAAGTCCAAGCCAAAGAAAGTACACTAGCCAAGCCTGACTACCTAAAAAACATTAGAGCTTTGCCTCAGTTTGAAGACCTTATTGGCAAACATGCTCTATAATGCAACAAACAGAAAAAAAAATGCTTAAAATCGATCTCTCACACACAAACAGAAACTACCTTCTGCCATTTCATCGTAAACAACGACCAAATAAGTCACGTAAGGTTGTGATTTAAGGATAATTTCACAGTTGGCTTGTCTGTGGGTTGTCGGATGCAACTAGTCTAAAGAAGCCCTTTATAATTACATTGGTTTAGGGTCACGAAACACCAATAAGATGTATTTCTTAGAGGTCATTCACACAGAACACAGAAGTGTTTGACCGTTGTGCTTACGTCTTTTGCATTCAGATAAAAGAAGTTCATTTTTTAACCCTAAAACAGCTGTATCATATTTGAAACCCACATTTCTAAGGCCTCTAAATTATCATTATGATCAAAACTTTGCTGAAAAAACCTTTAGTACACAATAGACTATATGCCTTCTGTCATCTGATTGATAGTTTATACTTTTTTTTTAGCAAGTAAAAGGCCTTTTTAATAAAATTCTAAAAATGTCCCCCTTTATGTTGTGTACATGTGTCTTTTTGCTGTGAAATCTTTAATGATTTTTATAAAATTAAAGGTCAGAACAACTTATTAGTATTATTAGTAATACTGATGTAATAAGATGAATGCTTACTGGACTGAAGCAACTTAAGTCAACTTGATTATCCATATATCAGTATTTAGAAAAGTTATGTTAAAATAGGAATATCAAATATGATACATCAGGCTTTTGAAGAAAATTCATTTGTACGTCTCTCAATCATTATTGTACTGTTTTGCCTCCACAATAAAAAAAATACAGCACTTTGATCATAAAACTAAGCATTTAAATATTGTCTAATTAAGACATACTAGGAGATACAAAGAGACAACTGATATTTATATGCATTTCATTCAAGTAGTCTGCTATGTAAGGAATAATTGTGCATTATTTTTCAATAATTCAATGGTCCACTCAGAGTCAATTATTCCGCTTATACTACGGTTATCACACCTCAAAACATTGTTCAGATGTATTTCAAGACATTTGTCAGTTGTTGTCCTTAAAACGCTCTTGTGTGTAGGACTAATTTCTTACGCATCTAATCCCAAGCCTCCATTGCTAATTCCAAAACATCATTTTAGAGCTACTAACGGAGGCTTGAGCCATTGATAGCAGAATAATGCAGTTATTAGAGAGAGAGAGAGAGATTAAGCGTATGTAAAATACCCGAGTCACTCTGTGCATCTCTCAACAGTTTTCAGGCAGCAGCATCTCTATTAATAGCGAAACTGTAAGTTTATCTGCTCCAAGAACAGCGGCGTTATTACCTCACTAGTGATAAATTTCATGTAGCTTTTAAGTTGTTAACCTATTTTGCTGATAAAATCTTCAGAGCAGTGCTGACAACACATTTCTGTGCGAGTGTGTGTACGTACTGTGTGTGCGTTTGAGTGATATGGAACTACTTGCGTTTCCCTGAAAATAACTGCACACCTTAGAACATTCGTCAACCAATCAGATTCAAGCATTCAACAGCTCTGCAGTATAAACTGTTATAAAGATCTCATTGAGATTTTTTATCTTACTTTTTGACCATAAATCAGTAACTTCACCAAACTGCAAAAACTAGAGGAGTTTTTCCACCTTGAGTAGGAGCTGCATATTTTCCTATATCATACTATATAAGCCTGATTTATCAAATATGATACAAAACATAAAACACATGCATTTTTTTGTATTTCTGTTTTTAAAAAAAATATATATATATTTTGTCTAAAGGTTTAATAAAGTGTTCCATTTAAAAAAAAATAGATTTTTCTGAATATTATTTTAAAAACTTGCATTTTTTTCTTCCATTACACCACCCTGCATCTCATGTGTTTAAAGGCAAAAATGTGTTCTTTGTGAATGTCCCTTTGAGGTGTGTTCATATCGGATATTTTCTTACATTCAAAAACTGCTCTCGCTTATTTCACTGAAACAGGATCTTCAAAATGTGATGCTCATTCTGTGACAAAACAAAATGACCTAAAACATCTGTCAACAAAAAATATATAGTACTCACGACATGCGAGAATGCACAGCCCTTCAATAGTACAAATAATATTCGACAAACATACAAATATTGTAGAAAACTAACGGTTAAGTACACTCAAAAAAAAAAAACTGATCTTGCCTGAAACTGTATTGTTGACGGTGGTGAATTTGTTCAGCTTTGATGGCTACTGCTTTAAAGGGAATGGATTTAGAGACTTAACTTCTCTGAAAAGACAGAACTTCTCTGCTAACAGTTTCACAGCACGCTAAAACAGCACGTTGTCAGCACGCTAAGAAATTCTCTAAAATCATCCCTTTTAAAGCACCGTCACTAAATATTAAAGCAAAAACAAAAATAAAAGCAGACAGCCTCTATTCTGACTCATCCCTAGCAGCAATGGTGCAAACGACAGAGAAAAACAAATAAAAAATACCTTTTAAGTTTTTATCACCATGTTCCTAACTCATCTATCACAGACAAAAGTGCCAGGACGAAACCCCGCTGGCCACCTGACATTCTTCTCCCTTCCTCCCATGACACGAGGACTAAATAAAAACAACATCCAGTCAGTGCGCTGCTTCAAAGCAACTAAAACACCCCTCCTTTCTCTCTCCCTCCTGCCTGCTTGGATCGTTTTCAAACACACACAATTTAATAAAAGATAGACGTTTAATCTCCTCCATTCCAGAACAAGAGCGCCGCTGTGAAACCCGATCTCTGCTTAGTCTCAGCAGCCGGACACACTGAGCCACCGCGGCTACGGCTAACGAACGGAACGCATTAAAGACGAGAGGGAAAGACGGGAAAAAGTTAGAGGAAGAGACCACGAGAAAAATAACAAAATAACAAACAGCACTCCGCTTGCTAGCTATTCGCAAATCATATTAGGTAGGAAAAGCCAAGGTCAATTTTCAAATATTTAGGGGTCGCCGAAGCAGCCTAGTCCGATTCGGATTATCGATGGGCGTGAAAGATGCAGAGGGGAATACATAAAGCAAGACGGCAGTGTTAAAGCTAAAAGAAAAGGAAATTACAAGTAGCGTGACTCAAGGGCAGCGCGTCATGCATTCTCCGGACAGTTTCTCTCCCAGACTGGAACACATGTGCGAGGCCCTAAAAAAATTCAATGGGTTATAGCTCATCTGTTTTGCTACATAGCCATGTTAACTAACATTAAAAGCTGAGTTCAACCAACTCAAATGCTTCAAAACGTCGAGTTCACTGAGCTCATATGGATCGGCTTGACTCCGGGTGAGAGGCTTCAAAAACGATGAGTTTTAAAACCGCTTGATCTCGCGGTCAACGTACCGAGATAAGCTCCATTAGCTTGCCCTACAGAGAAACACTGACAAGGTTAATGAAGATTTCTGGCAAGGGTGCAAAGCATTACATTCGTTCTGATTAACGGGATGTGGAATGGAAATGGTGGGCGACAGGCAATATGAAGAACAAGCTGAGGAGGGCATCTCGCAGTCAGACTACAAATGGAGGCATATATCAAACATGACAGATATATACGTTTTTCCCTCAGAGTTGGCTAAGCTTACATATCACTCCTACCACGCACAGCTACTTTTTTGTTCTGGCAACGTGCGTGCGTTTGTGTGGGTCAGAGATGGACTGATTCGTTGACCTCCTTGGTTCTTTCTGAAGTCTATTCTGTGTTATTCATCTCCACCTTAACTTGGGGCAACAGCTGGAGCGCAGGAGGCTTGGATTCCACTCCAAGAGTCATGGAGGCCTGTTAATCTTGCACTTATCCAGGGAAACTGATTAAATTCATGTTGTATAATTCTGACCAAAGCTTAAAATTGAAACTGGATTTGAGCCATGGCTCATGAAAGTAATTTTGGATGATGTTAATGCAAGTGATTCTACAAGGTACATCAGTTCTAGTACTTCAGCGGTGAAAACTTTGAGCAAAATCTCAACATAAAAGTTTAGTTCATGGGTTTTCATGAGATAATCACTCCTTTTTTACAAAACTACACGAATATGTTTATATTTATTTCAGGGCTTGACATTAACACCCAAATATATAATATATACATTTTTACATACATACAATTGTAGTTTTTTAAAAAGGCATCTGAGATAATAAACTAAGTGCAATGTAGTGTTGTCAAAAATACAGATTTTTCGATACATCAATATTTAAACATTTGAAATGCTTTTCAATACTAATTTTCCGCAGAATAGATACACCATACCAGCTGTGCTTTCTCACTCTCTCATCTCTACAACAGCGAGTTCACTCGTTTCATTTGCTCCGGATGAATATTGTTGGTTCCAGGGCTTGAATATCAGAGTGGGATTGCATGTATTGCGCATTATTTTACTCATTTCTGCTGATTTTGTGCTCACACTCAAAGTGTGTGCACATAAAGCAGTCTCTCAGAACTAAATTGTGTTCTTTTTCACTTTTTATTGCACTTAAACAGTCAAATATACACATAATAATGCCAAAATACCGATCTTGGTGAATATTCACGTAAACACAATCAGTTATGTTTTAATTGAATGTAAACAGTTGAGAAAGAAAACGCATGTGAAACAGTATAATGGATCCATGCGTCAGATCTTAAAGTGACAGCAGCCTAATATACCTGCTGCCAGGTATATTCAATGGAACATATGATTTATTCAATGGAACATGTTGAGATTCTTACCTGGGCAATGTTTTTGTTGAGCAAATAGACACCGTATTCAAACTGGAAACGCTCTCCTCTGGGATAAAGGGGGAACCTGCAAACAAGAGCAGCAAAGAGGCATCATGAGAAAAAGTTTCAGGACTCACCTCTGAACCATTACACATGGTTCCCATACTAAACACAAAGCGAAGAACATTTTTTATGAGGTTGTAATCAGTTCATAACTTTGCAGAGGACAACCTCACACAAAAAGAAAAACAGCAGGTCATCTGGATAAACAGCTAACCAAAACTTTAAAGCCTGAAACTAATAACTATATTTACAAACCAACATTTGGAGTCAAGATTCTTTTAGTGTTTAAGGGTATTCATGTCCTGTGAAGTTAACAGAACAATGATGATGCTTCAAACTCTTCACAAACTTCGCAAGGCAACAGGCTGTTTCTGACGTAAGACATTTGTGCAGATGTTAAGAGACTGCCCGGAGCTCTGGAGGTCTGGTTCTGATCCGCTTCTCAAATGCATGTCTGAAACACAATCTATTATCCCTTAAAATCATCATTCTGGCTTGTTTCTTTCGGTCAGTTCTCATTTAAACCGCAAGCATAATCATGATTCAGAAATGGCCGAACGGCACACAATATCAATGTCTACATCAGAGCAACGAATAATGAACTAACCAGTCAAGATGCACAACAGATGAACACGCTGGACTATTAATGCAATTCTGAAGGGTGCATATTGAAGCATTTACTGAGAATATAAGACTTTAGAAAAATCTTTTATTATAAAAAAAACAATTGGGTACATGTTCCAGAGTTTAATGGATGCCTGTGATGTGGACAACACTCATCTTTGACTGATCAATTTATCATACTGAAGCAATACATCAGTACAAATATTGATCATTAGTCAATAAAATATGAAAAAGAATTGTATTTGCATGAAAAAGAAATGTAAGGGCTTGCAAGGCACCAAAAAAGTAGTATTAAAGTTTGGTTTTGTTTAATGTAAAATGTTAAAAATTAACAAAATTAATAAACAAATTAATTAATAAATTAAATTAAAAAACTAAGTAAAATTAAATTAAATTACATTAAATTAAAAATAAAATAAAATAAAATAAAATAAAATAAAATAAAATAAAATAAAATAAAATAAAATAAAATAAAATAAAATAAAATAAAATAAAAATTTGCACTGATTTGTTATAGTTTTAAAGAAAGCTCAGGTTTTAAGCTTTGGTTAAATTAGTAAATTAGAAAATGAATTTACTATATAATTTTTATTTAATTAATAAATAAAAAAAAAAATAAAATAAAATAAAATAAAATAAAATAAAATAAAATAAAATAAAATAAAATAAAATAAAATAAAATAAAATAAAATAAAATAAAATAAAATAAAATAAAATAAAATAAAATAAGGGAGAACATAAAGCTTTGCAAACCGAAATATTGAAATAATTGAAGTGCTACAGGAGGTTTGGTATCTCGGTATGTCTGAATGTCAGTGGGAGACTTTCAAGCTTTAATCTTACATTTAATCTTACATTTTTTAACATTTATGAAAATAAATTGTATATTATAAAATTAAGGAAAAGAACAATCAAAACACAATATCTGAGGAATATCAAGATTATCAAATTGTGCTAGCAGTAAACGGTTTAGCCGCAATGGACACATTTCAAAAACACTCAGACATCCTGAACCGAACATCCTATTAGTTTTACTGAAAAACATGGCCTGAAAAACCCAGTTGGAAAGTCCCTCTGAAAAAACATAGGATGGGAAAGTCTCAACAAAACAGACAGAAAGACAACTTGTGAATATTCTGCACCCTCCTCAAAGCTTCCACTAACACCTGACATAACTGCAGCCCCCTAATGTCAGAGTACGACATTACTGCCCTGTTATTAAGAGCTTACAGGCAAGAAGAGAAAGAAAGAGAGAGAGAGAAGAGGACAGAAAAGCCTCCAGCTTAACCACCTGTGATCAACAAAAACATGACCACTTTAACCACAAAGCTCCCGTGACAGCGCTGTCAGGCTTATTAAAACACAGCGTGTGTGTTTTCAAAACTCCATACCTGAGGAATGCATTTTTAAGAGTCTCACGATTGTGAACGTGCGACATACAGTCATTCATCTTTTATTTTCAAAAAAACTGCTCAGTAGGCGAGGTCATGGACTGTAACTGGCCTGGGGTCACAGACTTCAGCCTACGGGTGGCAGACACCTAGAACCAAGAGGTGTGAGTGATCTTCCGGAAGTTCCTCTGTAATCCGTGAGGCCTTTTTGTCAGTCGCACCTGGAACTCGTGCTTTTAATCGCGGAAGAGTGGAGACAGACCCAGCAATTCCCTCTACTTCCTGTCTTAACAATTCTGTCTCTCATACACACACACTCACATACTTCCTGTCTAACCCGTAAGACCCAGGGGGGCATAATCTTGAAGCAGGTGCATACTTAAAACCCTCAACGGACTGAACATACACACACGCACACACTTCAACATACCATTCATGTCACTTTGAGTGTAAAGGTGCAGAACAAGGTACAGTGATGCATCTAATTACTCAATGAAACCTAGTGAACTGCCTTCCAAGACAAAACATCCACAGAACTTTATAAGTGGCGGATTTTGAATGCACTATCTAGGAAGCAACAAAACAGCAATAAATACAATGCAGTCAGTTGTTAAACTATCTTTAGCAAACATTCTAACGTTTAGAAATACTGCTTTTACTCACAGAAATACCAGTAAATAAAACAAAATATTAACAAACATTAAAAACATATTTTAGTTTACCTTTAAATGTGTGGTATACAGAATACCTTGTATTCTGAATAATTTAAAGGGAAAGTTCACCCAAAAATAAAAATTCTGTCATTAATTACTCACCCTCATGTCATTTCAAACCCGTAACACTTTTGTTCATCTTTGGAACACAAATTAAGATATTTTTGATGAGATCTGAGAGCTTTCTGACCCTACATAGACAGCAATGCAACTACCACTTTGACTCTTCAAAAAGTTCATAAAGAGATCGTAAAAGTAATCTATATGATTTGAGACTTGATCGCTTTATATGATGAACAGATTGAATTTAGACTTTTATTCACATATAAACATTGATCATAAACAGAAGCTCAACCGAAGAGAACAAACCTCTTGGGGAAACTCAATTGTGTTGCGTAATAAATGAGAATGAACCTCATTGGTTCTCGCACGTCAAGCAAACATGCTTGAGCTTCCGTTTACCAAAACTGATGTGTGAGTTGATGAATGTTTATACGTGAATAAAAGGCTGTTCATTATATAAAGCGATCGAGTCTCTTTAGATAATTTGGACTAAACCCCTCAAATCATATGGATTACTTTTACGATCTCTTTATGAACTTTCTAAAGCGTCAAAGTTTCAGTTGCGTAGCTGTCTAAGGAGGGACAGAAAGCTGTCAGATTTCATCAAAAATATCTTAATTTGTGTTCCGAAGATGAACGCGCTGGGGTTTCTTCTTTAGGTGAAATGGAGGTGATCCTGGATGACTATGTCAAGGAGCTGGTCGAAAAATGTAATTCTATTAATGGTGACGTCTCACTAACTCTTCCTCTCCCTTCAGAGAAACCAACAAACCAGTTTGTGCCCAAACGGCAGGTGCTGATAAGGAGTCTGAAGCCAGTCAAGATCGGAAAGCCAAAATATCTGGGGCCGGCCACAGTGATTGCAGTGACGAGGACGGGAGTGCTGACTGACCTGCAGCCGCAGTGGATACACGCGAGTAGACTGAAGGCTGCCCCATGCCAAGGGGATGTTCAGATTAACTAGAAGAGTAAACATATGGGTGGAAAGGAGCTGAACATGCAGGGTCAAGTCCATATGCGATCTGATTAGTTAATCTGGACCAACATAACAACGTCAAGGAGACCACGGAAGGATCAGGAGGAGTTTGAATCTGTTATGCTGTTTTTTGATTCCAGGTTACTACAACAATATTTCACATGAAAACCATAATTGTTGATCCACCTGAAGCATATGACTGTGGTAAAGGGATGAGACAATGGTTCTCTAACTGGGCGACGTACCTTAATTTGTTATTTCCTGTTGTAACACACAGGTTCCAAAATCCTGACTTAAATCCAAAGGTGACAGATCTTTCTCAGTTCATGGTCCTAAGCTCTGGAATTCCCTACCTGTGTCTATTAGACTTTCCCCTACTCTTTCTACATTTAAATCTTCTCTCAAAACATACTTTTTTTCTCAGGCATATGTGTAATTTGATATTAATTTTTTAGTCTTTAATATTGTTTTATATTGCATGATGTTCCTGTCTTAATTTTATTACTTTTGTTTTGGTTTCTTTTGATATTTTATTATTAGTGTTTAAATTGTATTGTATGAGGATGTTTTGTTTGGTATATTGTGCAGCACTTTGGTCAGCATTTATGCTGTTTTAAAGGGCTATATAAATAAACTTGACCTTGACCTTGACCTTGTACTGATGATTTTACTGCTTTTATGTTTGGCTCCATGCATATTACAGTCCTTACAGGGAATGATTAAGACAAATCTTGGAATAGTCTATCGATCACAGTATTAGATTATGATTATGTGTTTAGATTTTGACAATAGTTTGCTTGCTATTATTTGAAAAATCAGCTTTAGCAATTTCCTTTAAAGTGAAGCACTAAATCATAAATGATTTAAAGTCGCCATTGTTAAATAATTTATTATTTCTTGGGCTTCACTTTTTGACTTTCTTTGTGTCTTGGGATTTTTCCATTGTGCACATCATGTACCTACCTAGACAAAACAAGAAATAGTAGTCCTTGGACACACTGACACACGCAACCAGAAGTTGAAGACACACACATTTATGTAAATACATTTCTTATTTGTTATTATATTTCTTGAAATGCCATACATGGTAAGGTTTGATTCGTATGATTAGATGCTCAAGCCATCCTGGAGATTGTTGTTTGACCTTCTTCCTGAATAAATCTGAGAATGCTTTGTACCACACTTTTTCTGTGACTGCTTGGTCACTCTTTCGAGATCTCGCGCAGCTGCTGCCACACATCACAGGGATTGAGGTGCCCGTTTCTAAACTGATGACTGAGACTACAAATATTCTACCTATGACTGAGATTTTAATCTAACAATGTCTGGCGGGTTTGGAACGACAAAAAGGTGAGTAATTAATGACAAAATTTTTATTTTTGGGTGAACTATGCCTTTAACATATTCACAACAGAACAGGAATAACAAATATATAAGTATAAAACAAACAAATTATAGTTCATTCATTATAAACAACATTGCTTTGTTTCACAAAATTGTTTTGATTCACTAAAAAAAAAAAAAAAAAAAAAAAACTGGCTCATAAGAGTCATTTGTGAGTCAGACTACACTGGTTGCACTGTATGTGTTTGACTCAATTAGATTAATTCATTCTGTAATGGGACAACACTTGTTGCGATGTATGTTTCTGATTCACTGAAAAGAATCGGCTCTGATTCATCGGAGTGATTCTTTAAGGAATCAGATTACACTGGTTGCACTGTTTGGTTCTGATTCAACTTAATACAACTGGATCATAAGAGTCATTTGTTAGATTACAGTGGACTACATTCATTTGAGAACTGGACTTCACTCGCAGCGCTGCAAGCTTTTAATTCAGTAAAAAGAACTGGCTCATAAGAGTCATTTGTTCGGGAATTGGATTACACTGGTCATAATGTATGTTTTTTGCTGTAGATTCAGTAGCAGTGTTGTGCCGCAACAAAATAAGAAGTGCAAGAAACTCTGTCCGAGTATTTTAGTACAGTATTCTGTTCGTATTGTGCAAGAACCAGAATCGAGCATCTCTTGGTTCCCAATCGTATCCTCACAAACCACATCTTACCACACAAAAAAACGACAGTAACCCAGCCAAAAATCACTCGCACACACACAAACATAAGCAGGCGTGCACACACCGTCACCTAACAGTGATTAATGAGTGCTCTCCGGTGTGTGTGTGAGATCATACTGCTGTGACTCTGGTTCACAGAGCACCAGGAATTCCTCAAGGGAATGTCCAGTCAAATATATTACAACAGAGCAACAGGAGGCAGGAAGTATGTGTGTGTGTGTGTGTGTGTGTGTGTGTGTGTGTGTGTGTGTGTGTGTGTGTGTGTGTGTGTGTGTGTGTGTGTGTGTGTGTGTGTGTGTGTATGTAAGCACATGTACGTACATATGTGAAAAAGTGCGTTAGGGTAACAGGACAGAAAGAGAGAGAAATGAAGAGGAAATGAGAAGGGTTTTTATCACTATTGGAAATGTGAAGGTTTACAGTGAGAGCTGGAGAAATGTTCACTCTCACTCTCACATGGCAGGATAACACTTACATTGACTTCACACCCCACAAAATGTCACACAAAACAAGGCACACCGCAAATGTATGAGTTTTGCTCATCCACCAAAATAGTGCTGGTGCTTGGTTAAGAATATATCTATCAGAACCAAGCAAAACCACTGGCTTAAACTGAAAGATGATTTAACTTACTATGTTACTTTATAACCTGCCCATAAAATAATCATAGCACATTGTCTTTATTTACTAGTTTTGAAAACGTATTTCAAAATATTTAAATAATTACATATAGATATAGATTTATTTAATTTAAAAAACAAAAAACTAAGAAAAAAATAAAAAGTAATGTTCTAAAAAATAAAAATAAATGTTAAATATTTAAGTAATTGTATGAAATTGCTTAAAATAAAAAAATAAAAAAATGTATTCAAGATGTGAAAAGTCTAACTAGTTTTGAAAACATTTTAAAATCTTAAAAGAAATGTTATTTTAAAACACTTAAGTAGTTACATATATAGATTCTTTTTAAATTTAAATAAAAAAAATGTAATGTTTTAAATAAAAAGTAAAAAATGTTAAATATTTAAGTAACTGTAAGAAATTGCTTAAAATAAAATCCAAAAAAAGTACTCAAGATGTGAAAAGTAACTAGTTTTGAAAACATATTTTAAAATTTTAAAAGAAAATCTATTTTAAAACATTGAAAAAATTACATAACACAAAAAAAATCAAAAGGTTTAATTTTTTTTAAATATTTAAATAATTGTAAGAAATCATCCCCCCACCCAAAAAAAAAAAAAAAAAAAATCTCTTAATGTTGTTTTAAATATTTAAAAAACAAAAACAAAAAAAAACGTTACAATCATTTAATGTAATATTAAGAAACTGCTTAAAATTAATTAAAAGTGCTATCATAATTTAATATTTTAATGCATATTTAATACTTGGTGGCTGGAGAAAACATTATCCTCTCAGCCTCTGACTACCAGTTTTTGGGGCACTTCTAGAGCCAATTTGTCCCATCAAGAACCTTATAAATCTGGTGAAAAACTTCTATTATCCTAATATTAATATAGCAACTCTAATTTAATTATTGTCCCACCTCAAAAAAAAAACAACAACAGAAGGTTCATCAGTAGCAGAGCTGTACTTTTCCAGTAAATATTTGAGATGGGGCAAAACATATGCAAAAACAAGCCTACATGTTTCCAGATTTGCCTAAATTTTTTCTGAAGTTTCATCTGGAATGATACTTTTATATATATATATATATATATATATATATATATATATATATATATATATATATATATATATATATATATATATATATATATATATATAAAAAGAGCTTAGAAAACTGAACATGACAGTGACACACATTCTCATTCATTTTCCTTCTGACTGCTTCCATCTTTTCTTTCTCTCTCTCCCTGTTACCGAGAACGAGTGAGTTGTCATCAAAATGACAAAAATGATATCAACAATCTTCTACAGTATATCTGAAGAACTTTTGTTGCAATAAATACTGTAAAAGAATACTTAACCTTGAAATAAAAGGAATGGAAACTCTGGTAATATTGATGAGAGGCTATGCTTGGGCGTAGGGTACAGTACCATCTCATCCACTAAATGACCTTTGACCCCCAAAAAAACAGCCAATGGCTTTCAAAAACTATAATCAAATCAAATTTCCAGATATTTTTTAACAATGTATCTTATTTTTGTAACATGTTTTGCTTTAAAATTGTGCTTGTGCTGTCTTGTGTGTCCAAATACTTTCAGGGCCACTGTAATTTACACTACAGTTTGTTTATTCCTGCTATTCATCTTAAAATTTGTCTGAAATGTTATTATGCTAACTATGAGGAAGTTCAGATGCATAGCATAATAAATAACTATAGCATACAGTAAAAAGTGTTCTCTTCCAGTTCTCCGGCCCCGTTTCTGGTCTTAATTAAACAGCTGGGGGGAAAATGCACCTTGTTCTCTTACACCAGCTCATAAAGAAACTAAGACGACAGAGCAAGTGACCCACAAATCCCGTTAGGACCTTTTCAAGACACACACATACTTTAAAAGAGCGTGGGCTATCGGCTGAGCCTGCCCCATTAAAATAGCATTGTGTGGCAGATGCTCAGTGTAATCGTTTCTATGATATTGGGAGTTACAGCTATGGTTGATTTATACAGCAAGTGCTGCCATTAGCTGTGACAGTTTGGAGGCAGGTGTTTGTTTAAAAGCAGCGGGGTTGATTTATGACTCCCCACATCTGAAACTGCATTTAAAACACTGTAGTTATGGGGAATGTTCTCTTTTTCCCAGGTGAATGTGGAGAGGGAACGCTGAAAGGTATGTTGCATATATGCGTGATCAGAAAAGCAGGAGATAGAAGCAACAAGTGTGCGCACCGGAAAGAACAAAGGACTGTGAGAAAACGTGCATGCAAGCGTGTTAACACATAAATATGGGCTGTGCACAAATGGAGAGAGAGTATGCACTGGCACGAAACAGAGTTAGGATGACATGGTTATGTACATTTGGAGTATCAATTATGATATGTAAACAGGCAGGCGGAACACATGTGCCGTGGCTTGCGGCGAGTATACATTAGCGAAGGTCATTCGGAGTAGCTGGGAAGATTTTCAACAGTTCCTGGACCTATGCACGATTCACTCCGACCACCCACCAAACAGCAGGCTGCTGCAGTATTCCCTCAACCCTCATCGAAGCCAGTCGCACGCCAGACGGATGCAAAGAGTGAAGCTTCGTAATGAAGATCGTAGCTAGTCTTTAAAACTACAGCACGAGCATGGAAATTCTCTCAGTCAAATGTACCTGAAGACCAAAGAAAGTCCTTAACAACAACCAAAAAAAGTCCAAAAAAGTTAGTCCCACAAGCATTTCTATTTTGCATATTCTGACAACAAGCAGGTCTTGATAAACTTCATTGACTTCAATGAACGAGCTCCGGTGTGCGAATGTGCGTCAAATAGACGGAATGCAGTAGAAAAGGAGTGCAACAATTGACTAAAATACACATTTTGCTAAAATATAGTGTAGGAATAGCCCATTAATGTAATATAATTACAATGTTCAGACGAGTGAATGTGTGTTCTTCGTACCTTGTACAAGTAAACATTTTGTGCTTTTTTTGTTTATTGTAATTTTTATTTTAGTCATTTTAATTTCTGCTTTAAAATAGTAAGCATTCAGTTGTTTTTAGGTTTAGAATGTAATGTTTGTATTTTAACCCATTCTGCTTATAATATGCATAGCCTACATAGATATATATTCACTATATTTGTTTTTTAACAGGCTTTATATTACACACTGTTTGGAGGACATCAAAAGGATGTGGAATAACATTGGAATAACATGTTTAAAATAATGGATTAATATGAATTTATATATAATAATTGTTAATCAAAAAAATAATCAAAATTAATTAAAAAAAAAAATAATCGACAGATTATTTGATTATCAAAATAATCATTAGTTGCAGCCCTAATATATAAATATTAATATTCTGATCAACAAAACAATAATTATTTTCATGTAATAGCCGATAACTGATACATGGCCAATGTAAAAACTACAAACTGTAAAAATGTTATATATATTGTAGATTGATTAATTATAATTAAAGGTGCAGTAGGTAATCTGGGAAATGCTAATGTTAGCCTGCAAGCATTGAAAGCATACGATCCCACCCTCCCTGCAAATCACAGACCAAAGCCACGCCTCCTCCAAAACACATGAACGCACACACACACAGCTGCTCTCTGCAAAGCACCACAAGAGCTGGTGTTAAACTATCTCACGTTTCAAAGCACATAACATTACAATAATAATGAACGTAAACTACTAAGAGAGCTTGTACCTGACTGCTGCAGATTAATATCGGTGTTGATACTGTTGATATGGACACGCATAATTCCGAGTCTGACTGAACTGTTCCGGTTAGAACATCAGGGGTTGCCATCTCTTAATTACGGTAGTGATGGCGTGAACGCAGTATAAGCTTGTTTTGATTTGGTAGGAATGGAAAAAGGTGGCCGCTGTTTGTTTGCTGTACTCAGGGGTGTAAATTTCAACAGTTTGGGGGGGGTGGTTTCTTCAAAACCATTTATTTATTGCAATATTTTTTAAGTTGTTTACAACCAAATCACCAAAATACGATGAATAAACATTGAGCAAAACCCAACATACAACAGTAAATCTATTAGCCTTATTACAGTTCACACATATGCTTATCAAAATGTTAGTTGTAGTTAGTGTGGGTGACTTAGTATCCAACAAGCTATCGTTAACAACCTACCAAACAAGCTAGGTAACAATACAATCGCTAACATAGTGGACTCAGTTATTACATCAGTTATCATAATTTTTTTCATTTTTTATGACTAATTACTCAGCATCGTCTGTATTAAAGAGAAAATAATCACTTCATCCGATGTTTTTAAATAAAATAGCTTTGACAGCCTACTTACTGGAGTTCCTCAACTACTGTCTGAAGAACTGTTCTCTCCCGCCGCCGGACTTGTGTGTGTAGGTGACGTGCACGGTGGACCAAACCACTGTGAGGCAAGGGAGGGGTGACTCAAAATGTTTCTAAACTTAAAACGCCCATTTGCGTTTGTATTGCTTTACTACTTACACAATTACTTTAAGTATATATCATTTATTTACAATACTTAGTGTGGTTTTATATTATTTTTTTGGGGGGGACAGCACTCAGATGGGGGGGGGGGTACTGACCCCCCTGATCTCCAGTGATTTACGCCCTTGGCGGTACTCCCTGAATATAACCTTTAATATAATCAAATAAATGAATTCATTTATTTTAACCAATAACCAGTTTCGTATCAATATTTTTGTGCATCCCTAATAAGAACGTAACATAATGAAGATCGTGTCCTGCCAGACTGGAAAGCTACCTAAGAACAAGATCATCTTTTCAGCAAACAAGAATGTTTGCAACAACAATTTTGAAAAGATAAACTGAACAATCAAAAAGGCCATTTAAAATTAGAGGGATTTACAAGCATCATAAACAGGTAGTCCAACGTATACAAGTTTAATCTGGCTACTCAAAACATGGTTTAAAATGGAGACAATTTGGACGAGAAGATATTAACAAGAGCTGAATGATTTAAAGAACAATGGAAACATGGCACGATCCACACCTCAAGAACGTTTAGAAGATAGAGGGATGGAAATTAGGAGAAGACAGCCAGAAGGATGATGTATTTAGTTGCCGGGCACAGCCTGGCTCCAGTCTTCTGTCTTTATGATGATCGCTTTTATCAACTTTCAGCCTCATCAAACTGATTCTGGCAGACCCAGACTTTGTCCCTGAGGGCCAAATAAAAAAGACTGACGAATCTTTCCACTGTCTTCAGATGATATCAGCCCTTGAAGAAGTCATTATGTTATGAATCACACTGCTAAATCACAAAATTTAATGGTTTGATTGGAATAGTTTAATTTTTTGATGTCTCAAGAAATGCATTCAGACAAGGAGGAACTAAGTTGTGATCCTTTGAAAGATGGAAATAAAATACAACCAGTCAACCCTAAAAAGGAAGTACAGGCCATCTTAGCAGTCATCATCAAAAGATCCTTTAATAATTTGCCTTTCCTTTGAGCTCACAGTTCCTCATGGCCGCCCTCTCTTGTCTGGGAGCCCAAACTGGCAACTCCTCAACTCATGGAGCGATGTGTCAATCCCTACTTCCATTTTTACGCTTGTCATAAAGTCCTTCTGAAAATGTGGACAGCGCCATTATACAGTTCCCAATAAAAGCCGATATGAGAGGAGGGCTTGGGTTTAATGGGCCAATCTCTGGACTCCATCACCCAGAGTACATCTGGATCGCATCTCCCGGCCTCTTCGAGCTCTGCGGCAATCAGCCGTGCTGCAATGGGCTAGAAGTGAAGAAATGTGGGTGCAACGTGTTGTTAGAGTCCATTGCATTTCAAGAATGCATCCAGGGGGCCGAAAGAAGCTTCCAAGATTGCAAAGAACGTTACGGAAAAAGAATTGTGTGTATATTTAGTGCTACATTAAGGAAAGAGGACGGCCAAGGAATAGTGGATCAAATTGGTACGTCTTGTTTTTCTGGAGCAAAAAACTCCAAACCACATCATTTGGTCACAGATGAAGCATCCCAGGTGGAGAAGGAAGGAAGGAACTGCAGAGCTGCACTCCAAGACCGTCTCACTGGGAGACAATCACTCTAATATGCAGAGAAAGTAAAGGGGGAAAAAGCAATGGTCTGGTATGGTGGTAGCGTAATGGTCAGAGCTGCTAACCTTACGTTTACGCCTTCAATACCAAGTAGAACTGACCTTGGATCCGGAAATTTATCGAGATCCCATTTCTGTCTGTCCAATTAGTGCATTTCAACTCACTTTAAATAGGAATTTTGGCTAAATAACAAGTAAAAGTAGTGGACAGAAGAGTTTTAATAAGAAGCAAAGAAGGTTGTATGTTGAAAATTATGGTTTTATGGCCGAATTGGGATTAGTCAGATTTCATTTACGAGACTGCTGGGTCAATATTAGAGTGAATGTTCAGGTTTAATGGATGAGCCCTGCACAATTTAAGAACCTGTAAAATCAAATAAACACGGAAATGACTCAGAATGTGACTTTGGAATATGGCCTGACACTAAAAGTTACACAATTACAGCTAAAGAGACATCTAGTGCTGTATAACCATATACTGGTGAAAAAAAAAATGACAAGAAATTACTGGCTCTGTTCCAAAACCTAGTGAGCTGCCTCTCTGTCTACTGCCTAAATAGGTAACATCATAGCCAAAATGGATTTTTAAATGGGTCTACATCAATAGGAAACCACAATGATCCAACAATCCAATCAATTCCTAATGGACAAAATCAAGTTTCACTCGAATATACAGTATGTCACAGCATGTGATTCTTCAATAACTACAAAAATCCCATGGCACACACTAATATTGGGTAAAATAAACTTGAATTAGATTTATTTTTATCATGTTGATTTTTAAATTATATAAATCAACATTTCAATCCACTCTGCCCACCACTTTTCCAATTTTTTTTAACCAACTGGTCTAGAAACAAAGACTTTTACCTCTGATTTCTTGGGTCATGACCACTAGTCAAGTCACCTTTATTTATACAGCGCAATGCAGATTGTGTCATAACAGCTTTACAGTGATAACTGGTATATAATTTTGGCTGCACAGCAGCTCTTAAAGAAAATGGTGTCAGTATGCATCTTAAAGGATTAGTCCACTTTTAAATAAACTTTTCCTGATAATTTACTCACCCCCATGTCATCCAAGATGTCCATGTCTCTCTTTCTTCAGTCGAAAAGAAATTAAGGTTTTTGATGAAAACATTCCAGGATTTTTCTCCATATAGTGGACTTCAATGGGCACCAAACAGTTGAAGGTCAAAATTAGTTTCACTGCAGCTTCAAATTGTTCTACACGATTCCAGACGAGAAATAAGGGTCTTATCTAGAGAAATCATCTCTCATTTTCTAAAAAAAAAAAAAAAAAAAATTAAATTTTATACATTTTAACCAGAAATGCTCATCTTGAACTAGCTCTCTTCTTCTTCTTCTCTATTAGAATTCCGGCAGTGTAGACACTGCTAAGTGTATTACTGCCCTCCACAGGTCAAAGTTTGAACTAATTGTTTATACTATTGAACTAGCATACTGCATATAAAAATTAGTTCAAACTTTGACCTGTGTAGGGCAGTAATACACTTAGCAGCGTCTACACTGCTGGAATTCAAACAGAGGAGAAGAAGAGAGCTAGTTCAAGATCAGCATTTCTGGTTGAAATGTATAAATTTTTAGAAAATAAGTGATTGTTTCTCTAGATATGACCATTATTGTCTCATCTGGGATTGTGTAGAACAATTTGAAGCTGCAGTGAAACTAATTTTGATCTTCAACTGTTTGGTGCCCATTGAAGTCCACTATATAGAGAAAAATCCTGGAATGTTTTCATCAAAAACTTTAATTTCTTTTCGACTGAAAGACATGGACATCTTGGATGACATGGGGGGTGAGTAAATTATCAGGAAAAGTTTTTTTAAAAATGGACTAATCCTTTAAGTAAATTCAGTATTGATTCATTCCGATGTAAGAATCAATAGTTATTAATTTAGTTAATTTATCTATATCAGCAATGGAGTAAACACTACTATTTTCAAATATTCTACTTTGATTCCATTATCTGTAAAGGATAAATGAGATGCTGCCTTAAAATTAGTCTATAATTAAGAAGCATTATTTCGCTGCTTACGATATGAAAAAAACCTTTGCTGTTGGAGCACATGAGACACCCTAAAATGTCTAGCTATTCAGCTCACTGGGATTTAATACAGTGCCATTATCATTTCAAAAAGTAACATTACAGAAAAACAAGATCTCCAAATGCTTCACAGTTATGACACTGGGAATTTGGCCTGACAATACTAGCTCTCAATTTATGTACACAGTAGGCTGGAAATTCAAGAATGTTGATATCAACTGTAAAGCTCTGAAGATAACATTATCATTTCAGTAAGCGAACACACTGAAACACAAGTCACATTCTCAATAACATCTCTCCAACATCTCATTTATTATGGGTCGGTTAAGCCTAGTCCTACAGAAACAGGTCAACTGTGACTGGTTATGGAAAATTACACAAAAATTCTTAATTTGAGTCCTCCATGATTCATCACAGGTCAAGTTCATCTACTTAAAGAAGATTTTTGGCTCTCCGATTGTGCTTCAGTGACAAATGGCTAGCGATTAGTGCCACAATACTCACACTTCACTCATCTTTATTCACAATCACTGCCCTGACAACTTTATCATCAGATGGGTAAATCTTGGCCTGGGGTGGTCACATCATTTCGATCTGTGTATACACACGCTGGGTGATCGGATGAAGCCCTAAACAATGTGAGGGAGGTGAGGTCAGAGGTTGTTCCAGCTTATGGGCCACCTCACTGACACCTAGAAGGAGGCTGGATGAAGCTGAACTAAGATGATGCACAGATTGTGGGAATGGTAATGGCAACCCTCACAACGGGAAATCTATGATTGCGCGTAATTCAAAATTGAATTGCGAATGCCTTTTATGCTTCAGTTCAACTCCTGAAATCCTGTGAGATGTGATCAATGCCATTCAAACACAAATTCATGAACTGAAAGGGAACCAATTCTTTGATTCAGCTCTGACTTTGCCCAGCTCTGACTTTAGTGAGTGCCTGTAACAAGTGTACTTGAAGTCGCTTTAGATAAAAGCATCTGTTAAATGACTACTTACTGTATGTCTTATAGCTAAAAAAAAATGACAGCTTAATTCACTCTGTTTGGCTGTAAACCACAGTCTACAAAGAAATGTCATTCAGTAAGTGCAGTTCTGAGGACCTCCGGTGCTTCTTCCCAAAATGGAGGAGATTAATGGGCTGCCCACTATACAAACCCAAGACTATGACAGAGAGATAGACATATGAATGCCAGACCCAACAGGCCATGAGAGAGATAGAGAAGATGATTTAAGACCGCATTTATCAAGCGTAAGGCTGACACAATGTTAAACAATGACACTTTGCGGCTGATTACGGCTCATATTGCTGTAAGTTATGGTGTGTGGAGGTCACGGGGTTACGGTAGGAGTGGGGATAATAGGATCTGGTGCAGGCCCGGCTCGTGCGGAGTTAATTACGAGGGCCACATAGGTCCCTCTGTTCTCCTTCTCCTTGTAACTCATACTTAAATGAGCTTTGGAGTCCTGACTTCTGAAGGGTTAGACCCTCATCTTCTCACCGGCACCTGATTCATCTGCAAACACACATACATGGGGCCGTTTAAACAGCTGAGCGGCTTCACCCCCTGCTCAGCTGCTGCTAATGGCCATGTGCTGGCCGCCCCTCACACAAACAAGCATACATTCACAAACACACATTCTAAGGGTCAGGAAGAGTGTGTCCTGATTGTTGTTTGACTTTCATAACAGCGCTGTCTCCAGGGAGTCGCTGTGACTGGCAGAGAGGGGAGGTGGGCGGCCGCGCGTACTGTCTGTGAACCTTGTAAAAGCTTGTACTTCACTGGTGCTCCGCAGAAAGACGGACTATTGTGTTACATTCATGTGGCTGAAAATTGCAGAAAATCTAGAGATCTATACATCAATGTTGAACGCAACAAATCGGAACGCTATGTGGGGGACGTGTGCCCTAGACATAACTGAAAATGGGAAATGTGCAAGGCCTAATCTGAGCCAGCCGCAGCTAGTGATGTGGTCATTTCTACTTGACGGATAAATCAGATGCTATTTTTGGCTCTTTTTTAAATATTTGGTCTATGAAGCAGAATTGAGGTTGTAGCTAACTAGAAGTAGTCACACTATTAATTTAAAGGGATAGTTCGACCAGAAATTAAAATTCAGTAATCGTTTATTCACTCTCATGTCGTTCCAAACCTGAATGACTTTGTTTTTTTCCACGAACAACAAAAGTCATACAGGTTTTCAACAATGTGAGGTTACGTGAATGATGACAGAATGTTTGTTTGGGGGTGGGGGATATTCCTTTAACTCTATTTTTTTGTAGCCTAACAGTAGTTCAGCTGCTTTCAAAACTGGAGCAAACTTTTAAAGGAGCCCTAGATTCAAAAATTGAATTTACCTTGGCATAGTTAAATAACAAGAGTTCAGTACATGGAAATGACATACAGTGAGTCTCAAACTCCATTGTTTCCTCCTTCTTATATAAATCTCATTTGTTTAAAAGACCTCAGAAGAATAGGCGAATCTCAACATAACACAGACTGTTACGTAACAGTCGGGATCATTAATATGTACGCCCCCAATATTTGCATATGCCAGCCCATGATTGAGGCATTACACAAGGGCAGCCAGTATTAACGTCTGGATGAAAGGCATTACACAAGGGCAGAACGTCTGGATGTGCACAGATGAATCAACAGACTAGGTAAGCAAGCAAGGACCACAGCGAAAAAGGGCAGATGGAGCGATAATAACTGACATGATTCATGATAACATGATATTTTTTGTGATATTTGTAAATTGTCTTTCTAAATGTTTCGTTAGCATGTTGCTAATTACTGTTAAATGTGTTTAAAGTTGGTTAAAGTTACCATCGTTTCTTACTGTATTCACGGAGACAAGAGCCGTCGCTATTTTCATTTTTAAACACTTGCAGTCTGTATAATTCATAAACACAACTTCATTCTTTATAAATCTCTCCAACAGTGTAGCATTAGCCGTTAGCCACGGAGCATAGCCTCAAACTCATTCAGAATCAATGTAAACATCAAAATAAACACTGTACTTACTCGATTAGACATGCTGCATGACGAACACTTTGTAAAGATCCATTTTGAGGGTTATATTAGCTGTTTGAACTTTTTTTTATGTTGTTTAAAGCAAGCGCGAGCTCCGTGGGCGTGGAGCACGAGAATTAAAGGGCCACACGCCCTGAATCGGCTCATTTCTAATTATGCCCCAAAATAGGCAGTTAAAAAAATGAATTAAAAAAAATCTATGGGGTATTTTGAGCTGAAACTTAATAGACACATTCAAGGGACACCTTAGACTTATATTACATCTTTTTAAAAAAAAGTTCTAGGGCACCTTTAACTGCATTTATTATAAAATTATTTGTAGTTTAAGCTAACACTCTTAGATGTGTTCAAATTGCAGAATAATAATAAAAAAAAGTTCACAAAAAAACTGTGCCCTTCAATTTACTATAAACTTCAAAAGTTTGGGGACAGTAAGATTTTTTTGTGAAAAAAGTATCTTATGGTCAAGGATGCATTTCAAAAATCAAAATGCTGATTTGCTGCTCAAAAAAACATTTCTTAATATTATCAGTTAAAAACAGCTGCATTGCTTTAATGTTTTAACTGTGATGCATTTTTTACAAGACTAGAAAGTGTAAACATTCAAGAGAACATAATTTATTCAAAATAAGGGCTTTTCCTACTGCGCTTAAAGCCAGGTTATCGTCGTTCTGAACGCCACTTTTAACCCTGGGTTTACACCCCGAATTTCACACTTATAATTTAGAAGCAGGGTTAGCACCGCTTTTTACCCAGTGTAAACTCTGCATTGTAACAGTAAATTCAGCGTTTGAAAGGAAAAATGTAAAATGCTGACAGAAAACGCGACAATTTGAGTGAATAAGAGACCGTTTCATTCTTACCTTTATAGTCCGATATGTCTATTCAGTATAAACTTATATAGTACAGCCGGCAATGTAAACAGGTCATGTCACTCGCGTGCTAAGTTATCCAATGACACTGATACAGCAAATATGCACATAAGAACATTAACCCAAGGTTTAGGAATGTACAATGTGAAACGTGAAGCAAGATAACCCAGTATTCTGTTAACCCGGGGTTTAAAATGACCAAGTCTGAAAAGCCCTATAGAAATCTTTTCTAACATTATAAATGTCTTTACTTTCACCTTTGATCAATTTAATGCATCCTTGCTGAATAACAGTATTATATCTTTAAATATTACTGACCCCAAACTTTTGAAAGGTAGTATATATTAATATTCTTTAATACAATTATTATTATTATTATTATTATTATTATTAGATAGACATATTGGTGGTAGATTGCATCTCACTGTTTATGTCAGTGTTTGCATCACCTGTTTTTCCAAAGTGTCGCAATCAGACCACAAGATAGCACAAACAACACAGCATGGCGCTGATAATGCTAACGCCACGGATTTGCTTTCCAGGGAGAGCATAAACTGATAAAAAAAAAAGTATACTATGAATGCAATATAAGTTACATTGTATAAAAATGTCTGCCAAATGCCATCATAGCAAATCAAAATTAAAATTAAAGTTGAAAAATCAATCAAGTCATGCAATTATTGTGTTTCATGAGTCATTTCCGAGTACTTGTGTGCAGTTTCAGCATGAGAAGAAGAGGGGAAGAGCTGGCACAATCCAGGATTATTCTTTCTGCCCCCCTCTCTCTCATCTCTCCATCTTCTTCCTCCTCATTTATAAGCTGTTGAAATCAGCCATTAATCCTACATCAAAAGCGGAGAAAGGCATCTCGACCCGTCATTCAAAAGGGGGCCCATCTGATTATAACAATCCAATTTTATTGCAAGTTTCATTAAGGGGCTTTTCGCCATGTGCGGAATGCAGGAATGTGATACCTCTCTGGGCATGTGCACCACAGACATGTAATCAGCACACACCAGCAGCCTCGCTTCTTGGATCGCTCCTGCTTAGTTACGGCACCAAAACACAGAAAAACAATAATTTCAACAAGGTAGCCGGCGTTGTAATTGCAGTGCCCACACATTCTGGCATTAAAATGCCAGGGTCTTCTGACCCCACAGGCCAAGCCCGAAGAGTATGCATCCGTCTCCATGGCAACTACAGCATAGCATGCACACAAAAAGTCAAATTACAAGCATCTTAACATCACATCTCACCCTGAGGATGCAATTTAACATGAAACTATGAAGATTAGGGGGACAAGACTGCATTCATGATGGTGGTTTCAAAAGTTGCGTAAGAATCTCATTAGATGATGAAATGTTACTCTAGCTGCTGGAGTTATAAACATGGACATAAGAAGGATATCAAAAGTAAAACTGTTTACAAACAGACTTGGAGGAATAGAATGAACCTTTTACAAGCATTAATGCAATCATATTGCTATCTTCAAATAACAACAATGCAACTATGACTCATGGGTTATTGAAAATGTCATCATGATGTAGTCATTACAAGAAGAAGAAAAAAGTCAGAGCCATGGCCTAGTGGTAAGTTCCCACATGTTGAGTTGTGGTGCTTATACAGACAATACAAGTTTGAGTCTGGTTTGCAACAATTCTAGAGCTGAAATTATGTTTTGAAGTAATCGATTACATCGCTTATGAAAATAAAATGATTGGAGTCGATGCATCTCACAGATATATGCCTCTGAATTCTTGGCACTAGTTACAGTTATTATTTATAAGAAAATTCTCAATAGATTAATTGACTAATCGTAAAAAATAATCAATATATTAATCGATTATCAAAATGATCGTTAGTTGCGGGCCTAAAAAATTCTTATCACTTCCTGCCCTCTTTGTACCATCAATAAACGTGACAAAAAGTCATTTTTTTAAATAAAAAAGTAAAAACAAAACAGTACAAAAAAAAAAAAAAAACTAAAAAAATTAATTAAAATTAAACAAAAAAAACTTCCATAAGTGGTGCAGTTCTGCCACTTTGATGCAATGTGTCAAATAGTAAGATACGTAAACATATTATACACAAACTTAAGCAAGCAAGAGACCCTCTTTCACTAATGTTATTTATCTCCCATACTGCAACAGACTGTAAATCTACAGAGAGGGAGGATGAGATAAAAAGATGAAAGAAAAGAGACTTAAAGAGGAATGGATGAAAGGGAGGCGAGGGGCTCATGGGGACAGGGCGGGCACATGAAAGCCAGACTCCTGTGGCGTTTAAGTAGCGTTTAATTCAAGAAAGGCCTTAAACCACTACTGAACACACATATTGAACCAGACAGGTGTACAAATTACACACATGCATAAAGCGCAGGTGCAAAAAACATGCATAAATATTCCTCTGTGTCAAGGGAAGAAAGTCTTTAGAGGGGGTGTATCACACACAGTTTCTGCCAATCTCATGTTAATCTTGAGTACATATAGAGTAACAATGCATCCGTCATATCTCCGAAAAGTCTTTAGTTTTGTCATATTTATAAAAGATAGATATGCTAAACTGAGTCTTTCCGAAAAAAGCAGAGTTCTTGGAGTTGTGTCTGCCGTCAGTGCTGTGGGCAGAGCTAAAGAGTCACGAGCGCGCACAGAGATCGCATGCGACATCTTTATAAATAAAAAAGGGAACAAAAACGGTGTTGTTTACATTACATTATATTCACTTGCACGCCGATTGCCAACAAAATACAGACATCTGATGCAGCTTTACTCACCACCCGTGATCTGCAAATCCAGCACCGAACTGGGACTTGTTTACAAAGTATTCATTACTGAATTCCCGGGAACAAACAAACATACGTGCACAACTCTGTTGCTGCCTTGGAAAAACAAACTTCATCCTCTGTTCCCTTAACGCTGGGTTCTTTGGGAAGCTGAAAAAGGTTATCTTTCCCCTTACAACCAAAAACACACTCCTTTGGTGACAGGAGCTGCGTCTCATTTCGGAGGCTGCGTCCTCCGGAGGTCGTATTTGAAGGCTGCATACGTCATCAAGGATGTCATATTTAAGAAAAGTAACCGTAATAAAATTGACTGGTATTCATTGTGAGGTGTAAAATACTGTAATTTCTTTCTTATGTTGCAATCTAACGGTTATTTTTCTTAAATGAGACTGCCTCGATGGTATATGCAGACTTCAAAGGGTGCAGCCCTTGAATTGATGAAAAATCTCTCGGCTTCCGCATCCCTAACGAAACGCGTTGATGGGCGTGCTCTTGCTCTTGCTCTGGGTGATGTGTGTGTGCACACTTATCAGGGAGAAGTGCCCATACAAGGAATTCCGCTCTCTTTTGACGTCATACAGGACACACTCGAAAAAAAACTCTCCGAATCCTGTACCGAAACCGCAAGTAGTGGATTTGGCACAGAAATACTCCGTCATACGTCTAACTCGTGTTTTGAAACTTTGGCCACGTTTAACATGAGAATGCAACTCTTTAACAGTGTAAATAAGTCAGAATACATGAAATAGCATTACGCCGCCCCTTTAGAGTGTAATGCATGAGATAAATCAAATGGCTTCGCTGCTTAAAACTATTAATAAAAAAGGAGGGAAAAAAGAGATTTACAGACCTATGAAAAATGTAGTCCAAATAATCAGTGAGCAATACAACACAAAAAAAACATTCTTACTCTCTCTCCTTCTCTGTGAGTTTGTCAGTGATGGTGTCTTTGATGGAGGAACGGGAACCCTTGTGGATGACTGGATACCTGAGCGGAATCTGCAGGAAGCATGATATCATCAGCACCAGGTGTGCCGTGTAACCTAGAGCCACCGCAATACTCCCATCATCCTTTGCTGCAGCGGAAAAGAGAACAAAAAAAAAAGAAGGAAATATGTTAGAAAATTTGTTCAAATAAAAGAAAAATGAAGCGCAACAAATAAAACTCAAATAAGACAGTAAACAGGCGAATCTCATAAAGAAATATCCCAGTCATATTCTAACCAGAATCAAAAAGGAATTAAAGGTGCCCTAGATTGTTTTTTTTACAAGATGTAATATAAGTCCTAGGTGTCTCCTGAATGTGTTTGTGAAGTTTCAGCTCAAAATACCCCATAGATTTTTTTAAATTAATTTTTTTAGCTGCCTATTTTGGGGCATCATTAACTATGCACTGATTTTTTCAGCACGGCCCCTTTAAGAGATGCGCTCCCTCTGCCCCACGAGCTCTCGACTATATATACATCGCATAAACAAAGTTCACACAGCTAATATAACCCTCAAATTGATCTTTACAAGATGTTCGTCATGCATGCTGTATGCATGCTTCGAATTATGTGAGTAAAGTTTTATTTAGATGGTTACGTTTGATTCTGTGTGAGTTTGAGGCTATGCTCTGTGGCTAAAGCTAACATTACACACTGTTGGAGAGATTTATAAAGAATGAAGTTGTGTTTATGAATTATACAGACTGCACATGTTTAAAAATGAAAATAGCAACGACTCTCGTCTCCGTGAATACAGTAAGAAACGATGGTAACTTTAACCACATTTAACAATATATTAGCAACATGCTAACGAAACATTTAGAAAGACAATTTACAAATATCACTAAAAATATCATGATATCATGGATCATGTCAGTTATTATTGCTCCATCTGCCATTTTTCGCTGTTGTTCTTGCTTGCTTACCTTGTCTGTGCACAGATCCAGCCGTTAATACTGCCTTTCCTTGTCTAATGCGTCGAATGGGCTGGCATTATGCAAATATTGGGGTCATACATATTAATGATCCCGACTGTTGCGTAACAGTCGGTGTTATGTTGAGATCCGAGCGTTTTCCGGAAGTCTTTTAAACAAATGAGATTTACATAAGAAGGAGGAAACAATGGGGTTTGAAACTCAATGTATGTCTTTTCCATGTACTGAACTCTTGTTATTCAACTATGCCGAGGTAAATTCAAATTCTGATTCTAGGGCACCTTTAAATACTTTATTTAAAAAAATGAAGCCTATTTTAGGACCATTAAGATTTTTTACCATTGTGATTATTCAAATTCATTAAATTCATTATATATATATATATATATATATATATATATATATATATATATATATATATATATATATATATATATATATATATATATATATATATATATATATATATACAGGGAGTGCAGAATTATTAGGCAAGTTGATTTTCTGATCATATTTTTTTCCCAAGCACATTTTACCAATTCCAATCCACATCAATCTTAATAACTACTATTAATATTGTTTTTAATCATTTATAAGTGATATATAATTGTTCATGAAGGCTGGAAATGAAAAATGCCTTATATTCAGGTGTGCAGAATTATTAGGCAAGTTTTCTTTTACAGGCAAAATGAGCCAAAAAAGAGATTTAACTCAGACTGAAAAGTCAAAAATTATTAAATACTCATGAGAAGGACGCAATACTAATGCAATACTAGAAATTGCAAAGTTAAAGCATGACCAAGGGACAGCAAAATGCTCATTGGGTCAGCGGGGTCAGACAAAAACAGGTGGAAAAGAAAAGACACATGTTAACTGCAAAATAATTAAGAATTAAGGTGAAGAATTAAGTGTGAAACCATCAGGAACCCTTTAGTCTCCAGCGCCACCATTTTCCAGAGCTGCAACCTACCTGGAGTCTCCAGAAGTGCAAGGTGTCAGGATCTCAGAGACTTAGGTTAGCTAAAGAATCCTAAAAAATGACCTGCACTTGATAAGAATCACAAGCTGAAGTGTTATAAAATACATGAAGACTGGGTTTTAATAGGGCTTATAGACAGACAGCTTGAGAATGACTCCTGATGGACCAGCACCACATCCTCTTGTACCACTGTTTGAAGAATTTATCCAGAATCTGGCAGTAAGGTGTTTGAGTTCACTTTTAGTCCATCTCTTATCCTGAAATGTCTGTCTTGCAGAGATGGACTAAAAATGATCTTCCAAAACTTACTGCCAGATTCTGGAAGATAAATTCTTCAAACAGTGGTACAAGAGGATGTGGTGCTGGTCCTTCAGGAGTCACTCTCAAGCTGTCGGTTTATAAGGCCTATAAAAACCCAGTCTTCATGTATTTTATAACACTTCAGCTTGTGATTCTTATCAAGTGCGGGTCATTTTTTAGGATTCTTTAGCTAACCTAAGTCTCTGAGATCCTGAGACCTTGCACTTCTGGAGACTCCAGGTAGGTTGCAGTTCTGGAAAATGGTGGCGCTGGAGACTAAAGGGTTCCTGATGGTTTCACACATAATTCTTAATTATTTTGCAGTTAACATGTCTTTTCTTTTCCACCTGTTTTTGTCTGACCCCGCTGACCCAATGAGCATTTTGCTGTCCCTTGGTCATGCTTTAACTTTGCAATTTCTAGTATTGCATTAGTATTGCGTCCTTCTCATGAGTATTTAATAATTTTTGACTTTTCAGTCTGAGTTAAATCTCTTTTTTGGCTCATTTTGCCTGTAAAAGAAAACTTGCCTAATAATTCTGCACACCTGAATATAAGGCATTTTTCATTTCCAGCCTTCATGAACAATTATATATCACTTATAAATGATTAAAAACAATATTAATAGTAGTTATTAAGATTGATGTGGATTGGAATTGGTAAAATGTGCTTGGGAAAAAAATATGATCAGAAAATCAACTTGCCTAATAATTCTGCACTCCCTGTATATATATATATAAAATAACATTGTTGTCTAATAATCTATATAATAAATTTTAGACATTTTTAAGAGAACATAAAATAAATGACAATGCAAAACATATTAGTAATCCAAAAATGGTTCTTAATTTTTTTTATACAGTGCTACATCCTCCATTTTAGTTGAGGTCAAAAGTTGTACATTGTGATTTAAAGGATGAGTCACAACAACTGAAGTTATTTCACTTCAATCTGAAGTTATAAATCAGAGGCCATTTGTTAAGTTGATGGAAGCTGATGAAGGCCATTCATTTTGTCTCCTTAGGGCTTGATTTATAGGGAGCCAAATAATAACCTAATACCATACAAAACTTCAGTTCACCTCAGCGATGCCCTTTCCTGATGGGGTCAAAGGCATCACCAGAGGCTAAAAGCTACTCTGAAAACAAGGATCGGCTTAATGTTAGTGTTCTGTCTTTAAATGTGTATAATAACACTCCAACGTGTGCATTTCCTAAATAATTATATGCAATCTAAATCACTCTGATGGCCCCATTACTGTCTGAACAGCAACCTTTTGGGGCATTTCTGGCAAATTCAAATAAAAAGCCCAAATGCCAAGCAAAAATATTTAGTTGCTAAGCAACTGGAAGGACAACAGGTCAACTAGTAATTATGTGCTGTGAAAAAAAAAAAAAGTTTTTTTTTCCTTAAAAAAACACACACACTTCTGCTTTATTATAAACATGCATCCAAACTACACTTCCCAGAACACCCTTGCAACTACACATGCTCCATTGTACTCACTACATTTCAGCTTACAGAAAGTGTCGAGGCTAGAACAGACAAGTATTTGCAGATAAAAATAACGTACTGTGAGCACAGACCATATCACTTATGGAAAGGCTTATTTTGTTTCAGAAATAAGTTGTATATGCATATCAGTTGTCATTTTGTGCTTTCAAAATCCATGAATGAGAAAACTGTGCCAAGCAATAGCCACATATGTGAAGGACTGCATATGCATGTATGTGAATAATGCGTGTTGTTGCGTGCACGGTTCAACCTGGCTTCCATTAACCTCTCTGTTCTTTTGAAGTCATGCCTCCTTTGCCTGAAAAAAGCCAAACCTGATTCTCTGCGACACATACAGTGCTGCCTAAAGGACACATGGGAAATGAGATGAATAACTCTCCCCACAGCCAGCACAACAAAGGACATCACTTGTACCCATCACACACAATTCATTCTCCTTATTAAAAACCCCAAAAGCCAAACTATAGGGAACTGGGAGATGAATGCCCTAATAAAATCCTTTTCTCTAATATAATGCGAGAAGTCAGAAGGTCCGACCACGGTTCTTGCTGTGTGAATAACTGACTGGAGTGATCTCACTCTTAACCACAAGTTGAAGGGTTTCATGGACACAGGGCTCCATTGATCAGAACAGAGGAGGATGATTGATTGATGGCCTGGAGCCTGTGATCCACAGCCAGACTGAAGAAACCCAGAAATCAAGAGAATTACAGCCAGTGAAGCAGAACTGACTGGGGAGTCAAGAGCTCCTCGCCAGATGAGTCTAGATTCGCTTTATCTGATTCTGAACTGATTTAATTCAGAACGTGACAGCGGACCACAGTTGGCAATGCAAAGAAATCCAACGTTATTATTTCCGACTTTTTTAATGCAGACATGTATGCGTGATACACTGGAATACAATTTCATGACATCAAACGACACATTTAAAACCCAAAAAATTCATGAAAATGTTCTCGAAATCCACTCAAAAGCCACTGAAATGTGAAAATATTCAATATTTTACTGATATGAGCTATCAGTACTACCAACAATTGTAATTTCAAAATGGCCAAATATCAACTGATTAATCAGCTCGGCTCAGTTCCAGTGTAAGGGTGTGTTCACACTTGGCAGGTTTGGTTCGATTGCTCTGTTAGTGTGGTTTATTTGAGTAAGGGTGCTTTCACAATTGCCTCATTTAGTTCGGTTGAATCGCACTAGAGTTCGTTGCCCCCCTTGTGGACCAAACAAGTGTACCGAGACCTCCTTGAATAGAAACGAACTCTGGAGCGGTTCGCTTGAGATGTGAAAGCAATCTGACCCAACGGATCAAACGATAGCATAATTCATAATGGGAAATGTGTTATATAAAAAGTAGTAGTGTCTGATTCTGTGAGTGAGCACATTAGTTACCGTAGTTGAAAACCGTAGTTGAGTGCCTCTTCATCTTAAAATGTTGTGTAATTGCGCTTCTCAGTGCAAGAATGCTGTCCCGACGAAGCCTTGATTCCGGCTCTACCTGCATTATAACATTCATATATGGTCTCGACACAGTTCGCCTACTAGACAGCGCTGGGAGATCCAGAGAGAGCACATTTGAATTTGACGCAGTATTAATATGAATAGTATATAATATAACAGCGGGAATGACGGCTACATTCGTACAGTGTTTGCGTGTGTCAGGTAATCGCATTTAATTTGCATAAACACATTTTGGTATGCTTTGAAATGTTGCCTTTGTGAAAGCGAACCTAACCAAGAAGAAAATGCAAGATTGTAACAAATTTAGTCCCTGTTATGGAACAAAACAAATGATCCATAGGTGTGAAAATGCCAAAAGTGTGACGCTGCCATCCAAACCTTGGTGTGCACCAAACCAGTGGACTGAAGGCCCTGAAAAGGTGGGTCTTGGTTGGCTTCCAATCAAAATCTAGTGCGTTTCTACTGAAATATGAATGCAACACAAACCAAAGACATTTAAACGAACCAAAAATAGAATGTGATTTCATAAGATGCGACTCTAAAAAGGACAGAATGCTCAAGCATAACTGTTTTTTTCTCATCATATGAGCTACATTGGCCATTACAGTTCAGTACAGGTGACGGAAACGCTGTCTCCTTGCAGCAGATCTTCTTTTGTGTGCAACGGAGGAATTCGTGGCAGTGTTTTGACTTACACATTTTATAAGCTTTTCACAAATTCTCAGCTGGTAAAAATAACATCATATGTATGCACATACAATGAGCCCATTTAGCCCAGCACACAGCTTTGGTTTGAATGTTCGGTAAGTTCCACCGAAAAAAAGCCTTAAGCCTTTATTTTTTTTTTTTAGCTTAAGGTTTGGTGTTAAAAATGACAGTGTAAAAGCTAAGTGGACCAGGACTAAATGTATCATTTTCTTTTTCAGTCCAGACCAAAAGAACTAAGTGAACCGAACTACAAGTGTGAACACAATTTTGAGCTCATTTTATCGCAAGCGCAAATGCCTAGTCTGAATGCTTGGAAATATAAAACCACAAAAAAGTACTACAAACGCTGGCATGATTTGACACTTCATTCATGTCCACAGCACAACAATTTACTGAAGTTTTCTAATAAGATTTAAAGGTGCCCAAGAATGCTTTTTCACAAGATGTAATATAAGTCTAAGGTGTCTCCTGAATGTGTCTGTGAAGTTTCAGCTCAAAATACCCCATAGATTTTTTTCAATTAATTTTTTTAACTGCCTATTTTGGGGCATCATTAACAATGCACTGATTTAGGCAGCGCCGCCCCTTTAATTTGCGTGCTCCCTGCCACATGAGCTGTCGACTATATTACAGTGCATTTACAAAGTTCACACAGCTAATATAACCCTCAAATGGATCTTTACAAGATGTTCGTCATGCATGCTGTATGCATGCTTCGAATTATGTGAGTAAAGTATTTATTTGGATGTTAACGTTTTATTCTGAGTGAATTTGAGGCTGTCCTCCGTGGCTAACGGCTAATGCTACACTGTTGGAGAGATTTATAAAGAATGAAGTTGTGTTTATGAATTATACAGACTGCAAGTGTTTAAAAATGAAAATAGCGACGGCTCTTGTCTCCGTGAATACAGTAAGAAACGATGGTAACTTTAACCACATTTAACAGTACATTAGCAACATGCTAACGAAACATTTAGAAAGACAATTTACAAATATCACTAAAAATATCATGTTATCATGGATCATGTCAGTTATTATTGCTCCATCTGCCATTTTTTGCTATTGTTCTTGCTTGCTTACCTAGTCTGTTGATTCACCTGTGCACACATCCAGACATTAACTGGCTGCCCTTGTCTAATGCCTTTTATAATGTTGGAAACATGGGCTGGCATTATGCAAATATTGGGGCGTTCACCCCGACTGTTACGTAACAGTCGGTGTTATGTTGAGATTCGCCTGTTCTTCGGAGGTCTTTTAAACAAATGAGATTATAAGGAGGAGGAAACAATGGAGTTTGAGACTCAATGTATGTCTTTTCCATGTACTGAACTCTTGTTATTTAACTATGCTGAGGTAAATTCAATTTTTGAATCTAGGGCACCTTTAATAACATTACTCAAATTTCACTCAATATATTTGAGAATGGAAAATGCAAGCTTTGTCGAGCTGTTTGTAGATTTTTTAACTCATTCAAGCAAGAACGCTTCTTGAAAAAATATTGCCTAATTAATTGGTTAATTAGTAAATCAGTCTGTCACAACTAAGGATGCCCACTTCAAATGTTTCTCAAGTATATTTAATTGCCAATCAAAACTTACCTTGAAAGTCTTCAGAATTGGGCAGTTTGACACCACAAATCACATAATCGTTCTGATTGTTCTGCAAAAAGAAAAAGAAAACAGCAGAAAAGCAGTCGTGAGCAAAGCATTCTGGAACAGCATGAGCAGCCGATAAATCAAATCCTTCATACACCAACTGAAAAAGCTTGGCAGAGGATAGTTTGGTCTGAATGTGGTTTTCTGCTCATTTTCAGTGGCTTTATTTTGTAAACTGATTTGACTCTGTGGGTACCAGGCAGCGTGTGCACTGAACAGTAGTTCTAGGTCATCCTGAAATGGTGAGAAACCAAAGCCAGTAACGCCAGAGTCCGCAAAGACCCCAACCTCTAATATTCCCAGCATGCCACAAGCTCCAGCCATCAGCACAACATGAGAAAGACAGGAAGCTGCATTATGTTTTTGTTGAGCGTGTTTGAGTGTGACATTGTTTGTGTGTGTGGAGTTCAATACTCACCACATCAATGGGATAAATGTAGGAAAGCTCTGATATAAGCTGACGACAGCGGAAAGTGAGCTGGGCGTTAGACTTCAGAAACAGCTCTCTGTTGAAGAACAAACACAGTGGAACTTCAAGATCTTTCAGTCCATATTTAAATTGTGTAAACATACATATATTATTTGTATTATTATCATTATAGCAAAAATATAACAATAATAATAAAAAATAAATGATTAATCTTCATTTTATTTATTTATAATAGTAATATTTTTATTTATTTATTATCTATATTAATATTATTTAATACATTATTATATAAAATGAATACACATGTGCATATAATACACTAGAAAACCTGTGTGTTCAATCATCCACCAAAAACAAACAAATTTGGGACCATTTGGTTAAAAGAAATTGAAAAAATGCCAAGCTCTAATGACATTTGTGTGCCAATGTCACTTGAATGGATATTTATGTTTATCGAATAAAATAAAATTCACATTTTAGGTATGATTTTAGTGTCCAAAAGTTACTAAATACTTTTTGGGACCACTGCATGTGTATAACAAGCAAAAGAAAGTAGCAAGACAGGAAATAACAGGGAGTCACAATCACATGAAAGAAAAACAACAAGAAGAGGAAAGCGAAGAAGAATTAATTGCAATGTTTATATTGGCTTCAGGAAGTTCACTCCACTAATGATGCTCTGAATCATCTCTCTAGTAATGGTAAGAGCTACTCAATTATCATAACTGCCAAATTACAATGAACTTCCTCCACTCTAACCCCATCCTCCAATGGAGCAACCAACCCTAATCAGAACACATCTGTCAAGTAAGGGACACGCCATTACATCAGGACCGGGCGGAGGTTGTGGGACGGGCACAGCTAAAACCAAAAGACCTGTCTAGATGAGGTGCAAGGGGTTGAAAAAATGTTTATTTTTCATGTTCAGCTTTCAGCTACTGGGTCTGTGACTTGAGGAGAAAGATGAAGAGTAATGATAGAGGATAATGTGGTATTCATTTACAGTCATGAAAAGGAGGCAGGAAGGAAATAATGATGAGGTATGAAGGATATACCTTCCTTACTGGACTATAGCTTACATGTGGGTCCACCAGGCCTGCTCTACACCACCCAAAATCCGGTCAAAACATTTCTGTGCAACCACTGTTAAACTGTGAACATAACTTAATCTGTCTTTACTGGAAGTGGGTCTCCAATGTGCCAAAAAAGCACAAGATGCGAATCAACGGCCAGAGACATCTGTCTGAATGTGTATGGCTGTAGTGGTGGTACTTCAATAGGGATGAATTAAAATTATATTTTATAATAAATATTAATATAGCGTTGTTATTTCACTCAGTTCAGTTCAATAACTGTTTAAAGTTCAATTATGAAATGCGTTCAGTTCGATGTTGATTCAATTCAATTGATTAAGCTATAAAGCAGCTCTGCAGAAAACAGTGGCATCATCATTCAGCTCAATTCAGATCAAGTGTTGTTTTCATCCAATAGTGCCAGTGCCAGTGCCGTCAAATCAACAACATTACTGAATATACACTTATACTGAATAAGTGGCGACAATGGAAAAGAACCCAAACTCCATTAGGTGACAGAAATGGAGAAGAAAAACCTTGGGAGAAACCAGGCTCAGACGAATCTCCTCTTGCCAAATGAACAAACATGGTGTGATTTAGTGTTGTCAAGATACAGGAATTTCCAACTTCGGTACAGTTCCTTAAAAATATATCGATATTCGATACCATTTTCGCTACCACAGGGAAAACTGCCATATATTGCCATTCAGATAATATGTTATTATCTCATCATTTTTTGATAATTGGGTAATTTTGTTGCAATAGCTTACAGAACAGGGAGGCTTTATTTGAACTGTTGAACTAAATTTACAAAAAAAGATAGGTAAACCGTAATAAAATGAGAACAAATAAACAAATTGCAAACGATAAATACAACAGAATAGAGAAAAATTAAATAAACATGGCTTTAAGTTTTTCAGGTGGGTCTAACAGTAGTATTCAGATAAGAAATACAACAGAAATGAAAGTAATCAAATGTAAAATAACACTGAATAGTCTTCATTGTTAAAATGTTATTTCACATTAACGCTTACAATTAAAGTTACAAAAGTTATTCAGTGAAGAGCAGCGAGTGATTTTCTCTTTGTCTTTTGTTCTTTGATTAACATGACAGACTTTAACATGACTCGGATACAATATACTGTTACACAACACACGTTTTCTCTAAACTATTTACATTCCAAACTTACTGTATTTAACTGAATACTCGGTAAGAGAATTTTTTATGTATTTGACAGTTTAAGTGCAATAAGCCACAAAAAAGAAGTCAATTTGGTACTCGCAAGCTATTTGAGAGGTGGCTTTATGAGAGCGTGGTGCACACTTTTGATGTGAGCGCAAAACCTGCGGGAATGAGTAAAATTCTGTGCAATACAAGGACAGGAGAGGAGGCAAGTGTGTCAATTTGCCGTCATAGAGAAGAGAGCAAAAACATGCAGCTGGTATTGGAGTATCGATGAGTATTGGAACCGTTTCAGTATCAATAAATATTGAAATATCTATATTTTTGACAATACACTACTGTGATTTATGAATATATAAATAATATTGGATTGAATGATTTAACTGGATTATATATTTTTATGATCCCATTTCCCCTCTACTGAATGTTGCAATCTATTAAAAAAAAGAGGCAAAACACAAAAATAACAGCAATGTTTACGGCAGCATTACCCGAGACCTGGCAACTGTGCTTCAAACAAGAGGCTGATGAACACCACCAGACATACAAATGCATTATTTCAGAGGTCAGCCCACTGTGTGTGACCCTTTGGGTCATGTCAAACCCATTAGAGTTGGCACAACCTAATCTGCTTATTGTCACACAATGCAATTTGAGTGGGTGGGAAAACATAAATATATCCAGCATGCCCTCAGTCTGCTTGAGTTGACCGTATAATCTCCCAAAGCGCTCGAGAAAAAAAAAAAAAAAAAAAGGGCAGAATGAAGGAGCGCACCGTTCTGCGGCCCATCACGGTAATGTCTGACAGATGTGAGACCACTGGACTCGAGGGTAGAGAACGAGGGATGAAAAAGAGAAAAGAGGGGGACGGATAATTGCAGGTTGACAATCACTCACCTTTTGGCAGTGCATTCCTTCTGCAACTCCGTCAAAGACTTGCGCTCAGACTCCAGACCCTGGTGCTTGGTAGATGACGCCTCCTCTGAGGAGAGAACACAGACAGGTGGAGAGAATAAAAGAGAGAGAAAAGACGGGAATGAGCTGAATGAACAGGTAGTCTCATGTGTGTTTGTACAGGTGGGTAGGAGTGTCTCATTTTGATAGCAGTCTATTAAATTGTGCTGTCATAAAACAGAGTCTTTCATCATTATAAAAACATTTCCTCTACAGGCAACATAAAACTAATTGAGATTCAAAAAATGCTTGTAGGGTTTTTTTTTTTTTTTACATAAATATAACTGCTCAGAATTATAATAAAAAGACGAGACCATATAATCAAAAACACTCCCAACATGAAATTTGGATAACGATTCCCGGGAAGCAGGATAAGACACGCTTAGATTACAAAAAGACAGGCTATAATGATGAAATCCTGAAATGTTCATGATCTGAAATACTTGGTGAAACTTCTTGTGTTGTGATTGAACTTGAGCACATTTATGGGTGTTTCTTCAACGATGAGCACTTTGACCCTGTGAACTTTTATTAAAATATTAAAATTTAAAAAGATTAAATTGAAATATTCTGTTTACAAGTATTATTTACCTTGATATTTCCATGCCATCTCAATCATGGTACACTAATCAAGCATACTAAATTTTGTTAAAACATTATTGGGAGCAAAATTGTTGGCTGTGGTGGAAATAATTCCATAATTGAGTGTAAAAATCGGTAGAAATTATTTTCACAAATTTTGAAATAGTTTATATTTACATTTAAAAATTTGTATTTTTTATAAATTGTTCATATTTTAAGACTGAATGCTTGGGTCTGGTATAAGGTTAAAACAAAAATAAAATAAAACTAAAATAATGTGATCATATAATGAAAATAAGAATCTGTTAGTTCTAATAAAAATTAACCTTCTGGCATATAGAAGTGCCCGAAGTTCAACACACCCTGAAAAAGGACGTCCAAACAAAAATAATGCATATTAAAGCCCCTAAATTACAAATGTACAAAATAATATTGTCTCTAACTGCTGCTCAGTGCAGAAATCCAGTATGTTTGTATACATTCAAGGGAAATAGAACAGTAAATCTCCATCTGATTTGCTGGAAAGCGATACACACTGCCCAGATTAACTGGATATAAGGGTTTTGCTGATGGTGTTCAAAAGACATTTTCCAACCCAGCCTGCATGGCCACACCACCCCCATGTCATCAAAGCATCAGCTAGGAGCGTGTGTGCGAGTATGAGTTGCTGTGGAATGCATGCGTCAGCCCCACTTCTACGCAATATTGCTGTGGTCCATTTTTTCAGACACAATATTATCCACAGAAGAGGGAAAATAGAGAATGAGACAAAGTAAGAGAGATCAATAAGTGAGAAATGGAGAGAGGAGAAGATTTTGAATTCTCTCTAAAAATGGATCAAATTAAAGAGGATAGGCAGGGGTGTGGTGTGCCTCTGGTGCCTATAAGACCAAATCATACACAGTAAATACATACATACACTGTATATAAATATACATATACAGGAGCATTCAAAAGTTTGGGGTCAGAAAGATTAATGCTTTTCAACAAGGACACATTAAATGGATAAAAGAAAAGTGTCCATAAAGGCACGATGACCTGCATGAAGATTTTAAAAAAAAAAAAAAAAAACACACTTTTTTTTGTTTTTGTTCCACAGGAGAAAGTCACAGGGGTTCGGAATGTCATAAGGGAGACTAAACCATGACAATTTTCATTTTTGGGTGAACTATTCCTTTAAAGAGTTGATTCTTGTCTGTTCTTTTCCACTTCACTTACATAAAATGAGAAGATGAGGGAAGATGAGAGTGGAAAGAGAGAAAATCAAAGCAGACCGTCTGGTTAAAAAAAGGCAAACTCCTTTGTTCTGACCCGCACTTGTAAAAACAGAGAGTGTCTGCTTTATAATATGCCTCACATTCTCTTCTCTTTTACAGCTCTGTGGGATCTCTCTGTCCTAAAGCAATGCTTGGCGGGACATCCTGGGCCCTGGTGCTGTCTTTCTGAAGACATGGGAGGTGTGAACCAGGGAAATTGGAAGAGAGATCATTGTCGCTGGAGCAAAGCGGTCCCATATGCAAAGCCTTGAACCTCTCATTAGGATGAGACGGCAGGAAAAAGAACAAGAGAGCTAGAGGCAGAGAAAAAGACTGAAAGGTCTAAATGCTTTTGTTCTCTACTTGTTCTCTTTAATCGATCCCCTATGACACACTCTGCTTTAGTAATATCGCCTCTCTCGGCCATCAGAGTTGTCAGCACCAGGTTAAGGCCTCCTCTTCGCCGCCCACACCTTTCCTAAAGACTACTGGCAGGAAGTCATCTGCGTTTGCTTGGGAGAAACAACAGCAGAGGTTAAAGGGATAGATCGCCCAGTAATATAAATTCTGTCAACATTTATTCACCCTCATTCCTGCTGTGGAACATGAAAAGAAGAGATTTTGAAGTAAGTTTCAGTTGCTTTTATCTCTACAATGAAGTTAATGGGGACCAAAACAACACTGGACCACATACATTCTGTTTCAATCCAATTTTGTAAAATTAACTTTTGTGAAAAAAACATTTGTGAATAAAGCAAAGTTTCCATTCCATGTGTTCAATAAAACAAAATCGTCCAGGGAAATTGGTGCAAAATATGTGTAAGACATAAAAGACATAAAAAATGAAAGTTGCTGCAATCTTTTTTTGAACATCATAAATTACAGACGAAATGCGATAAACACAGTCACGTTATCTTGGGTTCAGAGATGGATGTCTGGTGTTTAGGAACGCAATCATGTGAGACAGTTCTGGGAGGTTATTTTACTACTACTGTAAAACAAATTAACAAAACAAAAGTTTGTATTATATTTATATATATATATAAATATACTGTATATACACATACACACACATATATTTATAAACTTTTGTATTAGATTTGATTAATTATATATTATATTATATATTTACACACACACACACACACACACATACATATATACATATATGAACAATATCACACGAGTATCCGGGCAATAGGGCTGTATATCATCATGGCTGTGATTCGCCCGTCGGTAGGAAATGCCCGTTTTATGTACCCAAAATCACTAGAAAAAAAAATAAATAAAAAAAAAAAATATATATATATATATATATATATATATATATATATATATATATATATATATATATATATATATATATATATATATATATATACACACAGTGCTCAGCATAAATGAGTAAACCCCCTTTGAAAAATAAAATCTCAAACAATTTTTTATATAACAAGTTTTATATAACATCTGTTTAACTTATAACATGAAAGTAAGGTTAATAATATAACTTAGAGAAAAACATTTTCAGTTTTACTCAAATTAGGGTGATGCAAAAATGAGAACACCCCATTGAAAGTCTCTGGAGCAAAGCTAAATTATAGACTACAAATGTCTAATTTAACAAGAATTCAACCACAGGTGAGTGGTTATACTGCTCAATACTGAAAGAGAAGATGCTATCATCACTCTGTGCCCTTGGTCATCGTGCACTTTTCCAACATGACAATGATCCTAAACACACATCTAAGGCCACTGTTGGATTTCTGAAGAAGAAGAGGGTGAAAGTGATTCAGTGGCTCCTGATCTGAACCCAATCGAACACCTATGGGGAGTTCTGAAGAGACAAGTTGAGCATCACTCTCCATCCAGCATTCAGTCTCTAAAAGAGGTCATTCTTGAAGAATGGAAAAGGATAGATGTTGCAAAATGTCGCCAACTTGTTCATTCCATGCCTAGAAGACTTGGTGCTGTCATTAAAAATCATGGAGGCCATACAAAGTACTAGATGTAGTAGTTTTTGTTGTGAGGTGTACTCATTTTTGCATCACCCTAATTTGAGTAAAACGGAAAACTGTGTAAACTAAGTTATATTATTAACCTTACTTTCATGTTATAAGTTAAACAGATGTCATATTAAACTTAGTCTTGTCAATATTTTGGAAACTGTTTTTGTGTTCATTGAGATATTGTTTAAAATGTTACTTTTCAAAGGGGGTGTACTCATTTACGCTGAGCACTGTACATACACACACACACACATTATATCGTGTGTGTGTGGATGGAAATATAGTGATTGACTTTCATTGTAAGGAAAAGACAAACTGAACAGTGTAAAAAAAAAAAAAAAACACTGACACAATATTCATCTTTTATGTTCCACAGACACAGTTAATCTTGGTAATGAAAATTAAAAATGAAATTATTCATTGACAAAGCTTTTTTTTTTTATCCTGCCAATGATATAACTGCCTATAACTGCCATGAAAGCTAAACCACAGGAAACTTGGTGAAGCCAGCAGGTGTTTCATGTTTTAATGACCAAAAGGACTATTAAAAGTGTGTCCCTTCACTCTGAACCACTTTTTTTCTTCAGCACTTTACATTTTCCTCTTCATTTGTGGAGTGCCTCCGCATTTGACGTTTACAGGCCCACGGTCCAGAGCGCAACTACCGATCATAACAACGTCAAATCGCTTTTATGAGCATAATTTACAACATGTGCACGGACGTGATGAGAAATTAGAGCGAGGGAAACGGTGACAGGAGGCTTGACCCTGCAAAGCTTTATTCTTTGCTTCAATGGAAACGAGGAAGCGCTCAGTGACCAGAACCGGCGGGGGAGCGCGAGAGCGCATGACTGCAGCTTTGTACATTAAACAGAGATGAGACGTGGTTACACTTAAGTCATTTTGTGCAATTTCTGGCAATCTCCCTTTGTAAGTGGGATAAACTACGGTAGTTTTGGAAGGAGGCTTTCATGCCGTTTCATGGAGTGCTGGCCCGGTTAGTATCACAGCAAATAAGCGGTGACTGACAATAGCTTAAAGGACCATTAGTGTTTAAATGAAATTTGGGTGTGGGAGATTTGTTAGTGGGAATGGGAAAGGCAGGCATTAACTGAGAGGGACATGACGGGAAAGAAAAAAAGTTGGAATCTCTAGCTTGTTATTCTCATATCTCTCCCAGAAGAGAGCGCTTTTCTCTCTTTTCTTCACTACCTTTTAAACATCTTTTACTGAAGAGATGTTCAGAAAGAAATCTAAAACATTATACATTATTACATTATCTGTTAACAATAAATAGAAAAAAACTCACCCCCCCCCCCCCCCATACATACAGTACATAAGATATCAACTAATTTCAAAAACAAGTCAAGTAGCATAGTTTGAAAAAACATACAATATTTAATTTTTAATGCAACATTAAGGTCATCCAATCTTTGTAAGCTATTCTTTTAGATGACCAAAACGGTGCATTAAATATTAATATTAATATTAATATATATATATAATATAATATAATATAATATATATATATATATATATATATATATATATATATATATATATATATATATATATATATATATATATATATATATATATATATAAACACTGGGTAACAAGCAGGATTTTTTTTTTTCTCCATTTTTTTGCATTGAATTATTAAAAGTAATTTTCAGTAATTGAAATAAAGCTAAAATAACATATAACATTAAATTTAATATTAGATGAAAAACTTAAACTTAATAAAATGAAAATTACCAACTAACTGAAATATGTAAGTTTTAGCTGAAGTACTAAAATTACTACGACTAAAACTGAAATGAATAATAAATTAAAGTTAACTATAAATATTTTAAAAATAAAATGGTAAAAGCAAAAACTGAGAATAATAAATAATGATAAAAAACACTGGGTAACAAGCAGGTTTTTTTTTCTTCTTTAATTTATAATTTATTTATTTATTTTTATTTTTTTGCATTGAATTGTCCACCAATTTTCTTACAACTTTCTCTTGTGTAATATGTAAGAAAGAAAGAAAGAAAGAAAGAAAGAAAGAAAGAAAGAAGACCAATAAATCAATGAATGAATGAAACAGGAGGTCAAGCGGTGTGCTATCCTCCTTTCCTCTTACTCCAGTTCAAATAATTTTATTCTTCAGCTTTTAAAAAGTCTTCTCTTGTGCATGAATGTGAATGGGCCGCTCCCTTCGGCTCCAGTCAGGACAGGCCCCTGTTGGCAAAGGCTGTTGGGTAGACGTCATCCATCTAGAACAGACCTTTCCCTGAACCCCAAATCCGTTGTTTGTTTCTACACACTAGGAGGTCATGAACACAATGCATTATGGGATGGCAAGTGCCAGGCCACTCAATCACTACGGTTGTGCAAGCGTGCGTATATGTATTCTTTATGAACCCACAGTACGCAGCCCAACCCTCTAGCCAAACACCAGCCACCACATCAATCAAACTCACCTCTTCGCACCTCCCGCCCATGCACAACATTTGGCAAATAAAAAGAGCAGGATTCAGAAATCAAACATGAATGGCAGGGGGCTGTGACGAATGGGGCGGTGAGGAACTTAAGCTTTGGATAAACTCTGAATGTTCAATGTCTGCCTGCACAGCCTGGATCTTTGATGGAAGCAGTGTAGAGTAACATATGAGAATAATGAGACCACTAAATCACAACAAACAGGGGTGGTGGTGGTCTTGACGGGCCAAAATTCCAGAAGTACCCTTTTCCTACAAGAGGATTTGACTGAATTTTAAGGACAGAATGACTAACAAACTGCTCGAATCAAGCATGTATATCATGGCAATGAAAAAAAAAATCATCCAAATCAGTAACGACAAGCAATGTACAAAAATGTACGTAATTTGATTAGGCAGTATAACACAAATTAAAATCGAAAGAGAAATCCCAATAGTTCCGAAATGGAATTTCCAACTTTCTTCTTAAAGAAGTGCAAAGGAATGCCAACTTTAAGTTGGATTCCAAACATGGAGACTCACAACTCTGATTCCACAAAGATGCAAGGCATATGATGTCATCTGAATGTGGCAAAAAAAAAAAAAAAACAGAGCGAACTACATGATTAATGGTAAACAATCCCATTTAGGCAAATCATTGAGTCCAAATTCCTACATAACATGATTACAAGACTATAAAATCAGTTTTGGAAACGTTTGCCGAGACAGGTGTGTAAAACATGGCAAAAGATCGGTTGTTATTCACTTAAATGCAAAACAAATGCTAGCAATGCTATTTGAGATTTTATAAATCAGATGTTTTTTGGTCGGAAGGCGCAGATATCAAGTAACAATTGAATGCATCACTACACATCAAATATGTTCTTATTGGCTGCAATTTTGTTGCTTCCTGCAACTTTTCCACTTCAAGTGAGGAGGAGAAAATGACTTGACACTCTTTGCATGAAGGCTGGTTAGACGCAAAACAACTGCCTTGCTAAATTCAAGGCACGGAAATATATTTACATGAGAATGTGGAGCTGCCGTTTTAGATCTGGAAATACATTTTAGCAGATGGAACTCTATACGGTCCCCCAAAGTACTGGAGCACGCATGAAGTTACATCAGTGAAAAACAAGATGAAGAGTTTCACAACACATTCAGTCTGACACACAGTTTTGGAAGAGAATGTTGCCTGATTGCAGATGTGTGGGGATGTGATCCACTGGTGTGTAACAGTATAGAGGAAGAAAGAATATATTTGAATACATATGGTGATGTTTTTCTGACCAAAGTGGGACAGATCTCTCATCAGTTGAATAGTTTGCTGAATTTGGTTACCTTTCTTTACAAGCTGTGTGCTCTCTTTCTGCATCAAGTCCATTTCTCTCGTCAGCGCCTTCCTCTGTCTTTCCAACTCGCTCCTCAGAATCCCAATATGTAGCTGCATACACTCCCTCTCTTTCTTCTGCGGAAAGAGACAAAAATTAAATATAAAAACTTAATCTTTTCCATTTTTCCCTATTCCATACCCAAACAAACTTCATTGGGTAGCTCAGTTATTAAGAAAAGGATATTTAACAACTGATCAGGAATTTTAATGGCCCGATCTGTAGGTAAATCTCCTAACTTCATCCGCCGGTGTTTCCATTAACTGATGTTATGCAACTAAAGCGTAATTTTTTCCTCTCGCAATAAGTCATTCCAAAAATCATGTCAACGGATGTTAGTGGGTTTAAGTATATCACAGCTGCTGCGTTAGCCATTATTTTTAATCGAAGGAGACTTACATTTACATTTACATTTACATTTATGCATTTGGCAGACGCTTTTATCCAAAGCGACTTACATTGCATTATACTATACATTTTGTATCTGAGTATGTGCAATCCCTGGGATCGAACCCATGACCTTGGCATTGCTAGTGCCACGCTCTAACCACTGAGCTACAGGAAAGCTGTAGCTCAGACTTATGCGACTTATGTAGACTTATGCGTGTTATCCAAGCATTAATGGCAAGGAAAGCCCCTTATAGTTGGAGCGGCCACATATGAGGTGTTTCTGGTTTCTCCTATCTGCTTCCAGGTCTTGACAAATTGTTGCATTTCTTTGTTGTTTAAAATCCAGTATTCCCATAATTCTTTTGTCTTTTATGAGTTTAATAAAGAACTCTCGTCTTCTTGTCCAAACATACCGTGCCATGTTTAAAGAATGATCGACTTTTATATGTGACAGGTGACCTGTACATGCGAAAAAACTGTTTTTATTGCAGTTTTTCGAAATATTCCTTTTTCAAATTGCCTGAAAATCCATCTCATGAATAATCTCAGGAATAAGTTTTTTGAGATATGGGAGTTTTTGCAAAATTGATGTGTTATCTTCAATTTGCGCAATTTGAAGGGTAATGGAAGCACGGCTAGTGATAACCAACGGACGAGACAAAATGGGACAAAAAAAATTCAAAGTACATAATTCAACAGTTTTTGCTATAGTACCCAAATTTGTACTGAGAACTGCAAAATTTTTGTGATATTGGTACCAACTACTGAAATTTTGCTACAATGACAATCGTAGCGTATTCTAATATAAATTAACAGAAATTTTCATATATATACACTACCATTCAAAAGTTTGGGGTCAGTATGTTTTTTTTTTTTTTATAAAGAAATTAATGCTTTTATTTAGCAAGGATGCATTAAATTGACCAATAGTGAGAGTAAAGACATTTGTAATGTTATCAAAGATTTCTATTTCAAATAAATGCTGATCTTTTGAACTTTCAATTCATCAAAGTATCCTGAAAAAAAAAATCAGTTTAAAACATTAAAACATAATAATTATATTTCACAATAAGAGAAACATAAGAGACTTCTTGCAAAAAAATATTTTGCACTGCCCTGTAAAACACTTTGGAAAGCCAGAGCAAGCCAGAGACATTCACATTAATGTAATAAAACAGCAAGAGATGATTTTTTAAGCAGATTACAGCAGACATCAGTGCCAGATCTTCCCTCAGCTTCTCCAGCACCCAGCACAGATGAGTCCACAGCAGATCTATCTAATCTACATCTACAGTCCTGCGGCTTTCAGGACTGTTAGCGAGCCAAGCTCACTAATGAGGAACAGTGATCTGACGAGGGTGAAAGTGGGATAGAGAGTAGATAGGAGAAGATAGAGTGCAAAGGAGAACAGATAACAGCCAGGGAAAGTTCACTATGTCTTTAAAGTGATTGGTGGTGGTGATCCCTATCATAAGCAGAGCTGCTGAGTTTAATACAGAGCAGGACGGAGCAGCGTCGCTAAATGTTTGATCCTCATGGCCTCCAGCATCCATCGGAGACATATTCAGAATAAACCAAGCATCATATATGCAGTTACGAAACTTACAGAATGGACATAGATGTGATGTCTCTATATACAGAGCCATAAGACAAATTGGAAAAATTGGGAAATTGAGTAGAAGTCATAGCAATGAAATCTCTTGGATCTACTTTAGGTAACATCTAAGGATCTTGTATTCTTGCACTTGGCAGCTGAGGAAGTGTCAATAAAAGAGATACAGAAGACAGCACCTTAACCTTCAGATAGCTTAAGCCCTTATACGGCGAGAAAAGACCAAGAGCTCGCGTGTTTACTATCAACGCCACTGGCACGACAAACACACGACTTTTCACGCATAGCTAAACACTTCAAAAACGCACACACGCACACTACAAGATTTTTCCAGAAAAAAAAAATAGGGATACATAGATTAATAATGATACTGAAAAAGTGAATAATTATTTTCACATTATGGTTGATATTAAAATTTTATACTACTTTATGTACACTAATAATATTAATAATAATATATTAATAATAATAGTTTAAAATGCTGCAAGCGAATTTAGCCATCACAACATTATAATTGAAACTATGAACAACAAATTTTAAACAAAATAAAAAATAAAAAAAAATCTGAAATTTAAGATTACATTTAATATGTAATAAATTAATACGTTTTTAAAAGATAACTTTAACTGACATTACATGACAGCAAAGGTCATCTAAATGTAAAAAAAAAAAAAAAAGATCTGAAGATGCTCAATTAAATATCAAATAATGGTCAAAATATCCAATATCAACTGTTAATAAAAACTATAAATAAAAATATAAAAAATAAATGTAAAAAAAAAAATATATATATATATATATATATATATATATATATATATATATATATATATATATATATATATATATATATATATATATATATATATACATACACACACACATACATACATACATACATATATACATATATATATATATACAGTACAGTCCAAAAGTTTGGAACCACTAAGATTTTTAATGTTTTTTAAAAGAAGTTTCGTCTGCTCACCAAGGCTACATTTATTTAATTAAAAATACAGTAAAAAACAGTAATATTGTGAAATATTATTACAATTTAAAATAACTGTGTACTATTTAAATATATTTGACAAGGTAATTTATTCCTGTGATGCAAAGCTGAATTTTCAGCATCGTTACTCCAGTCTTCAGTGTCACATGATCCTTCAGAAATCATTCTAATATGCTGATTTGCTGCTCAATAAACATTTATGATTATTTTCAATGTTGAAAACAGTTGTATACTTTTTTTTTCAGGACTCCTTGATGAATAGAAAGTTCAAAAGAACAGCATTTATCTGAAATACAAAGCTTCTGTAGCATTATACACTACCGTTCAAAAGTTTGGGGTCAGTAAGAATTTTTATTTTTATTTTTTTGAAAAGAAATTAAAGAAATGAATACTTTTATTCAGCAAGGATGCATTAAATCAATCAAAAGTGGCAGTAAAGACATTTATAATGTTACAAAAGATTAGATTTCAGATAAACACTGTTCTTTTGAACTTTCTATTCATCAAATAATCCTGAAAAAAAAATATTGTACACAAATATTTTGTACAATTGTACACATTAAATGTTTCTTGAGCAGCAAATCAGCATATTAGAATGATTTCTGAAGGATCATGTGACACTGAAGACTGGAGTAATGATGCTGAAAATTCAGCTTTGCCATCACAGGAATAAATTACTTTGTGAAATATATTCAAATAGAAAACAGTTATTTTAAATTGTAATAATATTTCACAATATTACTGTTTTTTTACTGTATTTTTTATTAAATAAATGTAGCCTTGGTGAGCAGACGAAACTTCTTTTAAAAACATTAAAAATCTTAGTGGTTCCAAACTTTTGGACTGTACTGTATATATATATATATATAATATAACATAAATATAAAAACGAATGTCAGCTGAAAAATAAAAATAATATGTAGTTAAGTAAACAAGTATGTAAATTAGTAAATTAAGTAATAAATAATTAATTACTTGCTTATTTAAGTAAACAAACAAGTAAATTAGCATGTAAATAAGTAAATTAATAAGTAATAAATTATAAATAAATAGATAGATAAATAAATGAGCAAATAAGTAAAATGAGCAAAAAAATAAATGCTAGCTCTTCTAAAAAAAAAACATCTGATTGAACAATAGTCTGTCAAATCAAATACAAGAGTCCAGTTTATTTGTACGCTATAGCATATAAGTAAATGAGTAAATAAGTATGAGTGAATTAAGTAATAAATAATAAATTACTTGTTTATTATTTATTTACTTATTTAGTTAAGTAAACAAACAAGTAAATAAGTAAATTAATAAGTAATAAATAATCAATAAATGAGCAAATAAGTAAAATGAGCAAATAAATAATTGCTAGCTCTTCTAAAAAACATTTGATTGAACAATAGTCTGTCAAATCAACTACAAAAGTCCAAAGTTTAGTTATACGCTAGCCTATAGATTAGCTTGAATGCAAAACACACATGGACTAAAAGCCACAAACCTTTAAGGCATGTACCTCACATCCTCTCACACACTAAGAATCACAGTCTGCTTTAACTGCCAGTAATAAGAAAGTACTGAATAATTCAATTAGAGTAGAAATAACCGGTACAGTGCAGCGAGCGTGCATGTGCTGATTGATTGCTTGAAGTGCCCTAATAGGCTCAAAACTGACCTGAGGCCAGGGAGAAGTGACAACATGGCTGTTTCAGAGGCGAACGCTCTGATCTGTAATCAGGTTCACATAACCTCAAGCCTGAAGGAAAACTCAAAACAGATTTTTGCTCATTAAGCACAGTAACTGATACACTTTGCAGGAATTTCAGACCCTCGCTGACCTTTGGTGCAGTCCAGGTAGCGCTCCTGTGATCGAGGGAGAGTGTCAGCTATTAGTGTAAATGTATCCTGAAATTTGACGTGTGGAGAACTCCAGAAATTTGCCAATTCGTTGTTGGAGAGGAAGAAACTTCAAAGTCATTCACAGAGACTTGACAAGCTGCCTAAGAAAGACGTGTGATAATATTCCCAACATATGTAGGCTTCAGAAGGCTTTTAGAGCCTTTGGATGAGTATTGTGGTGGATATTGTAACACAAATTAACTTTAAATTATTGCATGTCGTATTGTGTTTGCTCTGTTTGTATAATATACGCTCCTCAATGTTTTGGCAACTTCTTTTCATGTCATGACCATTTCTGGCTGATTTGGTTGAGCAAGAGTGAAAGAAAAAAAAAAAGTGAGGTGACTCATGTTCAAAAAAAAAAAAAAACCTGGAACCAAAAAAGGCTCAAATGGTAAACAAAGTTTGAAAACAAACTCCAAAGAAAATGACAGACCTCCAGGACACTGAGACAGCAGAGATCAATAGAAGGTCCTGTGGACATCTCACCCTCTGAGAAAACAGCATTTCAACAGGTGGAGGGGCCGTCGCCATTTAAACACCAAGCACTTAAACATCAAAGACAGCAGGAGTGTGTGTGTGGTAGGGCATCTCAAGTGATGGAGTATTTATGACTCACAAGTGTGTGAGAGGGCAAATGTGAGTGAAGGAATCTCTCATTTTCACTCTTTCTATGATGTGCTACATTTCTATTTTAAAAACATAATTTAGTTTAATTTAAAGGGGTCATGACATGGATTTTTTTATTATTTTAATATGTCCCTTGAGGTTCACTTATAATGTTAAAAAGTTTAAACAACTTAAAGGGGCAGCTCCTTTAAGGCTTGTCAGTAAACGGCCACTGTTATGATTGGCTAATGTAATTGAATAGGAAACTCTATCAACGGCCACTTGCTATTGGGCGTAACTAAGTGTTTTGAAAATATTATCCACATAAAACAGTCAGTTACAGACAAAGTATTATGAAATCATTTACGTTATGAAATCAGTTTGTGATGTAGCTGCTGTCAGATCCAATACAGCTGACTGCTTCATCTGGCAACAAAAGTTTCTTTGCGAATTCTCCATTACACTGTGCCTTGTTGACAAAACAAAATGTGATCTGAGACACCTCTAAAATAAACCATTAAAGGACAAGTTCACTTCAGAATTAAAATTTCCTAATAATTTACTCACCCCCATTTTTGTCCATATAGTGGACTTCAAAGGCTACCAATGGGTTGAAGGTCCAAACTGCAGTTTCAATGCAGCTTCAAAGGGCTCTAAATGTAGGCGGAAGTACTGCGGTACTCATTTTCTCCTCCAACTTCAAAATCATCCCACATCATTGTTTTACCCTTTTTTGTAAAGGCTGTTTGACTTAGTCTTTGCATGTTCACTTTGTAAACACTTGCTAGGTACTTACAACTACGTCAGGCGTGACCTTTGCAACATGATTACGTAATGCATGGCGTATCGCAGAGCTAGTGCAAGACGAGTATTTTTGGTAAAAAAAAAAAAAATCTGATTTTTTTTATTTATTTTTTTAGAAAATGACCGTTTTGCTAGATTAGACCCTTAAAGGTGCCCTAGATTATGTTTTTAAAAGATGTAATATAAGTCTACGGTGTCCCCTGAATGTGTCTGTGAAGTTTCAGCTCAAAATACCCCATAGACGTTTTTTTATTAATTTTTTTAACTGCCTATTTTGGGGCATCATTATAAACGCGCCGATTTTATGTTGCGGCCCCTTTAAATCCTGTGCTCTCCGCCCACAGAGCTCGCGCTTGCCTTGAACAGTGCCTTAACAAAGTTTACACAGCTAATATAACCCTCAAAATGGATCTTTACAAAGTGTTCGTCATGCATGCGGCATGCATGCGTCGGATTATGTGAGTATTGTATACTGTTATATTGTTTACTTCTGATTTTGAATGAGTTTGATAGTGCTCCGTGGCTAACGGGTAATGCTACACTGTTGGAGAGATTTATAAAGAATGAAGTTGTGTTTATGCATTATACAGACTGCAAGTGTTTAAAAATGAAAATAGCGACGGCTCTCTTGTCTCCGTGAATACAGTAATAACCGATGGTAACTTTAACCACATTTAACAGTACATTAGCAACATGCTAACGAAACATTTAGAAAGACAATTTACAAATATCACTAAAAATATCATGTTATCATGGATCATGTCAGTTATTATTGCTCCATCTGCCATTTTTCGCTATTGTTCTTGCTTGCTTACCTAGTCTGATGATTTGGTTGTGCACATCCAGACGTTAATACTGGCTGCCCTTGTCTAATGCCTTTTATAATGTAGGAAACGTGGGCTGGCATATGCAAATATTGGGGGCGTACACCCCGACTGTTACGTAACAGTCGGTGTTATGTTGAGATTCGCCTGTTCTTCGGAGGTCTTTTAAACAAATGAGATTTATATAAGAAGGAGGAAACAATGGAGTTTGAGACTCACTGTATGTCATTTCCATGTACTGAACTCTTGTTATTTAACTATGCCAAGATAAATTCAATTTTTCATTTGAGGGAACCTTTAATCCTCAGCTGGGATCGTGTAGAGCAGTAGTTCCCAACCTGTGGGGGCCGCAGTGATCCTCCAGGTGAGCCGCGAGATAAATTAAAATTAATTTAAATATATTACTATAATTCTTTAATTTAATTATTAATACGTTACATTTAATACATTAAATTAAAGTAATAAAAAAATACATTTAAAACAAGGTACCACCTCTCTCGTACGTATTCTGTGATTGTTTCGGTTCAGCCCAGGTCATTTCTCATCGTGCTGCTGTGAAATACAGACTGAACGGTGGCTGAAAACGCAAACTCTCTCAGTTGGAAAAAGAACACCTGTGTCGCTAAAAAGGTTTTGATGGATGACGATAGTAATGAAGGTAAAGACGACATACAGCAGTCGTTCATAAGGCATGCGCGAGTCCGCAATTATTGATAAGCAAACAAACCATGCATGTGCGCTCTCAACTCACTGATCGCTATAACATCGTATTTCTGCATGAACACAGTGCAATATATTCGTGTAGTTGTCCAAATCAATGTACTGTGAGTGTTTTATAACGGATGCTCGCCGAACAAGCGTGTTTTGGATCAGTGCTGTTATATGTGTTATATGTCAATAATTTTGAATGGATCCGCATAGTTTTTGGTATCTCCCTGTAGTCTTGTTTGGTATGGCAGGTTGACTTGTGCTTATTTAAGTTACTGTATTACTGAGCAAAGTAAGTACTTTTAAGTTGTAAAGAATGTCTGCAAAGTATGTTTGCAAAAATAACTAAAGGTTTAAATCTATCTTGAGTTTCTTCTTTAAAGAACTAATAACGTGGGGTTGAAAAGTAATAACACTAAAAATACAATTTTTTTTGTGAATTATAAAAACGGGGGGCGGGGTGGGCCGTGCCATGTTGATTCAAAGAGGAGGTGGGCCTTGGCGTAAAAAAGGTTGGGAACCACTGGTGTAGAGCCATTTGAAGCTGCATTGAAACTGCAATTTGAACCTTCAACCTGTTGGTAGCCATTGAATTCCCCTATATGGAATGTTTTCCTCAAAAACAATGTATTCTTTTTGACTGAAGAAAGAAAGACATAAACATCTTGGATGACATGGAGGTTAACAAATGATCAGGAAATTTTAATTCTGAAGTGAACTAATCCTTTAACTCGTTTCCGACACTGGGATCCTTCTGAAGTCTGTACAGAGACAGAAATTATCTGTTTAAACTGGACATGCCAGATCAAACAATCTTTCACTCTTCCATATGTCTTGTCGACAGACTCAAGTGTGTGGAGTATGTCAGAAACTAAATGCGCATCTGTGTACTGCATCCAGTGTAGTCAGCGTCAGTGATTATGGGTACTATTTGCTTTTGACCTGACGCAATATTCACATCCAGTGTAAGCAAATGTCAGCCGTTAAGCGACTGAATGCCAGACAATTCATCGATGTCTTGCTCTGGAAGCAGGCATATGCAACTTGATTAAATAAATGCTTTGTTTATAATGAGGGGGATGTTTTAAACAAAAAATAAATAATCTTTTCAAACTTTTGAATCAAATCCCACTCCTTCCTCATCCCTTCTTTCCTTTCTGCAGTCTAATGCCCCATGAATCAAGCAAAAAGCTTAACAATACAATAATTAAAAAAAATATATATATAAATTATATATATATATGAATGTAACTGATTGGTACCCGAAGCCTAAATCCTGATTCTGAAATGCGTCACTTTTGAACACAGTATTCGGCTAAACAATGAACAAATAAAACAAATAAAGCACCACAACTTTGGATCTGAGTTCTGAAGAGTTCGAGAGAAGGAGAAAAAAAATGTGTATGTGTGTAATTGTGTTTATTCTGAGTGGAAGTGTCTGGGCATTTATAGCCAACCGGGAGAGGACAGACTTTTGAAGTTTTCATTAACTATAAGCAAGACTTTAAAACCTTCGTTTTCGCAGCTGCTGAATGGCACCTCCAAAAATGCTAAATATGTTTTCCTTTTACTTTTCATTCTACTGCAGGATACAGTGAGTGTGGAAACACAAACAGAGGATTTTCTGCTAACAAGGGCTGGAGATACATAGAGAAGGGATAAAGCAGTGGGATTCGGGATCTCTAAATCCATCAAAACACAGGATACAAGAGCCGCCCGAGGACTTAATGACATATTTATGAGGATCTGTGTAACACAAGATACACAACGCTGAGGCCATTTGTGTTGAGTGACTGGGTACCCTGACTTCCTGTCTGAAAGTGAGGGTATTAGCTCCAGCATACTGAACTCTCATTCTCACCTGTAAAAATAACACTGCAACTGCTTGAAATAACCAGCAAATAATAAAGCATTAGAAGTTGAAAGGATTTTATCTGTTAAAAAAAAAAAAATATATATATATATATAGATTGTATATATATATATATATATATATATATATATATATATATATATATATATATATATATATATTATTGTATAAATATATATATTGAGAATTTATGAGAAAGTAAATATTCTATCTATCTATCTATCTATCTATCTATCTATCTATCTATCTATCTAATTAAGAATTCTAGAATATGTCCAGTTCTTATTTATTTAAATGTTGTTTATTATTCATTCCAGCTGTCATGGACTTCATACTGACACCTATCTTTGTGGATGAATGAAGCTTTTTGCTCATTTAGGGTTGCCAATACACATCAGAGTTGTTTGTCTTTTGTTTATTCCTTTTCATTCATCTATATTTTTTTCTGTCTCATATTACATGGAATTAAAAAAAAATATTCTTGGACTTATTAAAAATGAGGGTTCAGGGTATAATAAAAAAAAAAAAAACTTGGGCTAACACTTTACAAAAAGGTCTCATTTGTTAACATTAATTAATGCAGTAACTAACATAAACTAACAATGAATGAGCAATATATTTTTACAGCATTTATTAAATGCTTGTCTGTTACACATAGCTTATCAAAAGCTGGTTTATACTGCCATCTCTCATGAAAGAGTAATTCTGTGAGCCTGGAAAGACAATATCCCCACTACAGAGTGAAGTATTGAATTTTAAATTGAGTTTGACAATCTGCTATAAAATTCTGTCAAGCATACAGCAACTGTAAATTTAGCCTTTTATACTTGCAGAGGTGCTTTACAGAGTCTTACCATCAGTACTATGTACCAGGTGCAAAGAAAAAGAAAACCAAACAGGCCAGATAGGATTTATGAAGTTAGAGAACATAGAAAGTATACAGAATATAAAAATAATCCTCAATGAATAAGAGCACACAAGCAGACCTAGACAACCCAAGAAATCCCACTGGTTTGATTTGTTGGGTCTCACCTTTTCTGTGCAGGACGCTGTTGTCCTCAGTTTTTCCTCAATTTCCTTTCCAATCTTCTGAACCGTCACCTGAGTCTGCTTAATGGCTCTCTGGGCCGTGTGAAGCCTGTAGAGGAAACACGCACAGGATGCATCACTGTTAGGTTTGAGAATGTGAAGAAGAAGCGATTCCAAGTAGTGGAACCGAATGATTTCATGACATTAATGCACACAGAACTTTGTAATTAAATACTCGGACCGAGTTTCCTACAGCACAGATAAAAAGACGATGTTTTTCCAGAGCTGTGAACCTAATAAATATACTACAAAGTCAAAAAAGAGTTGCTCTCAACAACAAACATATAACTTGACCAGCATACTTCAAATCACAAACAAATGATTTTTATTGATCAAGCAACAGCAAATCAACTAGTTTTTACTATGGCAATGTGTAGTTAGTTAAATATACTGTTATTTTTGAAGAATGTTCATGGTGCTCTCTCTCTTATACAATAAAAGTATATTAAGCTGCTATAATCAAGAAAATAATTTAGGTTTGGAACAACATCACAGTGAGAATTTTCATTTGTAGGACAAATAATATTCATTTAATTTGAAAAGTTTTTTGTATAGTAAAACCACACAGTCAGTGATCGGATCTTGACTCAAATAGATGGAATTAGGTCAATCAAATGAAGGATGACAGAAGACACATGTAAACACCCACTCTCAGATGTAATGGAAACAGAATTGCCACATGCAAAGGGGAGATGATCTCACACAGTGACCGTTTTCAGACTTATATTTGCGGTAATTAGAGAACACATAAACTGAAACCTTATGACAGGACCGCTAAACTGAAGGGAGGTCAGGAGTTGTTTTTGTATTGTTTGTTTATTTCCCAAAGGCAATGGGCTTGTTAAGATAAACTTTCATAAATAAAAGGATTGTTAAGAGATTAATAACACCGCAGATGGGTCTCCTCATTGTGCCTGTTTTTGTTTGCACCATGGTTCTCATTTGGTGCCTAATTTTCTGACTCATCTGGTTTTACAACCACACCAAATGGTTTCAATACCCATTGTTTAATTGCAGTGGCATGGTGAAATGTTTAATTAGCACCTGAAGGAACCATTCTGTCAAACTGAATTCAAGAATTAGTGCATCCAAGGATTTAAATACAGTCCCAAAAAATCCTTCCATTGCACTAAAAATGCTCGCGTCGTAAAACGCCCCACAATAAACCGTGACAACCAGGAAGTTCTTGATGGAAGTTCTAAAGCGTGAAACATAAATTAGTGATGACATGCAACAGATGTCTGGAAAATTAAACTGTTATTTAATTACTTTACAACATAAACATACACCAGACTGATAGTGAACATTATAAATCCAGATACCATTTATAATTTACAGCTGACATGTTAAAGAGATATGTAACAAAGTATTTATCAAAATGTAGGCCTACTTTAAATAGCATTAAAATATTAATCTCAGAAAGTTATCATTTCTACTGTTGTTCATAAATACCAGTAGTGAAGTTGTACAAGCGACAGTTGTGGCCTAATGGTTAGAATCAGACTGGTAACCCGAAGGTTGTGGGTTCGATTCTCAATACTGGCAGGAAATGACTGAGGTGCCCTTGAGCAAGGCACCTAACACCCAATCGCTCCCCGGGCGCCACAGCTAAAATGGCTGGCCACTTCTCCAGGTGTGTGTGTGTGTGTGTGAAGAACATTTTAATAATCTAAACAACCTTTTTCCACTATGAAGAACCTTTTGTGGAATAGAAAGGTTCCATGGATGGTAAAAGTTCTTCACTGAACCATCAATGCCAATAAAGAACCTTTATTTTTAGTGTATGGGTTACCATACTTGGCCTTCACATGTCACTTTCACTTTCAATAAGGACACTGTCATGTTGCTGGAAACAAAGTCATCAGTGTCCCAATGTTTAGTGAGCCAGTGTTCTTAGCAGAGCCTGAATTTGTGTACACGATATACTGATTCACAACCTATAGTAAGCTGACTGAGACACACACAGCAACAATCTGTGAACTACAGGAGCCATTAATCAGGGCTTGATTGTGGTCATATGAGCTTTCGGTACCACTAAGTCTCATGGGAAAGAGAATGTGAGAAAAAAGAAAAATTCTTGAGGCATGTTAGAAACCAAAAAAAATTCATAAACATGATCATCACGCAGTAAAATGGATGTACACAAAAGCTTACACTTCTTTCTTTCATTTTTACACTGCTTTTACATCATAGCATAGCTGCTGTTCTCTAATTGGCTGAGACAAAGGTTTTAACATCTATATTTGAAGATCAAGCTGCCTTTTTCTGTTCTCGTTAGCATATTCCCACTTGGGAGATTTTCATGAACGGCAGCTGGTTTGCTCGACCACAAAACCTTTCAGCGACGGCATACAATTTACTTTGTTTCACACTCTCCTCACTCGCTCAACTTCCATTAATGGTTCTTTCTCTCTCTTTTTGAATAGTAGGATTAGCACATTCTCACTGGAATCCCTCAAGGACGATCAGAAGTGCACATGGCCGGGGTTAAAAACAAACTAGACACAAGGCAGATGCTAATTAACACACAAACTACAGCTGTTGTGTGGTAAAAATCTAGAAGAACATGCATTCATGAATGCAACAGCCTCAGATTTCAGTAAAGGAGTCAAGGTTAGCCTGTTATACCCCTGCGGGGAGATGTCATAACTACCTGATATCAAAATGGTGCCATGGATGGCCGTCTTTTTATCGGAAATGAAGAATGAAGATACACGTTATTGTATCTTCCTACCCTTTGAACTACTGGACATTAGGCAATTCACCAGACAACATTTTTCCAGTTTTTGATTACTCAGATTAATCAGTTTTGCTGGACATTCTAGTCAGAACGGCCACAGTGCTGTTCAAATGTGCGGTCAAACGCAAATGGGGGAAGCGCATCACTGTGCTGGTTAATCTCGGTGAGTGCAGCTCCCGAACCCTGCTGGATCCCCTTCAGTTTGCATGCAAAGAAAACAGGTCTGTGGATGATGCAGTCAACATGGGACTGCATTATATCCTGCAACATCTCAACAGACCTGGGTCTTACGCAAGGATCTTATTTGTGGACTTCAGTTTAGTCTTCAATGCCATTATGCCTTATCTTCACACAGCCAATCCGACCCACCTCTCCATCCCCACCCCAATCTGTCAGTAGAACACCTGTTTTTTGAGAGGTAGACAGCAGCTAGTGAGGAAACTCACATCCAGGACCCTCACTGCTCTTCTCCCAGTACATGAATGACTGCACCTCTGTCAAGCTCCTGAAGTTTACAGATGACACCACAGTCATCGGCCTCATCCAGGATGGTGATGAGTCTGCATTCAGACAAGAAGTTGAGCAACTAACTGCCTTAAGCCTAACATGCTCAAAAAAGTGGAGATGATTGTGGACTTCAAAAAGGAACACCCTAGCACTCCCCCAACTCACCAGCACTGTGGAAGCAGTGGAGTCATCCAGGTTCCTGGGTACCACCATCTCTCAGGATCTGAAGTGGGACAATCACATTGACTCCACTGTGAAAAAGGCACATCAGAGGTTGTACTTCCTTCACCAGCTGAGGAAGTTCAACCTGTTCTACTGAGTCGTCCTGTGTTCATCTATAACTGTCTGGTTTGGTTCAACTACCAAATCAGAAATCAGGAGACTACAACGGACAGTCCGGACTGTTGAGAGGATTACTGGTAAAATCATCACAGACTCCACTCACCCCAGCCTCCCACTATTTGAACTGTATCCATCCGGACGGCGCTTCAGATCACTAGGCACTAGAACACCTAGGCACAGAAACGGCTTCTTCCCACAGGCCATTTCCCTCTTGAACAGTTAAATGCCTCCCACTCCACTGCTTAGAGCAATATCTTTGTAAACTCAGTTAATGTTTATTCATTTTATTCAATCAATGTAATTACAATTATTCTTGTTGTTGTATTTGTATGCGTGCACTGGAAGCTTCAGTACCAAGAAAGAATCCTTGTGTGTGCAAGCACACTTGGCAATAAAGCTCTTTCTGATACTGATTCTGATATTTGGCTTTCAACATTGACAGTCAATCAAAATTAGTTGTGTATTCTAACACTACCATTCAAAAGTTGGGGGTCAGATATGAACACTTTGTTCAGCAAGGATGCATTAAATTGATCAAGTGACAGTTAATGTATCTATTTAAGCAGCACAACTGTTTTCTTGACTACCAAATCAGCATATCAGAATGATTTATGAAGGATCATGTGACACTGAAGACTGGAGTAATGGCTGCTGAAAATGTATCTTTACCATCTCAGAAAAAAATAAAATTTTATAATATAATAACAGCTATTTTAAATTGTAATCATTTTTCAAAAGATGTTTTTACTATATTTTTGATCAAATAAAAGTCAAAAACATTTAAAAACTTACCAAACCAACACTTTTTAACGCTAGTGTGCATTGCTGACATTTAATTACTTTACAGTGGATGTTTTATCAGATGTTTTTGACTCTCACAGCTCAGGACAGTCACTATTGATGGGTTTCTTAGTTTTCAATGTTTTCTCCAAATACTATGGACTTCCTTGTTTTTAACAGATTTTGGCATTTTGAGAAATCCTGGGAAAACTGAGCATACCACATTGAGCGTAACGGGTGGAAATTTTCCTCCCACATGCCGACAGAAACCTTGCATTGTATCTTCCCATCTGCGGGCCTTTTTGAGTCCTTCAGAGGGGGCTATGAGTCCTTTGTGACACTGCTTTACATTTTTTCTACCACCCCTTTCTTCCCAAAATTTTTACACTGATGACTTCATTACCACACACATCATTCGTTAGCAATCATCAAATTGCAGCGATCCAATTAGAGGTCCAAGAAAGAACTGAGAGATGGCCAGCTATTGATCCAGACCATCAAGATTCTCCTATGACTAGCATTAGAGAATTCAAGCAGTTTGCTGACAAAACGTTAAGAGCCAATATCAGCATATTGAAACAATGCAGACTAATACTCCCCGAGCAATTCATCTAGGTTACGTTTCGGGCCTCCTGTGACCACACTTGTCCAAAACCAGAGCTTTGAACAACACTAAAATACTCTACATCTGCTAAGAAGTACAGCTGACCTGCTGTACTTCTTAGCTCATACAAAAGTCATCTTTTTTTTCACAAACCCCTGTAAAACTGAATGAAGTTTCAGGAAAGTAAGGATTTATGATTGTCTACACACAACTGTGGTGATAATTGCTGGTGGTTGCCCACCAAAACTATATAATGCACAGCTACCATTTCTATAAATCCACATTTTCTTCAATATATACCTCTTTTTCTGAAGCTAGAGATTGGAAAACTACACCCCTCTCGATCATATTTGGGGCCTCTCCTTTCCTCGTCTCGCACTTTACCAGCAGCACTCTGCATGAGCTGACTAGGGCATAAATCACTGGGCCTTTAAAATCTACCCTGTAACAAGTTCACACAGCGACAGGAAAAATATTATTTTTTTTTTTTATCAGCCGTGTCTCTCTCTTGTTATATGCAGGGTGATATGGCATGTCGATAAGTCAAGTCAAAGCTGATTTGACAGCTTTATCATCACCGTGATTGAGATGGAGAAATCTGATAGGCCACTTCCCCCAGGTGAGTGGCAGTTATCGCCCGATCGGATTTCACGCATGTCTGCACTCTTATCAGACTTCAACCCGTCTGCCCATCAACACCTATCTCCCTCAGCCAATCAGAGAAGGGCACAGGAGGCTGCCCAGCAACCAGCAAGGTAGCTCAGACATCAAACACATGCTAGAATACAAACACTTCAAACACAACAACTTTCTTTTCTGGCGAATCACCTTGTAAAAACTAGGGGAATGATTTCCAAGATTGACACCTGAGGGGTGCAGTGACCCAAGTAATAGATTACTAGTTGTGTTTGCTAAGTCAAGCATCACTTTTACTACTTTTAACACTTAAGCCGCACACACACTTAACGATTGTAAGGCCGATTATGAATGTAAATTGATACTTATGACTGATCGTGCTCAAACGCGTCCAGTCAGAGCCAGTTGCGTTCAGTCTGCGATTACAGTCGGTGTTCAAATTCCATGTGTGAGTATATAAATCGGCTCCAGTCAAAGGAAACAATCGGTATGTGCGTTCAGTTCAATGTTTCAGCTAATCGTTAGGTGTGTCCCCAGCTTTAGAGTTAGGGAATCAACTCAAATCAATCAAACATTTAATCACTTATTCAAGAAAGGTGTGCTATTACTTTTCTATGCAATCAAACTAAGGATTTTTAGCCTAGCTAGCAATCAAATAAAAACACCCTATATACTGCAAACTACCACTCAGAAACACAATAGCAACCAGCCAAGCACATAGCCACACCCTGGCAACCATCTAAAACACCCTAGCAACACACCTAGCAAGCTAGAACACCTTGGCAACTGCACAGCAACGTTCCCAAACATAAAGAGCAAAGACACACACACCAACTACCACTCAGAACAACTTAGGAACTCCATAGCAACACCTTGGCAACCACACAGAACATCCTAACATTATGGCAGTTTGTGTTTACAGACAAGAAAATGTAAAAATCTAGTTTAACTTCTCTCAGAAAATCATAAAAAACAGAACAAAAAAGACTTAAGAGAACAAAAAAAAAACAGAAAAGCATTAACCTTTCCTGAAACACAAATTAATTCATTCCAGAACTGCTGGAACAAGAACAGAGACGCGTTATTGTAAACATTGTTCTCCTTCTTTCGTTTTGACTTTCCTTCTCTCCCACATTTACCTCTCGGTATGTTTATGTATTTACCGTTCAGTGATAACCAAATAAATCTCGACTAGTGTTTGTATACAAGACAGCAGTGCAGCATTGTAAAACCAGGCCGAAAATAAAACAGGAAATGAAAACAAAGACAGATGCTTCATGAAAAGAACAAAGATGCGCTCTGAGAGGTTTGATGGCCACCTTATGTCATATCCTGAAAAGGCCAGAAAGACTAGAGCATGTCAAACCCAATTACATTTTGCTGCCCAATCGTAACATTGCTCGCCGCTGGTAAATATAAAGATCTTGAACAGCACACTGAAAAATACAAACAAACACTAAAGTTACTGTTCTTCATTTCTCTGACATTTTTTCCTATTTTTCTTCTCATCTCATGATGAGCAACTCCTATACATATAGTTCATTGTACAAAAATGACTTGTTAAACATTTCTATGTGTAAAAGATCAGGTGACGGCTTTTACTATGTTAATTATTTTGTAAACAAAAAATATGTTTTTAGCCTTTTCTTTGTCTTTATCAACTTCTCCTGGTTGTATCAGTGTTATATTAATTATATACAGTATTTATTTATTTGTTTTATTTATTAAATTTTGAACTAGGTTTCATTTTAACAGCATTTATATATTTGTATATAATTTATATTTTACTTAGTTGCCAAGGTGACATTTCTAATTTTCATTCAAGTTTGGGCTTTAATATCAAATATGAACATTTTGGATAAAAAAAAAAAAAAAGCTTTAATTATAAGCTAGCATGTTCTTTTATTTAAATATCGATTATATTTTATTTAGCAAATGTTATGGTTTTATTCGATTTTATAAATATATTAATTTTATATTTAATTTAATATTTAATTTATTTTATTAACAATTTTGCTTTATTAACTTTTATACATCATCAGACATAATTCCTAAAATTGTACAAAAAAATACTTTTAAGATCAGCCATTTCATAGAATGGCCTTCATATCATTTGACCTTTCAATTTTAAGCAACTGCTTCCATGGAACATTCCACGGATCACTTCTTGTGTGTATGTGTGTGTGTGTGGAAAAGACAAAGAAAGGAAATTAAATACAGTCTGTCTGGTTGGTATCTACAAAATGAAGGGATGAAAAATGTTTTCTGTCTCTTTTTTTGTTTGGATAAATGCTGATAAATGTCCTTATATCAGGTGACAGCCAGTCTTCGGTTGTCTTTGCAATTCCTTCACGTCCTCTTTCCCTCCTGGAGATATGGGTCACACACACACACGCACAACACATAACTGCCAAAGCCACAGATCTGCTTGCATATCATGCGTAATTTACCTAAAAGAACATTAAGGTCCAATATAAACTAATGCTTCAACGTTACACTCAACCTGCTTTCCCCAAAAACCATTGCACTCATTGCGCTGGTATGCTTATACCTGAAGTGTCACTGATCGATATGGTTTTCACCATTGGCTAATAATTACACTTGCAGTACATAAATCAAAGATAATGTGCGCAGCCTGTGCACAGGAATCAAACATATCGGGTCATGCTTAAGAAAACACATCACATCTGTTAACCTGCGTCCAAATATCCTTCACAAAAAAAGAAACAAAAACACTTTTACTGCACAATGAACAAGTGACACGACACGGAAAAATCTAGAGTGCAAACAACTCGAAGGGATGTGAGCCTGAACGGAAAAGAAAACAAACACGCAACTATCTACAGTGGTCCCCTACCTGCTGCTCAGACCAGGAGAATGTCAACACACGCCTCCGTCTCCACACACCTCAGAACTCGCCATTGTCTCCAGTACTGGAGGAACAGATAAGATTGTGCTGCATGGAAATATTTTGAGCTCTCACATTCCTGCCTGGTCTTTGGAGAGAGACGACCAATCCTTTTGACACCTCGCCATTACATCATCTGTGCTTATTTTTGCTCAGAAACATTTTAAATGGTAGCTCAACCGGGGTAAATTTAAGTCTGTGGGTGTGAATTCTTGCATTTTGCTCTTGCACTTCAGGATTACAACCAAAAGGATACAAATTGGGGCCCATTATTCTCTTTACAGCTGTAAATGTGCAAATCCCATGTCCTTTTAAGATAAAACAGCAGGTGCGGAGGAATCATACATATTGGGTTGTGCTTACAAAAAAAACTCACTGCATATTTATGAAGTATCCTTCACAAAAAAAAGTAACAAGAACATTTTTGTTGCTCAGAATCAATCAACCTCTAGGCAGCGCTTTGGATGACCAAGTTCAAGTCCAGTTTGTGGTCCCATACTATACTATCTATATTAAGTTGAAAAATGCCCAAAAAATTTAGAGCACTTGGGTAAATTTAGGTCGAGATTAAAAACAATAGGGCGCAAACTGGTGTCCATTATTTTTATTTTTTTACAACTATAAAAACATAAAAATCCATGTTCTTTCAGGCAAAAACATTTAGGTACTCTTCCTAATTTGTTAAATTATCTATTATTTAATGCAAAATTAACATAGCGTGAAAAGTAGCTGGTATTCAAAATAAATGTCTGTATTCGTCAAGCTCAACTTTTCCACCGTTACCAAAGTTACTGTTTTTAAAAAATATATATTTTCATGGAAAGTGCCTGTTTCAAAAATGTCCTGCTGTGAAGAATCACTATCATGCTGATTAATCAAATAAACAAGGCCAGCTCCTTAGTGTGAGCCAAAAAGCTTTCATTTAAACATGTATTCTGTAACTGGACCAAAAGGAAAAATTCTTTCTGACAAATCCAGCTGTAGGAATTAGATCTGCAGCTTAGATCATGTAAGCTGCAGATTTGCTGTTTTCAGGCCTGCGAATAATCGTGCCCTCCAGCTCAAGGCAAGGAGGCATTCAAGTTCGGCTGACCTTTACATCAGCGTCTCTCAGCACATTCAGCAGTCTTCTGTAGTGCTGCAAACCGTAGGGAGTTAGCTCATAACAGCTTCAGGACTGTGCTTCATGATGCGCGTAACATAAATTTGTATTAAAACATTACTGTCACCCAATCAAACAGACGGTGAAACACATTAAGCACACATACGACTCCACAGCAAGAATAAATCACATGTGGAACCCTAATGAAAGACTGAAATAGAGCATAAAAATATCAGTGGGCGACATGCATGTAAGCGAATGAATACAGGAGAATTATGCCAAAGTCATTTCGAAATGTCACACTTCCTGCTGCCTACAGGTGGCGCTTTGACTGTAACTGAATATTGCCATGTTGATGTCTTCAGGCCAGGGCTATTATCGAACATGTGAAGTTTGGAGCAGATCGGACATTTTATGCCTGACTTCTTGTTTCTTTCGTGGCGTTAATCGCATACATTAGCACTCAGCCAAGAGTTGCATGATTTAACTTGTTTCTAGCATGTTTGGTACTTTGTGGCATAATGAAATGTGAATCTGGTAGTGAATTACAGTGTAAAGCATGCCATTTCCTGTTGCCAGCAGGTGGTGCTATGTCTTACTGAATATTGTCATATGGATGTCTTTAGGCCAGGACTCTTATCACACATGTGAAGTCTGGAGCAGATCAGACATACTATGCCTCAGTTACAACAGCTTCCTCTTTCATGGCGAAACATCAGACTTTGTCAAGCCGCCACGGACACGCCCTTTGGTGAAAACTCTAGATCTTCGCAATATAACGTCTCAAAAGGCGTTTCGATTAGACTGACCAAATATGACATTGATCTGATAAAAGCTCTAGGAGGAGTTCCTTAAAGTACAAAGTCTGGAAAAGGCAAAAAAGGGTGAATTAATTCAAAATATCTGACTTCCTGTTCGGTTTCGGATTTCGCTCCAAGAGACTTTTTTGTAGGTATTGGGCTGATAAATGTGTGTACCGAATTTCAAAATCTACGTGAAATGTAGCGAGAGGGGCTGTACGTTAGATGGCGCTATCGAGCCATTTTGCCACGCCTAATGCTGGGACCCATAACAGATGTAAATTTTCACCACTTCTGACGCGTGTGCCAAGTTTCATGAGTTTTCGAGCATGTTTAGGCCCTCTAAAATGCGATTCACTTTGGAGAAGAATAATATGCCAAGTTTCATGAGTTTGAGAGCACGTTTAGGCCCTCTAAAATGCGATTCACTTTGGAGAAGAATAATAATAATAATAATAATAATAATAAACAGAGCAATTCCAATAGGGTCCTCACACCATCGGTGCTCGGGCCCTAAATATGTTTGCAGAGATTTAGGAAACACTCTAAGTTCAAATAATTGTTTCTCTGAAAAAACAATGCGCGACAATGAGTTATTCTACTTTGACATATGCGTTTTGTGTCTGAATGTCTGTTTATGTTTTGTTCTGTGTGATCCCGCCCACTGCCAGTTTACCCAATAGTATTATTTCAACACCCCGGGTTGCCAGTTGCCGGAAAACAGAGCAGCCATGGAAGTCAGCAAATGAACTAGGCCAGAGATTGCAGATTCTAGCCAACCTAAAAAGCATCGGCAATAAAACATATACGTTTGCATTAGCTGATCAACTTACAGTGTAACACTCATTACATTCCATTGTCAAATGCGCTCGTTCCTGTTGTGTGTCCTCAATCTGGCAACTCATGTGAGTGTGAGGAGTGGGGGGGCAGAGAAACAACTATCTCTAATATTTTGAATTTGGACTGCAGTACCCATTTCAACCACTAGCTGTCAATGTTACATCTCTCTATCTATGTTAACATTTCAGTCATAGCCGACTCTTGGTGATTCTATGGCCATCTTTCGCCATAACCAAGAGATTGTCTGAATTTGTTTTGGAAGTGTTTTTTTCTGGAGCAGGTTGCCAGGTCTTTCTCCAATCCTCCCCATTCCATGGCTAGGGACTCACACGCCTACGGCCAATTTGGCAATTGAAAATTTGACAAATAGAAAGTTCAAAAACAGCATTTATTTGAAATTTGAAATAATGCAAAATCATTGCATTATTATAAGTGTCTTTACTGTCACTTTTGATCAATTTAATGCGTCTTTGCAGAATAAAAATATTAATTTCTTTTTTTTTTTTCAAAAAACTTTTGTTTGAGGCAGCTCACTGGGTTCTGGAAAAGAGCTTCAATGGTTACAGGCCTTGTATAAGGTGATGGAGAGATGCTGATGCACTTTATCCCTTTATTAAAGCCTCTCTATAAGCGGGGCTCCAATATACCCTCATGCTTTCTCTACACTATTATTACCATAGCCTCCCACAAAGCCCTGAGAGACCAAAACACCAGCATCCATTTTCAGACAGGCGATGCGGAGATTAAGGGCAAGTTTGTTTTTCCGTGAGGCATGGCAGGCGTTACCGGTCCTCAAGGTTGTTGCTTTAGGGTTTTGGGGGGCTAGTGTGAACCTAGCTGTTAAAGCTGTACCCGATAATCCAGTCCAGAACCATGCCCTTCGGCGGGGGAGCGTACGACCCGTCGACCTGTTGAAAGGCGCTAAAAGCAGGAAAGGCTTATCGCCGCGGCAACCACGGGGTCACACTCTACTCCCTGAACTTTGCCGTACAACGCCGTCTCTGTTCTTCACTTGCTACTTTATTGATGGAGAGTGAGGGAAACTGAACTGTAAATCTCTAAAAAGAAGTGGAAAAATGCTTAAAAACAAAAATCTTAAAAGGAATAGTTCACACAAAATGTTCAGCAGAAAATAATTACAGCATACACTTAAGTTCTTGGGTGAACTATCACTTTTAGGACCCAAGAACATCCAAAAAAGTGGATGTAAAACACTAGATTTAGTCATGTTACAAAGAATACACGTCTATTTTTTGCACTGAAAAATATTTCGAAAGCAAGTGTGTTGATTATTCCCAGTGTGAACCAGCTGTGAGGGGTGATGGGAGATAAAAAGTTGAATTCATACGCAAGCAGGAATTTCCTTTGGCTTGCTTAAACCTCGCTGAGAACATTTCCTGTATTAGAAAGTAGGGGAAGGAACCAAGAACCAAAGAACCATTGAGGCTGCAAACACCTTTTCCAAAGACAAAAAGCTATTGGCCCACTAACACACAATCATAAAAAAGCAAAAGAAAAAACCCCTTACAACACCTTAGACTGATTTAGATCACCGAATCACACTTTTTTCCCACGAGTGGCCTGTTACAGCATGACGGACGGGCTGCCCACCCTAGAGTAGCATAAATCGCGCATGCAGAGGAAACATTTCTCTTTTGATTAATGATTCATTTTATTAGAACATTAACTACTCTGATTTTTTGTTTTTCCTCTTTTCCTCTCTGTATTACTCCTATTTAAAGATTGTCAGGTTGAGTTAATCGCTGACAACACGGCACTGTCAATCAAATCAAATGTTTCCTCAGTGCTGATAACAAACGCCGCCATCCGCACATTCAACTCAGAACACGACAAGGAGTTTTTGCCAAGACCTATACAGACTTTACACACCAACAGTTTCTTCTCTCTGTATTACAGAAACATGACTCTTCTGAGCTGGTTCTTTTTAGTAAGACATAAGACCAATTCAAACCGCACAGACAAACATGTTTGAGGGTTTTGTTGGATCAGTGCGTTATGGCCGTCTGCGTCTGTTGGCATTGGTCATGGTTCGTTTTCTCCCGAGTGAACATACGGCTGGTAGGGACTACAACAGGCTTCTTGCCGGGTTAGTGACATCACTAACCCTAAAATTTACATAAATCCCACCCCCGAGAACACGCAACAAAGGGGGCGAGGCCATGTTGGGCTGCTTTAGAGAAGAGGAAGAGTTGTTGTAGTAGAGTGTTGTTGCCATGCCGTCACTTTACGCCGGACTGCTTCACAAACGAGGGTCAATTCAACGCTGGATTTGCACAAAAGATTAACTTGACGGCTTCTCTGAGTCTCCTGAGTCTCTCCATCAGTGTCTGACGCACTGAACAATGTAAGACTGAACACCGTTCCTGACAATCTTCATTTTGGCTGCGTGAGATTCTCCAGCTTTGTTGTTGTTGAGCAACCGAAGCGCGAACTGTTAAAGCTCCGCCCTCTTCTGGAAAGCGGGCCAGGGGCAGCAGGGACACACACACAAAAAAATGTGTTTTTGCTCACACCTACATAGGGTCAGTGGTATTTTACAAAACAAATGAATGAAATGTTATCACTTTTTATTTTTTTATATTATTTTTAGATTTTAGATTTTAGATAGATAATATAATATAAAATATAAATCTATCTATCTATAAAGTACTAAAAGAATTGTTAAGGAACTGCAATTGTTAAGAGGAACTGGAATTGTTAAATTATTTGTAATTCCCATCCCTTGGCACGAAGCATAATTTTTTTTGCCATTGTTCGTTCTCCACACAGATATCCTCAAAAAAAAGAAAGAGAGAGAAAGAAGTCCATAACGGTTACAAGGAAAGCTGGAGTAATGCACCCCATGCATGTTTCTGTCAGTCGGCGTGTGTGTATACAAATATGCGACCTATGCATGTATGAGATTCCATCCAAGACATGGGCCCACCTCAGGCTGAAGCCAAGATATTGCACAGACTCCTAATCAAGACTACCAAGAGACTCACAAACACCATCACACGTAGAGAGCAGCAGCCTCCAGCAAGCTCTATATCACCCCACTACAGCACAGCTCCGAGGAACTGCCCTACATTCCACACAACAAAATATGCACGTCCACTGAGGTGCGTATGAATGAAGGTTTCGGAAAACGGGTGTTTAGAGCTGGTGTGTTTCGTAACAACATCTGTGGGATCAAAGACATTCTTTAGATAGATGTATTTTTGATGTTGTAATAGCGCAGATGTGTTCACACAGATAAATCTGAATATGGGAAGTGTGTCATAGTAATTTAACACACTCCAAAGTGCCTCCTTTCTCTCAGGTTGTGTGACGTTACAAAACATATTTGTATTAGCAGAGAGCTGTTGCCATCTAGTGCTGCAGTGAAGCTACAGCAGAACACCGAGCCAACATTTAACTTTATTGGGTTTGGAAAGGTCTGCCAATACCATGACAAGGTGGACTAATTTTTCTTCCTTGATTTCCTCCTCTCCTCATCAATCAGGTCTTTTATCCAAGGATTACGGTTATCCAAGACTGCAAAAACATCAGTCATCTTTGGCTGAAGAACGAGACGCCACCCTGCAGCAGGGGTCCAATTTGGAAGAAAAAAAAAAAAAAAAAAAATACACAGAGCGCTATCTGCCGGACAAGGAAAGGAACTTTTTTTTGATAATGGGAACTGCTTCTGGGTCTCAAATGGGAAGATAATACAATTCTGGAAAACAACTGAGAGAGCTGGAGCTGAGCTTATGTTAAGAGCAAATGCTATTCCTGTAGGAATGAAATTCCTATTCTTTTCGCAATAGTCAGTGCTGTGTCAATATACTGTCAAAGCACTGCAGATGTATTATTAATGAAAAGACATCTAATTTCTAATTATATATGGTAATTAGTCTTCAAAATGGCCATAATTCTACACTTTTAGAAGGAGCAATGAATTGTGAATGTAAAAGTAAAATAACGGCAAAAAGGCATTTTTCCATGATACGTTCCCTTTAAAATTGAGTATCTCTCACCTCAGTAAAGAGAAAACACTGTATGAGTTTCTGACAGAGCTCTGGTCCACTTGGAGCAAACTGTTCTTCTTCCTGTCAGAATTCTCCTGTGGGAAAGAAAACAGTCCATGAGCTTCACAAAGAGTTTCTTCTTACCGTATGAAGGATTCTACAGGTTGAAAAACCCAAGAGACATAAGTGAATTTCAGCTCTGATAGATGACAAGGTTTGAAGATGGCCTGGAATTTATTTTGAAACCGATTCCAAGAGTTTGAACAATACCTTCTGATCAAAATCAGCTGCATAGTAGCCATCGTTCAGTCCAAAGATGATCTCATTTGGATTTCTGGAGCGAATCTGAAGGAAAAGAGATGGAGAGAAAAGAGAAATGTCCATTTTTGGGGTTTTGTAAATTATTTTGGATGTGACTTTGAAGCAGAATTTACAGAATTATACATATTTCAATTTATATATATATATATAAAAAAAATATTAGATTATAATTAGGATAATTATATAAAATAGGACCCAATGTACTGCCTTAATATAAAGGAATTTTCCATATTGATTTTTCACAGGTGTTTTACCCATATTTTGAACTACAAACACACTGCATTGTGTTGTGTTTTAAGGTTTAAGGAAATGCCAGTTAAATTTCTGCTGAAAATACCTTTTCTTTTTTTATCTACTGATCTTTTTTACAGTATAATATCATAATAATAAATATTATATTTGTTATTACTACTACAATTACTCAATTTAAACTTCTCATATTGTTGTATGATATTATACAGATCGGACTTGAACTCAAGAATTCGAAACATTTCAATTTTTATTATTTACATATTTTTTCCCCTCATAAAACTTAAAGGATTAGTTCATTTTAAAATGAAAATTACCCCAAGTTTTACTCAACCTCAAGTCATTCTAGGTGTATATGACTTTCTTCTTTCTGATGAACACAACTGGAGTTATATTAATAAATATCCTGACGCATCCAGACTTTATAATGGCAATGCATTTATAACCCATTATAAAGCCTGGATGCGTCAGGATATTACTAATCAAAACACTTTGTCAAAACTAGATAGTCATAAAAGGAAAGCAACACATACATGGACAGAGAACAGAAAGAGATGCGAGCGTGAATGTATATATTTTGACTACTCACCTGCTGTCCTGTGTATCTGAGCCCATCTAGGTTGACCTTCCACTCAATAAGCAGTTGGTATTGTTCTTCCCTGCCACCCCATATTCTCACCACAAAACACGACACAGACATGTCCAAGAGGTCCGGCAGCATGGCAAAATCTAAGCTCCGCCATGTCGGGTTCTGAAAAACACACAAAAAAAATTATGATCAGGGTTTTTGATAGCCGGCTGCTTTAAAATGCATTTCTTTTTACAATGTGTTTTCGCAGTGTTGAGCTTTATAGCCAATCACAGACATATCTGTTAAGTGTGTGAATGCAATGGCCAATCAGACGTGTTTAATCAGTCATAACCCGCTCAACACGGCAGAGGTTTTTTTCAGCGCAAGTTCTGCATGCTCGCAAATCCTTTCATTATAACCAACAGATTATAAACGCGATGTCAATAAGAAACTCATTGCAGAGTTTTCACAAGAGTGCAGCTTCGTGTATCTTTGCTCGCTTCCTTTATAGTATATATTTTAAATGCTGATAACTACACACAGCAAATTTTCTGGATTGACAACCATATTTAAATGTGCGATTGAATCCGACTGACATTGATCACCATATAGCAATGGACAGAACAAAACAATCTGATACTGTCAAATGACCTGTGCATTAAGTCTTGGAGTGTAAATGCAAAATAATAGACCTGCCACTACGATGTTGTTTATTTTATTACTAACTTTTCAAATCAGTGACTTTAGGTTTTTACATTTAAATTGACAGATTTATAAATAAAAAATGGTTCTAAGTACTTTCAAGTCAAGTTGTACTTTGTTTTATGATCTGTCCTGACAGTGATTACTTTTTTAATTTATGAATAAATAGGATAAGTTACTATTACAAACTGATTCTTTGCATTTGTTTTGGATTTACTGTCAGTATTGGGCTCACAGTTCGCATGGGTAGGGTACTTTTTGGCTGGCTGCTTCAATCTGCCAGCACCGAAGACCATTTTTGACCCATGAAAAACCCTGATGAACACAGGGTACTTTGTACACAGTAACTTCGGCCTGCTCTTCCCTTTTTAAACTGGGTATTAATAAATTAATACAAACAAAAATTTGCTTCGGGCGACCCGAGTTCAAGTCCTGGCTCACAGTCCTTTCCCGATCCTGTCCCCCTCCCTCCCTCTCTCTCTCTCTCTCTCTCTCTCTCTCCCACTTCACTTACTGTCCGAATACTGTCCTATCGCAATAAAGGCAAAAGCGCCAACAAAAAAAAAAAAAAAAATCAATCTTTAAAAATTTGGCCAATATGATCAAATAGAACAGCAAATAGGGCTGTTAAACATATCGATTTTATTAATAATGCATAAGTGTGGCCTATCAGCATAGTCAATGAAGCCAAGCTTTCAAAGACTAACAGCAGAAACAGATTAGCAAAACTGTCCCGTCATGCAGTCTGGAGGCTAAAGAGGGTCTTTCTCCAAGAGGATGTGCAGCTGACAAAACTACCATCACAGTGACTAGATCAGCAGAAATAAATACAAAACAGCCATCAACATGACCACCAGAGGGGCTGAAATTAAGGCATTGTTACATGAAAGAACGGAAGGACGTACAGGAAGGCCAAGAAGAAAGGGAAATGAAGAAACAAAAAAGGAGGCAGAGAGGGGCAAGAAGGTTAGAGGTTAAAGACAAAACAGTATTAGTTAAAACTGAGCTCATTAAAATAGTCCTTACAGAATCTGTAAGATTTTTAGTATGTTTGTGTATACACAAACATATATCTAGTATATAAATTTACTAACAGCTTGCGCCAGAGCAAACCCTCTTTTGCCTGTCAGTATTTACTGAAGACATAAAGGCATCTGTGTTCTTTAATTTGCGCTCCCATCTGCGCTTTTTTGGAATTGCGCTCTCAAGCTAATTTGCCCTGTTTAGTAAATCTGGCCCTGTGTGTGTGTGTGTGTGTGTGTACCTGGTATTCCCTACATTATGGGGACAAGGATAGATTGTGGATGCCTGGAAGGCTCCAGATACTCATCACACCATCGTGAGGCCCACTCAGAGGCACTCTGGGTGGGCACAGAATTCAAATTCCACTGTGGTGGAAGCATGGAGGTATGGAAACCTCCAGGCTGGTTTTGTCAAAGTGCATCCCAGGCAGGACGCACCATCACTCTATGGGAGAAAGACACCCTGGAGGAATTTCCTCCATGAAAAATGAATAAGTCCCAAATGGCAGGGTTCGGTCGAACATCCATGCTGTCTGAGCACCTTCTCCAGCCCAGGGAAGGTGGCTCGTTCCCGGTCAGGGACATTTTTTTGAAAACAGCTAATAAAACATACTAAGTGTTTTGAAAATGCAGAAAGTTTTCTGTGATGGGTAGCTTTAGCTTTAGGGTAGGGCTGCACGATTAATCGTAATTGAATCGAAATCGCGATTTGGCTTAGTGCGATTATGACATCGCAAAGGCTGCGATTTTTAATGATATAAATATGTACACAGCGTTAGTGAAGAGCTGCTCTGTGATCAGTAGTAAATGACGCTTCATCTGAGAGCACTGCATTAGAAAACGTAACACGTGTCAAATATACAAACTTTACAAACATGAGAAGCCTTTATGAACTTCTTTTCTAACAAAAGACAACATTTAATGTGTTTTTACTCCAAACTCACTTCATAACATCAGTTGAGTGTTTGAAATAGCATTTTTATTAGCACTGGATTATAAATATACTTTATTATTACGGAAATACCTGAGAAGGCTTGAAGAAAACATATAAACTATGTATTGTTGCTGTCGTCTGTTTATTTTATTCATGTTTAATCAATCAAAGCGTTTCTACCTTCTTTTTATTCAGTCACAGCGATAGCATGATGCCCATTGGAACATTGGATTTCTTGGAACAGCGTTTGTTATATCGCGTATATTTGGATTATTTGGAGTGTCTGCTCAAGGGCGCCCTCCGGCGTCCAGTATGAAACAGACATGTTTATCGCCAAGTAATTTGACTCAATCCTATTCAGGGTAAAAATAGCAAAAAATAATTCCTCTCTCTAAAGAACTTTGAGGGAAACACATAATTAATATGTTTTCTCCAGCGTACATAAGTGTACAGGGTTTTTTTCCCCCCACAGTGGATGCATAAGAGGCACGTAGTTCATATTAAATACATTTTTATCCTGATAATATAATATTTGATAAATCTTTAGACCTTTCTAATGATTTATAGACATACTTCTTGCATGTTAACAAGTAACCCCACATTTTGTCATACAAGGTTTAAATATTATTTTCTAATTATTATAGTTATATTTATAATTAAATACTAATGCTAAATACTTTAATAATGAAAGTTATTACAACAATAATATTTCTTATTTGGTTTAGCAAAACAAGCCTGGTATTTTTTATAATTTTTTTTCTCATTCGTTTTATAAAATCGCATTTTAAATCGCAAATCGCAATTTTAACTAGAAAAAAAAAAAAAAAAAAAAAAAAAAAAAAAAAAAAAAAAAATCGCAATTCGATTTTTTCTCCAAATCGTGCAGCCCTACTTTAGGGGTAGGGTTAGTGTAGGGGGATAGAATATACAGTTTATACAGTATAAAAATCATTAAATCTATGGAGAATTCCCATAAAACATGGGAACTAGTGTGTCTGTGTGTGTATAGACTCTGTATATATATATATATATATATATATATATATATATATATATATATATATATATATATATATATATATATGAGAGAGAGAGAGAGAGAGAGATACCTATTTATTATTTATTCAAATTTATACTTGTATATAAAAGTGTGTGATTATATATACTATATAGTTCTGAATGCTTTAAAGTGGAACCATCACTTCAACCAAGTTGTAGACTAAATACAATAAAAAAATAATCAATATAACAATATATAGTAATAAGCAGCAATATTTTCAACTACATATTTTTTCTAAAACTTTTCAATGCATAAAAAAAAATGACACATGGACACATTTCGAGTGATGATGATGCAAATGAATTCATGAATCAGAGCTTTGAATCATTCATCACAGTCAAAGATACCGTGTGTCATTCTCTAAATAGGCTGTGTGTGTGTGATTGCCAGAACTGCTGCAATTATGATCTTCTGTAATGATTTCTTTTTTCTTTTCTTTTTTTGCTCTAATGACAATGAGGACAAGCAAAGAGAAACAATAAACAAAATTACAGACCAGCAGCCATGATATTACACTTACATACTGATCAATTTGTAAATTTAATAAACAACTGCATTCAATAGAGCTCTGCCTACTCTGTAAATAGAGAGAAAAGCACAGCCAGAATAACACCAGAAGAGCCCTCCAGCTTTAAACTTGTCTTTAAGGGTGTGTCTTCATCTCATGTGAAAACACACTAATAAATACAGTATTCATAGCCTACAATATTTCAAATCATCACTATTATCATCAAAACGACCATTACAGTCAGAATAATAGGCAAGAAGCCTTTAATCGTGTCTGTATAAACCACATTAATGATGATCATTTGCTTTTGTGTGTTGTGTTGTTACTCTCTTCTCACTTTAGCAGTTGCTATGCGTCAATGTTTTTCAACATAAATTACAGGCTTGGACAGAGTGACCACATGGTCATTAAACCGCTTTCCAGTCATCAATGAATGAAGGTAGCCACATCCGTTCTAGTGGCTCGGAGGCCTTTTTGGCGTACTTAAATTAGGAATTGTTTCAAAAGTGAAAGGTTGCCGGTGTGACCCCAAAAAGCCCATTTAACAAACCTGTTTTATATCAGTAAATGACGCAGTGCTGCTGGAAGCTGTTTCAATGCCTTTTTGTGTAGGTGATAGGATAGATCTGCCATATGTGTAAAGATGAAGTCCTGATGCTTCTGGTTTTGAGGACTTTGCCCTTCTACATGCACTGCCAGGTCTGCTTTAGGTCAGTCTTCTTTTGCCCTGATTACAACTCTTATTAAACCCGATAAGTTCAGAATACTGAATTTTTGTAGACACCGATTACCTCAAAAGTAAAGCAACTCAATTTTTTTAAGTAAACAATTATAAAAAACAATTAAGTCAAACTGAAATTTTTTTATTTTATTTTATTTTATGTAATGTTTAAGTCCACTGTACTTAAACTATTGTTTACCATACGTACTGTAATGTTTCTCATTTTTTAATTATTTTGATGCAGTGGTTGTAAAACCCAATCAAACCATTTAAGTAAACAACTCAAATGTTATTTTAGTAGAAATTAAAAACTTTATTTTGTATTACACAAACTCACTATTTACAATTTAAGTGAAATATTGAACAAACTAACACCTAATCTTTATGATTAAGTGTTAGTTAGCAACAGCAACAGCACACCAGCATGCGCTAATGTAACCGTCAAAGAGACTATCACTATATACCTGCATGAACCATTAATCAACATGCAGTATATATAGCCTTGAAGTTTCACAGCCCATTTTCGACCTAACCACAGGCGCTAATCTTCACCACAATGATAACCCTTCAAATTGTCAACATCACAGAAACACCCTTAAATAACAAAATAACAGAACATTAACACGATACATCTTCCCCTTGTGCGAAAACACACAAAATAACACTCAATTTTAACATTTATTCTCTTTACACAGTGTGATGCAAAGCATGCTGGGAACATGAAATCTGCTGCAACTCAGTTTAATGTTGAATGGATTCTATAACATTGGTTAGAGCAACAATGTGACATCATGACATGGCGTCACTTTATGTTGCTCAGTAATCTTAAAGATAATAATTTAAGTATAAGGATTTACTCAAAAATGTTTAGCTATACAAAAAAAAACTAAACTCCTCGTTCAGAAAATGTAATTGTTTTAAGTTGCATCAATGATTTAACAGACTTGAATTGCAGTGTACTCAATCTTTATAAGTTAGTAGTACTGTTCAGGTTTACAGTGTGGCTAAATATGATAATGATATGGTACCTGTTGATATCTGCAATAAAATGTGTGAAGTGTGTAATTTCTGCACTACCAGCAGCAAAAATTACTTTATTCAAGCAGGTTTCCCCACATATTCCCCCATCTGCCATTGGTTGGTCAAAAAGATAGTTCCACCCCCAAACTAGCATCATTGGTTGAGCCACTGCTGCTGTTGTCGGACAGACTGTTTGCAAACACAAACCCATAATCTTCAAAAAAAATTGTATTTTAACATAAAAAGCAAGCAAGGACAATAGCGAAAAATGGCAGATGGAGCAATAATAACTGACATGATTCATGATAACATGATATTTTTAGTGATATTTGTAAATTGTCTTTCTAAATGTTTCTTTAGCATGTTGCTAATGTACTGTTAAATGTGGTTAAAGTTACCATCGTTTCTTACTGTATTCACGGAGACAAGAGCCATCGCTATTTTCATTTTTAAACACTTGCAGTCTGTATAATTCACAAACACAACTTCATTCTTTATAAATCTCTCCAACAGTGTAGCATTAGCCGTTAGCCACGGAGCATAGCCTCAAACTCATTCAGAATCAACGTAAACATCAAAATAAACACTGTACTTACGCGATTAGACATGCTGCACGACGAACACTTTGTAAAGATCCATTTTGAGGGTTATATTAGCTGTTTGAACTTTTTTTATGTTATAAGGCAAGCGTGAGCTCTTGGGGCGTGGAGCACGAGATTTAAAGGGCCACACACCCTAAATCGGCTCATTTCTAATTATGCCCCAAAATAGGCAGTTAAAAAAATGAATTAAAAAAAATCTATGGGGTATTTTGAGCTGAAACTTCACAGACACATTCAGGGGACACCTTAGACTTATATTACATCTTTAAAAAAAAAAGTTCTAGGGCACCTTTAATTCTTTAACCAATTTGCTGTAAAATATATTGTGGTAACCAAAATGTCTGCCAAAGGCATCCACAAATATTAATGAATAAGATAAAATGACAAAATAAATATGACAGAAAGATTTGGAAAGCGTCTTAAACTGTTCATAGATCCCATATTTATTATGGTTTAACAGTAATAAATAAAACTATTGCTCCCATTGTACATTTTTCAGCAGTCCCATAAGGCTTAACAGACATTAAGGACATTAGTGACTAAACCTTTTATTATCCTACAGCAGAACAGAAATCCAAAGGAGAAAATGCTGATATGCTACGCTACAACATGTTAAACTATGCCACGCTACTATGCTATGATATGCTGTGCTCCGTCTACCATTTCACAAATTTTAAATAATAAGCATTAAATCGCATGACCAAACACAAATGAAAACAAAAGCACTCACCAATGAGTCTCGGATGACTTCACTCTTATAAAAATCTGGAAAAGGAACAGAAGCAAGTTAGAAGTCATCCAAAATGCAGCGTGACTTACAGTTTACACTATCATTCACAAGTTAAATTGAAGACTTCCATTCAGCAAGGACACATTAATTTAATCACAAGTGACAGTAAAGAAACTTATAATGTTACAAAAGATTTATATAAATGCAGTTTCTTTTAACTTTATATCCATCAAAGAATCCTGAAAAAATGTATCATGGTTTTCACAAAAACCACATCCAGCCCAGCTCTTTTACTACATTACTATCTATAAGGAAAGGGAAAGGGTATATTGTGAAAATTACAACTATATACATGGCCATTCATTTTAAAAGAGTCAGTTTGAAAGGTAGTTTTGAAAGCCTCATTAGTTTAAAGCTGCTTTGCGTAACTGTTGGCTTTTAATATCCAACTGCAAAATACACAGAAATAACCAAGTACACAAATAGCAGATTGATGTCCCCAAACGTGTGAAGCATAAACACTTAGGTGCTATCAAAACATTGCACTGTTTATTTTAGAAGTCTGATCAGCTTGACAACAGCTCAACCAATAGAGTGAGTTTGGGGGTGGGGCCATCTCCTTGACTGTCCAATGGAAGACAGGGTGAATGTTTGGATAAACTGTTTGAAAACAGTCACTTTTTTTTTTTCAATTCTGTTTGGTGTCACTGGTGACAAATTACGCACTGCAGCTTTAAAGGATTAGTTCACTTCAGAATTAAAATTTCCTGATAATTTACTCACCCCCATCTCATCCAAGATGTTTATGTCTTTCTTTCTTCAGTCGAAAAGAAATTAAGTAAAAACATTCCAGGATTTTTCTCCATATAGTGGACTTCAACAGGGTACAACGGGTTGAAGGTCCAAATTGCAGTTTCAATGCAGCTTCAAAGGGCTCTACACGATCTCAGCCAAAGAACAAAGGTCTTATCTAGCGAAACGATCGGTCATTTTCTAAAAAAAAAATTAAAATAATACACTTTAACTGTTAAATGTTCATATTGCACTGCTCTGTGCAAGTGTAATCACGTTGGAAAGGTCACCTGTGACGTAGGCTAAAGTACCAATCCATTGTCTACAAAGGAAGACTAAGTCAAATGCCCTTTACAAAAAAAGGTAAAACAACGATGTCAGAAGAGGAGAAAATGAGATGGATTTTCGCCCTACCACGGTACTTCTGCCTACGTCATGCATGACCTACAAAATGTGTGGCGGATCGCAAGATGAATATTTGTGGTTAAAAAGTATATGAATTTTAAATTTTTTTAGAAAATGACCAATTTTTTTCATTAGACAAGACCCTTATTCCTCATCTGGGATCATGTACAGCCCTTTGTAGCTGCACTGAAACTGCAATTTGGACCTTCAACCCGTGGAATGTTTTCCTCAAAAAAACCTTAATTTCTTTTTGACTGAAGAAAGAAAGACATAAACATCTTGGATGACATGGGGCTGAGTAAATTATCAGGAAATTTTAATTCTGAAGTGAACTAATTCTTCAAGTACTAAATTAAGTGAACAATCAGAGAGTACCAGCCAGTTCAGCTGGCATCAGTCACCTCGTGATATTCGATCTTCCTGGCAGAGGTGAAGGGTGAAGTAAGTGTCCAGCAGAGGAGAGCCATTCTTGTTCACGATGTTACGGGCCGCTATGCTCCGCAAGTGACGTAAACGCCTCTGTTGGGACAAAGAGAGAAAGACAGTTAAGTAAGAAAGACAACCTAATTTATTTTAACATGCCTTTCAGTCTTTTTTTTTACTTTACTTTCATAAGCTTATGTAATCATCAAACAGTAAAGGTTTTTACACTTATGCAAAAAAAACATGCAGTAATCTTTAATTCAGAAGGAATGTGTTTATGATGGTTTTTAAGAATGCCAATTTAAGCTGCAAATAAGAATCCATCATGACATATATCTCAGATATTTCTCAGGATTTTTTCCAACTTGGTGATGATATCAAGTCTCCCCTTTACTGGATCATGCACACACTGAAGTCTGAATGTTTTGCAGTTCTATTTTCCATCACAAGCAACTGACAGTGAACAGGAACTGAGCAACACACAGGCACAAAACATCATTGTGAGTCTCACGTCACTAGTCACTATAAAGCCAAGTCCTCCACCCTGACCAAAACATGGCATCACTGCTGCACATTGGGCACAAATCCACTGCTTTGAAGGAGCCAAGGGGGGAAAAAAGGAGTTGGTAGGCATGGAAAGGTTTAACATAAGAGTTTTTGTAGGTTAAAAAGGAGGAAGATACCAAGAAAGGCAGCCCATAAAATAGGCCTACGATATGACCACAGAAGGGATGTTGCCTAAAGAACTAGTCCACTAATTGGTCTTAAGGAAGTCTTGTGTAATTTCACAGGTTTTGGGTTCACCCGACCATGAATGAACATTTCTTAGGAGGCATTTACAACTTGCTGCTAATGGCACAAAAAAAAGAGGATGGAGGATGGCCGATATAAAGCTACATGATATCACACTATTTAATTTTAAAGATAGTAAAAACAACAAATGCATAACAATTGCTGAAATTAAATGTATATTTACTTTACATATTTACTAAATTAGAAATTATTTTAAAGAATGAACATGGAAAAACATGGAAAAAAACTTTATAAAAATAAATCTGTAAAATAAAATGGCAACTTCTTGATTCCGTAATCCTATTAAAGTATTTTAAAATAAATACATGCTTATTTAATGAATGAGAACATATAGCGTTCACCTTTCTATTACTAATAATAACAGAAAAGCTTATAATACTTTTCGTATACCCTTTACTTTCTTTGTTTAACAACTCTGTCTAATAAATTATTAGTTAAACTGTTAAACAGAGACAGTAAACTAATGAAGACAGAGCTGCCGCTTCAAAATAAAAGTTCTAATTCCAAAACATCAGCCAAAAAGAAAAACTTATAACCCAATGGCGATATTTTTTTTTTAATTGCCAAACTGGCAATAATGACTGCAGTTACGCCCACTGAGTGGCAAAAGACTGAGTGGCAGCATTGGTTTTCAGCGTGAATGCCGCAAAAAACGCATCCAAAATGGGAAAAAGCTTTTTGCGATTGACTGTATGAATAGCTTTGACAAAATCTGAGATATATTTTTACAGAATGCCGAAAGCTACAGAAAAAAGAGGCAAATGGATTGCTGCAATTCACAGAAACAACTGGACTCCAGGCAGAGAAAAATGGATTTGCAGTTATTATTTTTTGTCAAAATGTTGGATTTTGGGGTAAAACCAAACCCTACTGTATTGTTAGATATTGAATTGACAACTCATCAATTAAATATTTACCATATTATATTCTGCATAATTTGGTGTTTTTAAATGAACATGACAAAAACTATACAAGTTTTAGGGCTGGACGATATGACGATATACATAACGTTGATATAAGTGATCACTCCGATAAAGTGTTCACAGGCAGATTTGCTTTATGTATTTCCCCGGCTTCGAAATCAGGAACATATAAATGTCAGGAAACACTGGCTGCATGTCAATATCCATGGATTAGGTTTCTTTGACATGTTATAAGGAACACTTTTGAGCCCAACCTTTAGTGTAATCGTTTGTTTTCGCAGTTTCCCCTATTAAATCCAGTCATGCAGCAGGTTCTTTTGCCACTCAGTCCAGCTGAGGGAGCAATGCATACCCTCTATATCAGTCGACCAATACATGAAAAAACGCAGCATTATTCTTTATATATTTTAAGAAGGGTGAACCATCATAATTGCGGTTCTGTGACATTAAAAACCCTTGTGTAAACCACAGGGTGCTGTCAGCACAATAATTAAACACCTCTACTACAAAAAGAACAACAACAACAAAAAAACTTAAGAATAAAATATGTCAACCTTGTGACCCTAATCTACACAACATGAGATGGAAAGTCCAGAGTTCCCATTCACAAGGGCCAGATTTAAGGCACAGGGCCCCAGCCATTTCAATGAAACACTTAATCTGAGAGTTCAGCAAACTAAAGTCTTCACCTGACCAGCTTTCATCACAACCAGCCACAAAGATTTTCCAGCGCCGCCCGTGAGGCATTAAATACTAAATCTAAGTCATGGGATGCCCCACTGGATTATTGAAGCTACAGAAACAACAACACACTTTGTTCAGTTTTTCCCCCATTTCTGTCTTGTTTCAGACAACAAAACACTGAGGAACTTTCAGCGTCAGTTTGTCCCAGACTCTGAAATGGAGAGGTTGAGTGGTAAAATTTAGTAGGTTAACAGGCCACTTAACTAGCACGGGAACAAACAAGCTAGTGTACGCTCAACTTTCCCTTATTAGGCAATTTGCAGCTGTTTCAAACAGCTAAAATGAAACCGAAACATCAAGCATGACTTCATTCTGAATTCAATAAATCATGTTACACTGAACAAAAAAATGCTCTTCTGCTGGCAAACAAATGAATGATGTTCATGAGTGTGACAGAGGTCATCTGTAGTCCATAACAGTGGTCCGGTAGAACTTTGCCTCAAGCAGTAAGAGTGTCACAAGAGACTGTGTGACTGCCAAAGCAATTGGTGTCATAACCATTTCCAGTAAAATAAACTTCAGACAGGTGTGACAAGCTCAAACAACCCCCTATCATGTGATAGGGACTTCACATTTGGTTTCACATTTCAGTGTTTCTGGTAACAGTTTATTCCATTTTTAACAAAAGCAGAACTGAGGCCCATTGCATGAAGCTGGTTTCATTTGCTACCCAGGTAAATTTGTCTGAGCAAACTCTGGTTCAATCTTCAGAGTTAATCACAAACTCTGGATCAATCTTGAGTTGACAGAGAATGTTTATATTGAGTTTTGTGAGCATGGTGAACCTGATCCAAAGAAGGTTTGATTTGTTTTGTCAACTCTAAACCTAATCTGAAACTCAGAGTTTGTTCAGCTAGCTTCGTGCAACAGGCCACAGGAGCTCAAGGAACTACTAGGTCTGAAACCATTTCTTTACTAGCTTATGTCTAAAATTTAGTTAACTTGTATTCAGTATTGGACAAAAGCAATGCCTGCAGGGAATATTTGTTTTTAATGACCCAACAAGATTAAACCATCAAAAATGAGGAAACTACTGTATATTTTTATTTAAATATGACTGAAGAACTAAACACTTAATTTGGTTATCTGACAAAATTATTTGGCAAAAAGAGTCAACCTACAGCGACAGGTTTTATTTTACTATGCAAAATAAATGCATAGAAAAACAAAAAGCTCACAGAAGCTAAAAAAGCATATTAACTACAACATAATCAGTTATTAATTTTTCAAAGGTTCTCTCTTGTTTTTGCATGTGTTCATAACAAAGGGTGAAGATGTCAATTTTCTGTAACACTTTATTTTAGGGTCTTTTAACTAGTTGCTTATTAGCATGCATATTACTAAAATATTATTTAAAATAATACTATTTATTAGTACTTATTAAGCACATATTAATGCCTTATTTTGCATGACCTTATTCTACATTCTTAATCCTACCCAATACCCAAACTTAACAACTACCTTACTAATTATTAATAAGCAGATTGGGAGCAAATTAGGAGTTTATTAAGGGAAATAGGGAATAGTTTATATGTGTTCCCAAATTTTCCTATGCAGGACATCACTTTTGGCCACTACTGTATATGCATTTAAAATTTACAGTCTGTCTTTCTCTTGAAAATGGATAAATATATTGATGACTCATCCTGCACTACACAGACTTTTGTCCAATCAGATGCTCTCAACAATGAGAATGTCCCTTCCCCTCAAACTAACTGCTACTAGGTAGCAAAGCATCAATGATAGATGTGGTGTAGCTTTAAACAAAACAAAAAAATTAATATACATCAATGATTATAAAATAATAATAAAAGTAGTAGTAATAATAATACTGTAAAATTATTACTACTAAATTGCAATATTGAACAAAATTAGAAATATTGCAATATTTCACTGTAAAACAAAAGGAGGCAGGGAGCCTTTAAAGTTTCTCTTTTGTTGACAACATGTAGTTATCAAATAAGTGCTTTTCACTACAAGTTGGTGCATGTTTGGTGCATGTTGCATTTGATAATTACACCAAGCCATATCACGATTTCGATTTGAATTAATCATAAAGCCCTGAATGAAACCCTGAAACATACACCCATTACGAGCATCTATCTATGTATGCATTTGACAGCATCTATATTACTGGTATAAACTGCAGCAGGACATGGGAATATATACTAATGGCATAATTAGATTTAGAATATTCCCATAGCCATTAGTATATTCTCATGTCCTGCTGCAGTTTATACCAGTACATATTTTATATAAAAAAAAAAAAAATGCAATTTTAAATATTTAATTTGATGACGTATTATATTTTATAGCAAAGATTCAGTTCTTTCTGCAAGAAACCATACAACATACATAACTACAACATAACTCCAGCCCCATGTTTGCACCATTAAGTAATGCAACATTTCCCGACACAGAATGCCAAGTCATCAACGGACACTGCTTAACAGGAAAACCTGTGATCCCCAAAACACTTCCTGAGAACCAGTGATGAGATTAAACAGACGATTGCTTTAGGACATGGCTATCATTCCACATAACTGAGGTCTACACTCTCAGTTAGGACAGATTCAGAGCATGTAAGTGCACAGTGTGTATTACAACACTGCAACTGTTACAACACACACAATCACAGCCACTTCATAATGGCAATCTCAAGCATTACATCAGCACTACACGATATGCAATTTTTGCCTGAAATGTTTTAAAATCCTTAACTGCAAAGACTTTTTAATTAAAAAATAAAAGTATGTTAATACAAACTAAAAAAATAAAAATAAAAATGCATAATACCAACATAAACATAACTGTTTTCTCATCAATAATAAACTGTAACATGAAACCAAATGAACCAAACATTCGTAACAAGGGTTTTTCTTTGCAGAGCCCCCAAACAATGTGTGCCAATGAGGAAGTATGACATCATTTATAGTCACTTATGTCAGGGCTGTCAAAAAGCTGCAGTGCATTTGAGTTAAGCACAGCTCACTCCATAAGACAGCACCACCACTACCTTCCGAGCCAGTTTCAAGGTCTTTTAAGCATGAATAATAAATATTAGAATGCTGTCTGATCTGTTAGGCATTTGTGTTTGAGTTTGGAGAGCCACAGTGACAAGACCACACTGCACTGTGAAACCTCTCTGCATATATTTCTGGTATATGAACAAGCCAGCGCTTTATTATTAACACAGTCTCATTTGTTGCTTCTGACATTTCTATTTCAAACCCCACTGCATTCATAAATGTTGACCAAAGCTTGACTGGACATGGAGGCCCGGTGTTATGATCATCCGGTGACATGTGACACATGCACAAAAAGATCCGCTAAATATTCACACTCAATAAGCACGCACATACGGAACATATGGCTGGATGCTGCAGGTGTACCTGTTGTGATGTGAGCTCCACATGCAGGACTCTGGAGGATGCTGCTCCGGGGTTGCTGCTGACAGCTCCAGCGGACACTGAGAGATCCCGACCGGCGATGGAGTTCATCCTTCTACGGTACCATAGGCGATAGCCTCATTCAGCCATACAACTCAACCCCATCAGCGAGAAACTCCCGGCACGAAGGTGTCAGATTCCGAGCTTTCTTCACAAGCGTGCAGATTTGTATTATAATGTACATTAAGCACACTAAACGCAGCTACTGAGGTACCCACGGCGGCATAAACAAAGTAAGTCTTGCCTAGGAAGCCATTACCGCGACCTTGATCGGCAAACCCTCGCTTCGTGCCTATTGGCTGAGGAAGCTGTCACTAAAGCATATGTTTGGTGACGTAAATGAATACTATGAGTTGATTGGTGTAGAGCTTGTCAATTAAAAGGAAAAGGGCGGGAGGAGGCCTTTAGAAAGTCATGCTGCGCTCTGCGTTCGTACAAATATGAGGAAGTGAGGGGCTGTGTTTGAGTAACGTGATCCCAACGGGCGGACCGCTCAATGAAGACCGTTTATTCTCCCATTCAAATGCATTATCTGGGTGAGAATTGCATTGATAATATAGCATAAAATATATAATGTGCAATAAAGCGGGCCTGTTCCACGTATTTATAAAACGACAAAGGTAGAGTGGGCTTAACGAAGATATATTTTTTTACGAATTATTTTTTTATTATTACGAATTCATTAATCGATATATAACTTTTATTAATAATCAATATATAACTTTATTATTATTATTATTATTATTATTATTATTATATGAAGTAGAAGTATCCATGAGGCACAAGAGGGCGCCATTGCCCAACTAATAAGCCAATTTATAACCTTTTCCTTCCTCCTTAAAAAATAAATTTAATATGAAAATGAAAATAAACATGAAATAAAAGGTGAAGCATTGCCCATAAAATTTAAATAAATGTCAATTATTGGTCAAAATTATTTTAAAGAATTTTGAAAAAAAAAAGTGACCTAGTTATTTTCTGTTCATTTTGAACGAATTGTTCATTTTATGTTTTTTGTTTGTTTTGTTTTTTTGTTTGTTTTTATTGCAATCAAAATTTAAAGAACATTGTATGTTAACATGTGTGAAGTCCTTACAGACTAAATTATTAATCATGCATAGGCCTACAACAGAGAAAAATATAGCAAAAGTAAGAAAGAGAAAAGCGAAATAAATAAATAAATTAGATGTATAGGGTTAAACAAGACCATAATGGTTAAACAAATCATAAAAGTTCATAGATTCATAACTTTTCGCAATTTTAAGGCCTCAGTTTATAGGGCTACATTCGTGAAATGAACATTTTAACATAAAAAGTAAACAATTAGTGACCTAGATAAATAATCAATATTTTTTTTTCATGGCTGTGTGCCCCACCTCACTAATATAAGCCAATCAAATGCAAGGTCCCAGACAGTTACACTTTTGTGCCCAAAAGAGGAGGCACCTTACAGTTTGTGGGCCCTAGCAATTGATTTTGTCCACTCTAGGACATGTGTTGCTTTGTTAATATGTCAGAGACTTTACATGCTTGATGCTACTTGAGAAATCCTATAATGTAGGCTACCATAAACATATCCTGGGTTTGTATGTGAATGTGAATTACAATGTGTTATTTGGTTTATTAAATGCATATTTGATTTTTTACAAAAGTAAAATAAACATTTATTATGTTTCATTTGTGAAGGGAATATTGATTTTGTCATACAGCCTTATTGATTGAAGAACTATCTTACATAACCCATGGACTTTGGACTAATAATCTGTAACTGTTGCATACATCTCTCATTTAAAAAAACAAGACTGGGTTTAAAGACAGGAATAAGAGAACATGCTGTTAGTGTCAATCAAAGAGAGTGTTGTGGCTCAAAACAAGACAGCACATAGTAGTACTTTTCCATAAATGTTTATTCTGAAAATATACAAAAGTTTAATTTAAAGAATCAGGATTTCATGGACATCAGTGAAGGCTGATATAAGGATGGACACTGCAGCATTTATTGCATATTCACAACTTAAAAGGCGATAAGTCACAATCCTTGGTTAAATGTCAGCATGTAATTGCTTATTATCCACCAATCAAGAGCTGCAGGTCCCCTGAATCCATTTAAATACAAAATCACTATAAAAACTTTATTCTCTCAGGTTAAATATGATTGCATACATGTACATACATTTTGGCACTTGAATTCAGGTTAATTGCTATTGAAAAAAAGGCTTGTTTGATTTGGCTTGCAAACACATGTCTCTCCAGCATTTGCTTTTGAAATAAAGGCCTGATCCTTGTAACTGGGACAAAATGTTGATGTCATGTAAGGCTACATGGTGAAAACTGATCTTATTTAAAGGCTACAACCTCAGGTAAACTATTTGCTTGAGCTTAACAAAGCATGTATGTGCAACTTATATATGCAAAATTAATACTTCTGTGGTAAATTATCAATAGTGTTACAGAAAAATGACCAGCATTCATTAGTATTCTGATAATACTGTACCATCACACATTAACAAGTATTCATTATCATCTTCACCTTCTAAAATTCACGTTTAACTCCTCTTTTACCTTCGAGCTATGATCAAACGGGATCATTTTCTTACAAGCAACTTATTCCAACTTATTATTCCAACAACTGAATCACAGTTTTCCTTTTTGGTTAGTTTCTATATAACGGAAGGCCAAAATCAACCTCTACTCTTTGGTTACACAACCACCCTTTGGCTTTTTAGTAAGGCAAAACTCCCAATAATTGCATTGCTTGTGCATTAAAAATAATATAATGGGGCAAACACTTATATCTAGTACAGAATTTTAATTAAATACATTACTTGTAATATATATATATTGCCATATATTGAGGAATATACGTCCACCAGCTGAGAAATCTAGATTATACTTGGCAGCAGTCTGCAAAGTACAGTATTTATTGCGGATTGCCACCCAGTGGCGATGAGCAGAAGTGACACAGGCTAGGTTCCCTGAATCCCGTGTACATATCAGTACAGTATACAGTATTGAATGAACAGAAACCGTATTGATTTCCTTCACCTTCTCTTAACAGGCACTTTGGTTGGGAGGCAGATGTTCCAGAGTGTTCTTTTATAAAGTTATTATTATTCCTCAATGCTTTCTTTCATTGAATTAGAAGGGTGTCACTCTCATTTAGACCAAAACGAGTCTTGTAATTGTCAAAGAGAGACTTGAGGGACCTGATGTACATGGCATGGTACATATCTATGACGTCCTGACTCGGCTCCTCAATTTTTGGAACTGTGATGGGTTCACCAACTGTAGAAGAGAAAAATATTTTTTTAAAGTTCATCCACAGTACATTAAACGCTAGTTAAACCAAGATCATGTCAACAAATGTCTAAATTTTAACCATTAATGAGCTTCTGATGTCAGCAAATATCGACCGTAAGCCGAAAGAGCAGTTCTATCAACATAGAGACTGTCCTTGAACTGTATAAAACTATTTTTAGGAATGTCCCGTTATAACCTATGCAGCATTTTTTAATGCCAGTTTAAAGTAGAACTTCTAGTAGAATTTAAATATACTAGTGCTGTCTAACTGATTAATCGCAATTAATCACATTCTAACATACAATTTTGAGTTTATATAATATGTGTATATATATTAGATATATAGATATATATTTATATATATATATATATATATATATATACTGTACACATATATTTATATATGTATAATTGCAATTAATCAATTTGACAGCACATATATACATAGGATTTAAAGGATATAAACATATTAAATATATTTAAATACCAGCATGAAACCTCAGGTTTCAGGTTTCATATATATATATTTTTTTTCTATATATATATATATATATATATATATATATATATATATATATAAAATATGGCCATAAGACATCTGTTTGGTTACAAAAGTGGTGTTACTCACCAACAGTAGTGATGGGTTTGCAGTAAGGTACAAAACCCCATGACTCTGGGAAGAACAGTCCACAGCCATGAAACAGGCATGGGGCAAAACCTAAAATCTTCTGAAGCCTCTTTTGAACCGTACGCCACCAAGAATCATCATCAAAAATCAGCTGTTTGTACACCTCATTCTCACCAAACGAGTAGACGGGCACCAGATCAGCACTGAGAGGGGAACAGGAAGTTAAAAAGTTATCATAATGACAAAGAAATACACATTTTAAAATACAAAGACAATCTGCAATAGTTAATTTCACTGTTCAGTTTAATTACGTCATAAAATCTTGTGAGACAGATAAGTCATGTTTTTGGAATGTGTTCAAAAGCATTTATTTATCCTCTAAGCTTCTCTGAGATTTGAGTAGTTAGGGATTTTCTGTGTATTATGCATTGCTTTGTAATGATGTAGTTCCATTCAAAGCAAAAATATTGGCAGAGATCTTGTTGTTTCTCCACATTTCTGATCACAAAATACTGGCTTAATACTTCACTCCAAACTGCTTTGCTTATTTCTGAAGGATTTCTGAAGGCACCTGTAACAACCCTCCCATCAGAGAACACAGAACTTCAGGCAAAACTCAAGCTACTACCAGCATAAACCTAGCCTCAACAGCACAATGAACTTGATCGATTTGTTTTTGCAGAGTAAACCAGTAGTGCTGAAGTAAACAATGCTGGGAAGGTGGTGAGGAAAATTATTTGCGGTTCTCACCCTTGCTTGAGGGCCAGTTTCACAAAGCCTTTGCGTTTTTTCAGCGTGACGGCGTTCATCCCTGGGGCACAGTCCAGAGATTCTGCAGCCCCTCCGATCACGATGACCACAGCGTTGCCTGTACCGTTGCTAGACAGGAGGTAGTCAATGGAGTTTTGATTTACTGGGCAGATACCTGAGAAACAGAAGGGTGTAGTGTCAGAACTTTGGTGAATATTTATATCAGGGTTTCCCAAACGGGTTCATGAAGGAACTGCACAAACTCCACAAAAAAGTAAAACAAAAATAAATCAATAATTTTAAAATAAAAACAATATTTGCATTGAAATGTTGCATTGTTTATTCGTTCGCTTCATTTTTTTAAATTCATGTGCCCTCATAATATTTAAAACAGCTTCCCCTCCCTTTTGCAACAACATCTCTTCTCTTCTCTGATGACGTGTTTACTGGTGCAAGGGCGGGACAACCTGTCACTCACATGACATCACAACAATAGTAACAACAACAATCTGCTGCGCACTTTCAGACACCCTCCACCTTCCCCAGCTCCACCTGTATATATGGAAGCTTGTTTCCACCAATACATTAAAAAAAATTGTAATTGCGACTTTTTATCTCACAATTCTGACTTTTTTCTCAGAATTGCGAGATTTAAACTCGCAATTGCGTTATAAAGTCAGAATTGCGAGATATAAAATCGTAATTGCAAGTTGTTATCATGCAATTTTGACTTTATAACAACCAATTCTGACTTTTTTCTCAGAATTGCGAGATATAAACTCACAATTGCGAGTTATAAAGCCAGAATTGCATAATATAAACTCAAAATTGCATCTTATAAAGTCACAATTGCGTGATATAAACTTGCAATTCTGCCTTTCTCAGAATTGTGAGTTTATGGGCCCTAATATCATACGCCCGGCGCAATGCCGCGCCAGGCGCAACGCATATGTTTTTATAATTTCAGCCTGACGCAGTTATCATTTTCACATCCTGCGCCATGTTGTTTAAATAGCAAATGCATTTGCGCCCTTTTGTGTGCCCATGGGCATGCTGGTCTGAAAACAAAATGTGTTCAGGCGCATTGTTGGCGTGTTGCTATTTTGAGGCAAGTGAAATAGACTGCACCATTGACCAACTGAAACCTGGTCTAAAGTCAATGGTGAACTTTTTTTTTTTTTTTTTGTTATTTAAAGAGCGCATTAGTAATATGTACCTATATGTGGGTGCACAACACGCGTACACTCAGGGATGTACACTGCTTATTACACACAGGGATGCGCAGCAGCACACAAACATGCCAAATATTAAAAATAAAAAGATTACAACATAAAAGATTATTGTTGTGTGAATAAAGATAAAAATGCTTGGTGGAAACTGGCTTTTCCCGTAGATGGTCTGCTCGCACACTTTAACCTCATGCATGAGCAAATCCGTTTCCTCAGAATGGGAGATGAGACTCTGATTGGTTTATTGCACCTTATGCCCCAAACACACCCATTACTCATTAAGAGAATAGGGACAACCATTTTAGACCAGGCGCGCCAAACAATTTTTCCTGTCATTAAACTAGCAAAAGTAGATTCAGACACACCCTAAGTGCACTTGTGCTGTGCGCTTTAGACCATGTGCTTATATCGTTAAAATAGGGCCCTTAATCTCACAATTCTGACTTTAGAACTCGCAATTGCATGTTATAAAGTCAAAATTGTGAGATATAAACTCGCAATTCTGAGAAAAAACGTGTCATTTTTCCCTCACAATTTGACATTATAACACGCAATTGCGAGTTTATATCAATTCTGACTATATATTATATTATATTATATTATATTATATTATATTATATTATATTGGAATTTTGGGGGACATATTTTTTGACAGTTTTTGAAGAAAATATTGACGTTTGTTTCTTGTAAGAGAGTTGAAGAATAGTCTATCAATCAGTGGGTACATAGGGCAGGTTTCAACAGACGTTCTTCAAAAATATTGACATCAGCACATGCAGGGCTGTGTCCCTCTACGCAATAGGACAAAGCTCAGAGGTCCTTGATAGACTGCTGGATTCTTATCTACACCACAGAGAGGACAACTATGGTCCTCTTTTTAATCAGACAAAAAATTAACTTTATGCATTGAGAAAGTTTGCTCTTCACTCACTGATACATGATGCAATGGCAAGCAATGAATGCATAGTTTAATCCATAAAATGAAACTAATATGCAGCTATAAGTACCTCCAGACATCAGGTAATCCCTAAACAGTGGCAAGCGGAAGTTTCCAGCCAATGTGGCAAGAGATGGCTTAATTCCGGGGAACATCTTGGAGAATCCTGTAGCCTCTGTCCCAAAGTTACAAAAAGCACCAAAACAGAAGATGCCATGAGGATGGTAGCCAAAAATGTAGTTTCGGCTAGGAAGCAGGTTATTCGTCTTGATGAGCTGCAAATAATCAGAGAAAAATGCAGCAGGAGTTTAGTTCATTTGTGATTATACAGATAGGATGTGATGCTAAAAATCCCAGTAAAAAAAAAAAGTATTAACCTAACTTCATTTGAACTAATAGCAATATTTTGCATTAAAAAGACTATTTTCCTAGGTTTAGGACATAGGTCAGTAATGAAATACTTTATCTACCAAGTAAAGGCAATAAATGCTCTTTACTCGGACACAGTTACAGTGCACCTATGTGTACATTATATTGTCCACGAACACATTTTCTTATCAGGACATACCATTAAGCACTTATCTGCTGTCCTAATATAATATTTTTAGCAGATAATGAAGGACTGGGTATTAATGTTCGCAGCAGATATTAGAATGGAGCAACAGTTAGCATCTACCAGGCCCCACAGTTTGGCATGCATGTGATTTGCAGATTAATTGCAAAGTTTAACCATCATAGAATAAAACTTCATCATTTGCACGTTTTGTCTTTGTGAATTTACACATTCAGGCAATTTTAAACCATCCCTGTGCAAGAAAAGCCCCCTCATAATTCTTGCTGATCCGAAATATGATCCGATCCGTGATTCAAAAACTAAAAAATAATCCAAACCTTGACTTTTGTGATCGGTTGAACCACTAATAAGAACAGTTAATCAAACAGTCTGTGTTACATAATGACATTAATGGATGGAAAAATCAATGGTTTTAAGACAGATGCTTTTTCGGGCGAGATTGTATAACCGTCCGGATGTGGTTAAGAGAAAGTCTTGTCTTTGGTACATTTGCTGGAGCAGTTGCCCTTGTTTTTGAGTCAAAATCTTACATTCAAAAAAACTCATATTTATTATACATCAACTTAATATTATTCTTTCCACAATAATATGGTGTAAGTAGTTACTGAGCCAAACTGTTGCCAAGACAAGATTTTTGTTGTTCACCACAGCAAATTCTTGTGACCAACCCGTTGCGAAGTCTGTGTGAAGAAATTCCCAATTTCATGAATCCATAGATAAAATGAATGGATTTTGCTCAAGAACATTCGCAGAACAATTGCAATGGCAAATGTGACCACACCTTAAGGGGTTTTTAGTGCATTGCTCTGCAGTTGCTAAGGTATTCTGGGTGGTCACTAGGTGTTTGTTTACTGGTCCTAGTCAAAAGCACCCTCCAACGATCTATATTTTGAAAAAAAAAAACAGTTCTAATTGTATCTAGTTCTTAAAAGGATAATTCACCCAAAAATGAAAATTCTGTCATCATTTACTCACCCTCAAGTTGTTCCAAACCTGCATGAATTTCTTTCTACTGCTGAACACAAAGAAGATATTTTGAAGAAAGCCGGTAACCAAACAGTTGATGGGCCCCATTGACTGCCATAGTATTTTTTTCCATACTATGGAAGTCAATGGGGCCCATCAGCTGTTTGGTTACCCATATTCTTCAAAATATCTTCTTCAGGTTTGAAACAACTTGAAGGTGAGTAAATGTTGACAGAGTTTTCATTTTTGGGTGAACTATCCCTTTAATGAACCCATTTTCTCAGCAAATTTGTTTCCAATAGATCTGATGTTAATCATTCTTACACCTACCAAACACTTCATTACAAATTTTAGTCACGATGATGACCTTATTTCTCTTCACTCTTATCACACGCAGCTGGCACACACTGTAACACTAGGCGAAGTGATGATCTCATCATGTGACTAAACGCACTACGTGTACTGCGAGGTAAACGTCCAAGCCAACTGGCACAGGCAGGGCATTCCCTTGTGAGTGTCCTGACTGACTACTTTATATTTATATTAAGGCTTGACTATGTTTTTAATTAAATTTGATTAATTTAAATTAAGATTTGCACTTAAATAGTATTTAACAACTGATTTTATAGAGAAGTGTGTCAGAGGTCACAGTTCACTTTTACTCTCGTTCATCATGCAGATATTTGTTTTATTCTAATCTGTGTTTGACAATAATGTGTCTGGCTCATAATTTAGTGTCAGTAAAGTTCCTGTTTCTATGGAGTCCTGTGCTCTGGTTCATATATCAGAAGTAAGACAAAAGACAAACAGAAAAACAAGTGCTTAGTGATTAAGCTTCTGCTGATCAGGACGAGCAAAGTCTAGCAGAGATCTTACAACTCGAGATCCACCCAACCCAACAGGAATGTCAAGGAGAGAAAAGAACAGGATGAAACTAATGGCTGATAAAATGTATTTTTTATCTTTGCCCCTTTGTCCTATTTAGAGTTATCAATGAATATTTACGCATTTCATGTGGGTCAGAATATGCAAATTACAGTATACCGTTCAAAAGCTGGAGTCAGTATTTTTTTTAAAGTAAATTAATACTTTAATTCCACAAGGATGCATTAATTGACAGTAAAGACTAAAAAAAATATTTTCAAATAAATTATGTTCTTTCTATTTATCAAAAAAATCTGGAAAATGTATCACAGTTTACACAAAAATATTACATATAAACACTGATAATAATATGAAATGTTTCTTGAGCAGCAAATCAGCATAGAATGATTTCTGAAGGATCATGTGACACTGAAGACTGGAGTAATGATGCTGAAAATGTAGCTGTGACATCACATGAATAAATTACTTTTTAAAATAGAAAGCATTATTTTAAATTTCAATTATATTTCAAAATATTAGGTGAGCATAAGGGACTTCTTTCAAAAACATTACAAAATCTTACCAACCCCAAAAGTTTGAACGGTAGTGTATTTGCAAATTAAAATCTCAAGATGTTGAACTGACGTTGTATGGAAAATATGTGCACGAATATTACATTTTCTGAAAGAGAGTCAAAATAAATAATGATAGAATCATTTTTGAGTGAACTGTCCCTTTAAATCTACACTTAAACTCTACAGGACTCTATAAGGATTTTCAGATTTGCGCATTTTATAACTCCAGTTTAAGGCTTATCTTTGTATTTACCTAACTATTAGCTGTTCAGTGTCTAAGCCTTTTGAATTCTTATTTTCTCAAACTGTAATGTTGTATAAGACACAGTCACTCACTCTTATGGGAAAATAGTCTCTAAAGTATGTCCAGACAGTCCAGTTTCTCACCCAGCTCGATCTACGGCCTCCTAAGATAAAAATGTTGGAACATTAACAAAGAATACAAATGCAAACACAGTCAGAGCAATCATCCCACACTTCTGAACAGATTGAATCATGATGCGCTTTAATCATGGAAGATTGAAAACTTTACCTTGTTTTGGGGTGTTCCAGTCATAGATGAGCCAGGCAGTGTAAACGGCGGCAATTACCCAGCAGTCTGTGCAAAACATGTACATCAGCAGCAAAGAGCAGCCAATGCCTAGAAGAGCAAAAGGATTATTTAGAGTTGACGTTTCATAAACAAAGAATTCATGTAAGTGAAGCAGCACAATGTCCTACATTGTAAATTCTCTAAGCTTTGACTTAAGTTTTGTAATGAACTTAACTGTTCCACTCACCCATGGCAAGAAATGTGATGACAAACTGCAGGACGGAGATCACCTGCAGATGTTTCACGATCTTGGATCGTGTCAGCCAGGGGACGGACGGCAGGTCATGTAAGGCAGAGAGGATGCTGGAGCCTGAGCCTACACGGGATTTACAGGAGAATTGGAATTACCCAGCTTAATGTTGTGGGAATGCTTGTTCTCTACACTAAGGTCTGTTTGAAGCCTAGGAATAAATGTCATGCATTTCATGACTGTGACAAACTGGTATGATGTCAATAGAGGGTAGTAACTCCCAAAATCTCAGAAAAAACTCTCAGACGATGTATCAACATACCAATAGTAATCAGTTGTGTGGTTAAAACTTGAATATGCGTTTTAACAGTATTATATCCTAATAATGAGAGAACAAGACCAACACCGTAATACCTCTAATTCATTATTCACAAACATTTTACACATTCCAAAAAGTCCCATTAGAAAAGAAAAGACATACAATACTGAAGCACACATAAACTTCCCTTAGAATAACTGAGATCAGATCACAAGACAACTTAATCCCATCTTAACAGACTGAAAATAACAACAAATATCAGACACACTGTGAAGTAAGACACTGATCCTCATGTAACACTCTTATCCCTCTCATTAACCAAATAGGATGGAGACTTTTTAACCTCAATACCTCCATGAATCTAATTAAACTATGATCACCTGATATATTTATAAATATATAAATACTGTAAAATTAGGCTATATAAAAAAATATATACACACACAAATAATGAATGAATTTGAACAACAAATTAAATTAGCTTAGGTCACTTTTTTGTTGTTTTTACTTACCCTTTTTGACACCGGAATATGCAGCAAGTATGGTCTTCATGGTTGAGGCACGAATGATAAATTAAACAAAATAAATCTCGCTGGTGGAAGTTGAGCTGCTCTACAGCATCCCTCTCTGCACTGGCGTCAGCGCGAGCTCACATGCGCGCGCCTGTCATTTAAGCGCCTCGAGGGGAGGAGTATAGAAAGCGCTGTCAATCAAACTGAACAGCCTTCGCCTTCAGAAATAAAGACGTTGTCAACAGTTGTCAAGTTTTTATTTCCAAACAACTGTTTCTGTCTGATAAATTTCTGATAATAGCTGGCTGTAGCTGTCAAACTTAGAAGGCTCCACGCTGAGATAGTTGGCTCTGAGTGGTTATCGCTTCATCTGATCTGGAGGTTTTAAAGGTTTGTCAAGGTAAACTGGACTGGGATGAGCGCCCAGCCAATCAGGTGGAGGATACTTTAGCCCCTCCCCCTGACTTTATTGACCAACACTGATTGTCCACTCTTTATAAAAACATTAATTGCTCTTTTTTTCTCATATATTTTAAATTTATGGCCTGGTTTAGGTCTAGTTTATTTAGGACATTTAAGTAGCTTTTATGAACGTGCCTTAGAAAAAAAAAAATACATTAGGCTGCTACTACTACTAATAATAATCTACTTTGTAGGTCATTATACAAAACTTCAATAAGCCCCAGAAGCTAAAAGTATGGAAAAACTAAAAGACTATCTTATTTCTATCTAAATAAGATAGAAATAGCAGCCTGCCAGACTGAATGTCCATTAGGAATATTGGCTGTTTCATAATGTCCCAATTTTAATTTTTCACAATGCCAAGGCCAGTGTTGCTTCTGCCAATGACCTTCATTACCCCGTTCCTCTCGCAGACTTGGCCACCAATCAGATGGCAGAGAGAACGGTCACTTTTATTGCTATCTGATCTTCAGCTGCTCAAGCATATTATCAACTGCTTAAATTTGTTAAATGTGCTGTATTTGGTGTAATTCATGCTATGCATTGTATAATATTATATAGCATATTATTACTTGCAAACCTTCATGTTTTCACAAAAATACCCATCTAATAAGAAACATGTTTACATGATTGACACTAATTATCAACATTAATTATTTTGATAATGTCAGTTTAGTCAGTCATATATTGTGTCATTTTTGTAAACATTTTCACAAATTAGAATAGTAATTTTCAATTATAAATTTGAGCAGCTTGTTTTCTTAAAGTATTGAAGTTATTAAATATTTTTTAGTCTGATAGTTCTGAATAATAATTTAAAATATTGAACTGTCTCTGAGCTTGATACCATATGTCACAGCATGCAGGTAAAACTGATAATGTACTGATAAAGTACAGTTTTTAATGTGTACTGAGTGCCAATAATCAGCCAACTTGGATGAGGAAATAAATTTAGTCTAGACGGTAAATTTGTACAGTATCAATATCAAAGGTCCACTTGGCTGAGATCATTTAGCTGGACTTTGAACCTTGGTCTATATTAGACAAATCCTCATTTGTTGGCATTAATTGAAGCACTGATTTACAGATTACAGTAAATGCTTGTAAAGTAACATACTTGCATGTCTCATATTATAATCTGAAGGTCAAATAGATATAGGGATAATGTTTTTGCAGCTTCTGTATTGTTTTTCTTCTTATATGTTTTACAGCAGCATGTTTTTGTCCTTTGCGATAATGGTCATCCACACTGCATGTATTAACCTAGCGGTGTCAAATGCAGATAAGGTGTTGTTGAAATGATAAAAAGTGTACTAAGCATCTGGTCTACTTGTACTTTGCTCTTTTGTTCTACAAAAATATCAGATTTTTTTACAGTATATCAAGATAACACACATTCCATATCAAGATCATGATTAAGCTAGAAAATCAAGAAAATATTCCTCTGGGTAGAAAAGCACCTCAAAAACCAAAAAAACTTTTTACAGGAAATGTATTTACATCACATCTACTCCAGTGCAATATAACAAAATGTCACCATTCAAAAAAAAAAAAAAAAAAAAAAATCACCATACATGAGTATTCAGACTACCTCTAAGAACTCTATAGGCCAAACCTGATGTTACACAACTGTCTTGAACACCAAGATGAGGATCATAATATATTGGCTCAAAGTACATGAATTCCCCAGTGTCTCAAAAATACCATATGTTTGTAGACATACACACCTCCACACACATGGAAGTATGCATACATGTTCCCTACCCCATATCAAGATGTACACAAAGATTACTGATTCCAGGTATAGTCCCTATCATGCACAGATACCTGAGAAAGGCTTTCATTAAAGAGCAACTGTCTCTGCTATTAGACCACTGAATAGATGACCTATGGAGCCTCAAAAGAGACATGGTGATGGTAAAGAGAGAGAGGGAGGAAAAATTATGTTATATGTTAAATTATGTTATAACGGTTTCGGATTCTTTCGGAAAACATTCAAGTTCGCGTATATACACACACACTAGTTATTAGTTTTACTATTACTAATATATATTTTTCGCTATTTTTGGCTATTTTTACTATTTTAAACATATTTATTTTGCCATATGGGAGGAAAGAAGGAGGAAAGAATTAGATAGAATACAATAGACGTATTTTTGGAACTATGAATTAGGTTAAAGCCAACAAAAAGCAAACATACGTGTACTTAAACATTTTTTTAAAAAACTTGAATTGTTGTAATTTTGCATTTGACTTTGGAAACCTTGAGAAAGTCTTCCAATAAAAACTTTGCGCCAGCCCATTTGAATTTAAGCGATGATCCTGGGTGTTACACACAGGGCATGAGACATGTCATTCTGTGCATGTCTAATTTGTCAAGCCAAAGCTTCCAGGATAGTGAAACACCCCCTTACCTCCCCTCTAAACCCACCATTCACGAATGAGACCTATTTAATTCTGTACCATAACCAACTACAGAATCAAATCCAGGGTTAACCTCCGACCCAATATTCTCATGCGTTTCATATTTGCACTATATTTGAACCAATGACATAGCAACCAGCCAGTTTAATGACTTCCATGTCTTCCGTGTCTTCATATCAGCCATTGTCCAATGCTGACCTTTAATCGTGATGTCCGTCTCTGGCACTGTTTCTTTTGCATGTAAATGTCTATCTGTCCAAATTCAATGGTCAAAGCCTGATTTAATCGGAGTAGACATCTGGTCACCCTGTGGTCATTACGTGTGTAGTCATCCTGGTCGTGAAGAAATTTGTCCTTTTTGGCATGACCAAGTCTTCTCTAAATCAGCATGCATTGTGAAATGGTTCTGATTGACGCATGGTGCAAGCTTAAAATAGCCTCATGGGACAGGGATGCATTTGTATGTCTATCTGATGTCAAGACTTTCATATTTTACATCATTAGATGAACGGGTTTCATCTTAACTTTGTCTCACATGTTGTAAAGGCCAGAGACCTTTTCACTGCAATCCTCCTGAGAGATGCAATCGTCTTTTGGGATACAGTGGAGAAACTTCAGTGGCTTTGTGTCACTAGTCATTCAAAAAGACCAAGACGGAGTAGTAAAACTGGTGTAGATTTATTCAGACACTTGTGCTTTAAAGCACATACAATAGAAAATACACTGTAAAAGTTGAAGTGAAGTTAATGAAGTCAGGTTGCATTTGCTATTTTACATAATATTTCTGACTTAGAATCAGTTAATCTAGATGTTACAACATGAAGCATGTGAATTTGAATTTACATGAAAAAATTTTTTTTGCAATGTTGAACTGCTGTAAATTACAAATTAAAGTACAGCCGAATGATTGTAACTGTAATGTTGTAATTTATCAGGAAAATATAATGCTGATATTATTTTTAACAACTGACATTATATAGCAAAACAACTATGTTTTAAATGCTCACAACACACCACTGAAATTGACACCACACAGCTCTCTCTCTCTCTCTCTCTCTCTCTCTCTCTCTCTCTCTCTCACACACACACACACACACACACAGAGTTGTTTCAGTGATACTCTCACTGGAACACCAGGTGTGTGTCTTCAGGTACTCCATAATTTCCTTTGTGTTCCTCGAACAGGCGGGTGAGTTCATCCATATAGCGCTGGTGAAACACATCCAATTCTTCTGCTGTTGGTTTCTCATTTTTCTCTACTGGGATTGGCCTACCCACTTAAAGAAACAATACATATGTTAGCTTCATAATTGACAAAAGTGAAGTGATTTTTGAAAGCATGTGTTGCAATGGATGGATAGACAGACAGACAGATAGATAGATAGATAGACAGATAGATAGATAGATAGATAGATAGATAGATAGATAGATAGATAGAACGACAGACAGATGATAGATAGATAGATAGATAGATAGATAGATAGATAGATAGATAGATAGATAGATACATAGATAGATACGTAGATACGTAGATACATAGATAGATATGTGAGGCCCAGCTATCGATTCTCCTCACGTTTGCTGATATGACAGTCTCACATTTCTCTAGGGTTGCTAAAAAGCAAATATCATGCTTGAACCACCCTGCCTTTGCAACAGTTTGGACCTGCTACCATAGGCTAAAAGTGGTAACAGATAAGACTAAAACAAATAAATGGCTAAGAAAAGTAAGAGAGGTCATTGCATCTGATTAGGTTAGGCTACAAAAAGAAATTAGCACAGAATATGGCTGTGATTTACACCTAACCCCTGATCTGATATTGATTGTATTTGGCTAATATTTGATTGTACTTACCAACAGTGCTGATAGGCTTTCTGTAGGGCATTAGGCCAAAGCTGTACTGGAAAACACCTCGTGCATGGAAGAGGGGCAGAGAAACGCCCATAATGCGTTGCAGACGTTCTTGAATATATCGCAGCCAGGTGCCACGAGGGTTCTGAACCTGGTCAAATAACTCATTCTCTCCAAATGAATATATAGGAACCAAATCTGCACTGGAGGAGATATAAAAAAATATAGATTTTAAACAAAATTCTTTGCTCTCGTTGATAAAATGCATGCATAGAAAGTGCAAAAATAAGAGATAATGTATGAAATCATTATCACAAAATAAACCCCAACAAGAAATGGAATGAATAAATAGACATGAAACACTCACTTGAGTTTAAATGTAAAATATTAAAAAGATCTGACTTTAGAATCAAGTATTCCAGAGACAAATGTAATAGTTAAAAATATAGATCTAAATTATAATTGTTCTTTACTCTGCCTGATCACAACCGTTAATATACCGTTAACTTTTATACCATGTCCAATTTATTAATCAAACTCTTTAGCGTAGATCAAAGTCTTTCCATAAATTCAGCACTATTACTTGCAACTGCAAGTTGCAAAAGCTTGTATTTCAGAAATGACCAACTGTTGCTCAAGAGAACTATCTGGCAAAGAATAACTGGCAAAAATACAACAAGAGGCTCCTGGATAGCCTTTTATGCTATTAAATTATCGTGAAAAACGCAGCTGCTTACCCATGCTCTATTGCAAGCTTAATGAAGCCCTTCTTATTGGCTAGGTGAACAATGTGTTCACCAGGGTGGGCATCCAAAGCCTCAGGGGCACCACCAACTGCAATGACCACAGCGTTCCCACCTTCCTTCCGCCGGAGCAGATAGCTGGCACTCTCCTTGTCTGATGGAACCAGGCCTGGAATACACACACACATAAAAGTTGAGGTCTAAAATAAAATAATAAAATAAAATAAAATAATTATGCTGTTTATACACTGTAGAAATGCTGGGTTGTTTATGGACAAACGTCTCATCCGAAAGACAGGAACCTCATTAAAACCCACCTTGGCTTTTCTTCTAAGAGTGTGCTTTCTATGACAAAGTTTGTTTATCACATGTTAATAAATATACATATTTACAGTATTCTATCCATTCTACCTGCACACATAATGTAGTCTCTGAAGAAGGGGGCTCTGAACCAGAGAGGCAGCATAAGAAGGTTGCTTTTCAGCCCAGGGAAGAGTTGTCTAAAACCTGTTGCCTCCGTGCAGAAATTTGTAAATGCACCAGCCACAAGAATACCATGAGGATGGAAGCCCAGCACATAATTCTTCCTAGGGTCCAGATCAGCTGTCTTCACCAGCTAATAAAGAGATAAAGAAGTAAAGTAATTAAAATAATTTAAGGATTTGGAAGAATGTGAAGAAGTTTGATAATGTTTCATTCATTTCTTAAAAGGGCAGCTGATAAAGGTCAGTGATCATGTGCTGATCATGTGCAGTGCAGTTCTGTATATGGTTCTATTATGATCTTTCACACTGATCTAGGATCTGCTAATACCCAACTATTACCAATCACCAACTTGAAATCTTCAACACAATACTAAAACTATACCAACAACACAGAACATTAACAGTCAAAACAGGCTGAATTGGTTTGTGTTTGAGATAGGCTATTGTAGCTACCTCACCAGGAAGTTCTAAGAACCAGAATCAGAATCACCAACATAGTTTTTCCAAGAAAAACAAATTTTGCTCTCTGAGGAAAAGCGGAAGTGCACAGTGAGTGCAGTTTGAAACACGTTTTCATAGACTTTCAGAGATCAATATCCATTCTGCCCTTAACATCCACCAAAAGCAAGAGCTGCGACCGTGAGAATGGTGGTGAATTAAAGTCATTTCATGAATATGAAAAATATAAGTGCTTCATCACAGCTGTATACTTATTCCTTCGATGATTCCATCAATGGCGCTCTTCACAGCTGCACGCGAAAACTGCGTTCTTGGCGGTGTATAGCGTACGTTAGGTTTATTTATTTATTTTTTTTTTTTTCTTAGCGTAAGAAAAACTCAATATTTTATGTTCACATACATTTTAAGTACTACATTTATATAAAACAAGATTATCTACTTAAATTATCTAAAATCTCAAGTTTTGTCACTTGTCATTTCTTTGAAAATAATTGTAAAATGTATTCAGTGTCTGAGTGAAAATTGTTTTAGCCTTTTTCAAGTAAATCCTGCACCATTTTTTTCTTCTTCTTCAGTGTAGCCATGTAATAGGCCTAAGCAGGATAATGTACAGCCAGCTGGTCATTATTGGCAAAATACTAACTATAGAATGAAGTATTTTAGACATGAATTCCAATGATCTGTCTATCTACTGTGGGTGGGTTCATTATTAAGGAACTACTGTTCCACTAACTACTGTTTACTAACACCAGAGATCTGTTTTTTCTGACAACCATGTACATTTCTACTAATACCAGAGACTAACCAGAAGAAAGCTGTATGGATGGTCATTAAAAAAGAAAAGGGAAACAAAAGTAGAAGTCTCATTGCACAGCTGACATTTACTGTCTTATCAGGTTAGGAGTGTAAACGATTGATGTCTCTAAATCCTAGTTTGATAATGCCCAATTAATCACACGCTGTTTTTTCACCATAGGGTGTTCCTTGAGAAAAGAGACCAAATGTATTCCTATCACACCATTAAAGACACTGAAATGAAACAACACTGCACTTGTGGAGGTAGGTTCTTGAAAACTCAGACACCGTTTTCTTTAAGGTAACAACATTTCCAGCATGCCAGCTTCAATATCCACGTGCATAAGCAAAAGTCTGCTTATTCCAAGACCTCCGAGCTCTGCTTTCAAATCAAGAGGTTGAATAAGGAAAATTTGTACCGGTGGTTGAAGCAAGGTTTCATCTTAATCAATTATTCACTCTGAATACAAATGCTCTGTTTAGCTTCAGCAAGGGCTCTTTAATACTAATGACGCATTTAGTCAGATGTCGTGTCTCCTTCAGAATCCTGGGACAAACCCAGATTGTATGTTGAATTGACAAAAAGGGAATTTTCTTAGAAAAAATGCAATTGTTAGTAAATCGTTTGAGCACTTTTTCCATGATACAACGAATGAAACAATCATGAAAAAGGAAATGGATAGCCTTTTAAGCAAAATCAAAATAAATACAATCACATTAAATCATTAACCTTCAAAGTTAAGTTGTTTTGATGGGTATAAATGGGTATTTTTGTCTTTCTTCAAGATCATGGCCATGACCCTTTTATTGAATGGAGTTTAAGCCCCCCATATTGTTTACAGTTACTCATTTACTCTGAACACAGGGTGTCTTCTGAGGCCACATGCCTTCTCTGTTGTTCAAAAGGTGAAAAGACTGTCATTATGGACAGATACATACAGATAAGAGACATTAGTGTATCAACGGTTTAATCACCAGAGTGATAACATTTCCCTGAAATGCTAATCAAATCAGTGCTGTTTTGATGTAGCCGATGCACTCACTGTTGAGAAAAACAAGTCTTAACTTGAGACTAAAATAGAACTTATCAGTTTAGTTTTAAACTTTATTCCAAAAAGTTTGCAAATTATTTTTTACAGACAAAATCTACAGTATAAATTTTCTCTATACTTATTATCTATCAACATTAACTCTCAGATGCATGAAAGGATACATACTATTCAAAAGTTTGGGGTTGGGACAAAGACTTTTACGTTCACCAAGGCTGCATTTATTTGATCAAAAATACAGTAAAAACAGTAATATTGTGAAATATTATTACAATTTAAAACAACTGTTTTCCATTGTAATATATTTTAAAATGCAATTTATTCCTGTGATGTTAAAGCTGAATTTTCAGCATCATTATTTCAGTCTTCAGTGTCACATGATCCTTCAGAAAGCATTCTAATATACTGAATCTGTGCTCAAGAAACATTTCTTCTTATTATTATTATATGATCAGTTTAATATTAAAATATATTTAATAAAAGTATATATTTCTTTTAAAAAAAATACAATATATGTAAAGTTTAGGGTCAGTCAGTGTATATATATATAAATATATATATGTGTGTGTGTGTGTGTGTGTGTGTGTGTGTGTGTGTGTGTGTGTGTGTGTGTGTGTGTGTGTGTGTGTGTATCTGTATATATGGGTATGTAGGCTGTGCCTTTTTTCCAGACAATGAATAGACACTAGATGGCAGTACTAGACTAATAACTCATTCTGTGGGCCTGCAAATCACTGTTTATCTGTACATTTAAATGGTTTTACCTTGTTTTTCTCCCTGGAATAATAACAATGTGTTGGTTTCAGTTGGTAAAAGCCCTATTATACTGATGCATATGATAGACAGCAAAAAGATTGACAGCAAAGAAGACACTGTTGATATGTAATGCCATTCTGTAAACTATGTAAATAGATTACAGTTTAAACCTTAAATTTTTCAATTCAATTAAATAAATCTCAGAATCGACTGGTCAAGTTAAGGTAGCTTATATGACAGTTCATAAAAGTGACAAAATCTGTTTCTGATCCTATTTAAAGGTCAAAACAACCAAGAGACATAATGTTGCTATGCATGCTTCAGTAAGTCCGCCCACTCACCTTTATGGGGAAATAGTCTCTCATGTACTCCCACACGCGCATTCGGCACAGAAAGGGCACTTTTCTACCTCCTCGTGAAGGCGTGTCCCAATCGATGTACCACCAGGTGGCATAGAGCACACTGATGAGCCAGAATCGAGTGAAGAGCAGGAAGAGGAACAACACAATACAGCAGGGGGCTGCAAAAATGACAGAAAATAAACACACAGGATGCACAAATGCACAGGCATCAGCACAAATACCTTTACAATCAGGATCTTTCCAACTTAAGACTTTGACCTGGAGGTTTTGAACTATGTTGGTGCTTTGATCAAGGCCTGCACATTCACATACATCAAAATACATTTGCTAGAACACATTTTCCCCACTTTTTCCAAACCTAGTGATGTGTTTTCAAGAAAGAGGCTTTTGTGTGAGGTTATGTTCTTGATATCAGCTTTTATTCCTTTTAAGGCATGAGAGCCAATGGATAAATCACAAGCAGCATGAAACCGCACAATTTATAGAACTGTATCTAAATGCATCTAATTTCTTAAAGGAGCAGCACTTTTTGAATGTTTAACTTTAAAACTGATAAAGTAATTTACTTTAAAATAAAATAATTTACCTATTGCAATATGTGTAAGAATACAGAATACAGACTGTGATTAGATCTCATTCAAGGTCAACAATTAATGGCTATAAAAATTAATGACACTAAAAATAAAAGTAATGAAAACGTGCACTTACCGAGGGCCAGGAAAGAGAAGACCCACTGCAATACGACAGCAGTCTGGATCCTCCTAACCAAAGGCACATCAGCCGGAGCAAAACAAATCTTCATGTCTAAGCCAGAAGACGGCATGAGCCGGCGTAAGGCTGAGAGATCAGCACAGTGCTAGGACTTCCACTCGGGGGTCAAAGTCTGACACCATGTCTTGGCCTGCTCCCCTCCTCCTTTCATCTACTACCACCTTATCTGATCATACACTGCAAGTGATAGGATTATCACCCAAGAATACCTTGATATTACACCAATGAGACTTTTGACCCCAGAGGCAAAGAGCTGTGCAAAATTAGGCCTTACAATATGTGCATGAAAAGAATGGATTAATTCAAAAAAAAAAAAAAAAGTAGCTTTTGAGTGAGTCCTGACATGCTCATGATGTCATTTTATATTAGGCCTAAGTAATAATCTTCATTTAAATAATCTACAATTAAATACTTATGAAATGCCATAAGACCAGATATAAGATGGCAGATTTCAAAACACTGCTTCAGAGCGTTATGAATCTTTTGAGTCGAATCAGTGATTCGGATCGCGTATCAAACCGCCAAACTGCTGAAATCACGTGACTTTGGCGTTTCAAGAAGCAGTGTTATGAAATCGGCCATCACTAGATATTGTTAAAAAGTCGTTATTTTGTTTTTTTGGTGCACAAAAAATATTCTCATCGCTTTATAATATTAAGGTAGAACCAATGTACTCGCATGAGCTGATTTAAATATGTTTTTAGTACCTTTATGGATCTTGAGAGAGGAAGTACCATTGCTGTCTATGCAGGCCTCGCTGAGCCATCGGATTTAATCAAAAATATCTTAATTTGTGTTCCGAAGATGAACGAAGGTCTTACGGGTGTGGACGACATGAGTGTGAGTAATTAATTACATTATTTTCATTTTTGGGTGAACTAACCCTTTAAGTGTCATTCAAGCAAAGATGCATTAAATTGATTGAAGTGATAGAAAATACATTGATAATGTTACAAAAGATTTCTATTTCAAATAAATTTGAAAAAAAAAGTATCGGTTTTCTCAAAAATATTAAGCCGCACAACCATTTTCAACATTAATAAGAAATGTTTCTTGAGCCATTAGAATGATTTCTGAAGGATCACGTGACATTGAACACTGGAGTAATGGCTGCTGAAAATTTTGCCATCACAGGAATAAACTAAAATAGAAAACAGTTATTTTAAATTGTAATAATAGTTACAATATTACTGTTTTATTGTATATTTGCTCAAATAAATGCAGCCTTTCTGAGCATAAAAGCCTTCTTTCAAAAACATTTAAAAATCGTACCGACCACAAACTTACATCCTATATATGATAATAATAATAATAATAATAATAATAATAATAATAATACAAATATTATTATTATTATATTTTTGAGCATCCCTCACATCATTTCCAACAGCTATTATGTCTTCAGGACTTTACTTTAGTGGGCGGGGCATTGAGCGCGGTCCCGCCCATTGCAGACGTTGCGTGATGATGACAGTGGCAGGTGATTCAGCTTCTCTCGATGGATGCTGAGCGGAGGAGGCGCGCGGGAGGGAGGGGCTGCTGTGTCTTCACAAATTCTCGTATTGTAACGAGCGCAAGGGGATCAGGACGGAGCTAAACCAGAATATTCCACAGATTAAACCCCTCAAGAACCCGTAATGCATCTTTTACAGTGTGTTTGTGTCCTGTCATCTTTGACAACATCGTTTTAAGGAAAAACATTGCGAATCAGACATTTTGTGTAGCGTATCTCCCGCGAGGCTCGCGAGCGCGTTTAGTTCCACAAACTGAATACAAAACAGCTTCGGGGAAAGGAAGAGATTGGCATAACAGAAGGTAAGACGTTGGCAAACCATCATGGCATGGCCCTGTATCTCCAGAGCCTGCTGTATGGCTCGGTTCTGGAACCAGCTGGACAAGGCCGACATTGCGGTGCCGTTGGTTTTCACCAAGTACTCGGACGTGTCCGAAATGCAGCATCTTCACCTGCAGCAGCCTGCGCAGAAGGTCGCCATAGAAACGCAGCCGCTTCACAACGACCACGACGCGGTGACCAAAGGACCTCCAGCCCGGGATGAGAACATCAGCGGATCTGTGATGCGCCAGGACTTTAAACACTGGAATGTTCGCCCGGAGCCCAGCTGCAAGCCCAAGAACGAGTATCATGGCCCTGAGATCCCTTTTAACAACGAGACCCAGTATCAGAAGGACTACAAAGCCTGGCCTATCCCAAAGAGGGGAGATCATCCTTGGATCCCCAAGCCCTCTCCGACCATCTCAGTGGGCAATGACCGCATCCCTGATAGATCCAAACACACAGAGATGATGGACACTGGGGTGGAAAAGAGTCAGATTGCTGACAAGGTGCAAGAGAAGGAGATCCTGTCTAGTGGAAGGAAAAAGAGGCAAGCCAAGAAAGTGACCATGGCTTCTGAAAGCAAAGCTGACATGAAGTTGGATGGGCAGAGCATAGGGGATGCCACCACTACAGAGGGAAAAGGGAGGGCAGCTGTGGATGCCCTCAACCGGCAGATCAAAAAAGAAGTCACCTCTGGCAGCTCCTACAGGTAGGCCTATGGCTGATTATTAATGTACAGTTGTGATTTTCCACTAGGGGCCCTCAAACTTCCAAGGAGGCCCTTAGGATGACTTAAAATGATATAAAATAAGATAAAACAAATATTAAAATAAGTTAAAAATCTTGATATTTTTTTTATCTGAATTCACCCTTTTTATCTGAATTCATTCTTCTTTGAAGAACCAGAATTCCCAAGTTTTGGAAAACCTGGAGATGTAGTCTAATTTTAAAAATGTGATTTCTAAACCTGGAATGGTCATGTAAATTAATAAAGTCTTAAAGGGTTAGTTCACCCTAAAATAAAAATTGTCATTAATTACTCATCTTCATGTCGTTCCAAACCTGTAAGACTTTCGTTCATCTTTGGAGCACAAATGAAGATCTTTTTGATGAAATCTGAGAGCTTTCTGTCCCTCCGTTGACAGCTACGCAACTTACACTTTGGCGCTTCATAAAAATAAAGTTCATAAAAAGATCGTAAAAATAATCCAAATGGATCCATCGATTTAGTCCAAAATTTCTAAAGTTTAGGAAGCTCTCAGATTCATCAAAAAGATCTTCTTTTGTGTTCCAAAGATAAACAAAAGAGTCTTACAAATTTGGGACGACATGAGGGTGAGTAGTTAATGACAGAAATTTCATTTTTGGGTGAACTAACCCTTTAAGAAAACATGGACATTTTTATAATGAATGTAATTTTCTAATTATGCCAAGCTCCAAAATATTTTATTGGGTAGAAACTGCTGTTTGCCAGTAAAAAAAAAAAAAAAAAAAAAAATCCTTTGTAATTTAATCTACATGATTTATAATAATTGTAATAATTATATAAAAGTATATATAACTATTATGTCTAACTAAAATAATTGTAATATATAATTAATAATATTATTATAAAATAATTATAATGGTTTGTTTTATATAGTCATTTTAATATATTGACACACCAAGTTACAAGTTAAAAGTAAAAAAAATACTGTAAATAAAGCTTGGAAACTAGCAATTTACAGCAGAAGCACCATGGGTATCTTATCTTTACAGTGGTGTTGCAAATTCTGAGGCAGATTTTGGGAGGAAACTTATGGCAAAAAGGAAAGACAGAGCCAAACAGCATACCAACAACTGGCACATAGGGGTTATGTTATACCTGGCATTGAATCTATACATGAATATATGTGTATAGAGGGGACCAAATTCCCCTCTCAATGATACTAAATACAAAGACACATTGGGCTAGGCTATCTAAATAGTACTAAATAATGTCTTATTGGACAATGTCTTTAGGGTTAGGGGATATTAAAGATAATTAGCTTAGTATAAAAGCAATAGAAGTCAGTACCATTGCAGAAAAAGTGTTGTGGAGTGAAAAAGGTCATAAAATGGAGGTCAGCTGTGGGTTAAATCTTGCGTATGCTGTATTAACAAAACCTACAGATGGCAGGACATGCAGGGGGCAGGAGAGCACTGGAACAGAAGCTGTTTTTGGAAAAGGCTTTCATTTTCTTCAGGGTTAGCTTTAGGGCAAAGTGAGGGCAGTGAGTGAATTGTAGAAATTCCAGTTGTTCCATTTGTTGTGAACGTGGTGTTAAATTGTGGGGTGTGTGGGATTCACAGAGCACCCTAAAATAAGCTTTTGTTTCCCAGCTAGAATATAAAACTGCTTTTTCATTTGCTTTTATTTGCCTGTCTTTGTCTAAAACAGATGGAGCTGAAGTTTGTATAGTGCTGTGCTGTTCCTGGTCCTGCATGGTATTCAGTTCCCTTTCAATCATTTTTTTTTTATTGCAAACAGTGAACAATAAATGTGTAAAGAAAGAAAGTTCTCAGATTTGGGATCTGGATCTCAATTCAAAAGTCTGTCATTGTCATTGTTGAGTAGTGTTTAATTGACAGGTGGCAATTTGTCCATAATTCGCCCCCTCGTTCATGTGCGCTTGCAAATTTCTAATTTGTGCATCTGAACAAGATTGAGCTTTTTAAATGGAAATGGAAACAATGTATATATGTATATAACAATGTATGTATCAACAATGTGTTGAATTTACTCTTCATTAAGATAGCCTTTAGACTTGAATATATTAGGCTGGTTAGTTGTTGAGTGAGAACTTTAATCTAAAATGCCTTGTGGTGCATCAGGGCAGGCTTTTTTCTTCTTGGAGGAAAATACACAAGAGGAAAAAAACACAGAGTCATCAGTTGAGTTTGTGTGAGTGCATGCGTGAATTGTTATAGTGTGATTCTTTAAACTGAAAAGCTCAGGATTACTTTGACTTAATCTTAGTCCTGAGTTTTGCTTTGTTGCCTTGTCATGCTACAAAGCAGTGACAGGGCTTAAGCTGATGAAACCGGATATATAAAAAAAATGGTCCTGTTACTGTAAGAAGCCTGCAAAATAATTCTGTGGTGTTTTATTTTGAGTCAGATAAATCACAGGTGTGCCTTGACAGGATGCAGTGGAGAGGAAGTTGCTTCCTTCATTTATCTTCTCTAGTGTCTCTCTCTCTCTCTCTTTCTCTCCCTGCAGATCAATATGCTTTGGTCTGCAATTTATCTCTGTACGATATATTAGTTGTGCACAAAATCTTGGAAATGCTGAGAGATTTTTGCAGTTTAAGTGTTTAGCAGTTATTTTTTATTTTTTCATTATTTTAGGGTTGGTATTTGTTTCTTATTTTTTTATTGTTGACTTTAAAATAGCACACCATACCTCTGATACAATGTTGTTATAAATAACTAAGATTAAGGTGTCTTTTACATGAAAAAAATGGAAAACCTTTTATGCATTTTGGCTGTTAATTTACATGACAGCAGCATTTTAGGGGCCTGAAAACTTTTGAAAATAGTTTTTTTTTTAAGTGCACGTTTTTGAAAACAATACCGTTATTATCTCCGTGTAAACTACACAAACACGAATTTGTGAAAATGGTGATGTCATGCGCATATATAGTAGCTGCGTCTCATTAGGAGGCTGCATCAAGAATGTCTTATTTAAGAAAAGTAACCATAATAAAATTGACTGTTATTCCTCGTGAGGTGTAAAATACTGCAATTTCTTTCTAACTTAGCAATCTAACGGTAACTTTTCTTAAATGAGACTGCCTCTGACGTATTCGGCCGACAAATGCGACCCTCGGAGGACGCAGCCTCTGAAATGAAACGCAGCTATTATGTGTTCAGTCTAAAGCATAGACAGTAAAAGAAATGGACACAGCGACCCCATTGGAACTCAATTGAGACAAGTGAAGCCCATTTTTAGCGATTTTTAGCACTTCCGTTTCTGACGCGCAGACTCAAACTAAGCTTGATGACGTCAGCAACCTGTCTGACAGATGTAAATCTTCTAGTAGCTGTGCGTGCAAACTGCCATCGTTAATCTTGCAGAGACGGCGAGCTTGAGCGGGGAGTTCTTTGGCGTGAGTGAGCAGGAGTAAGTATTCTGATTAATTATTTTGTATAGTATTTTAAAATGTAACGCCAGTACGCCATATTAAGTTAATGCATACTATTGCCTGCGAGCTTCTCCTCCTGTCTGTACGGTAATTTCTCTACTGTGCGACAGAGAGTTGAGTGGTTATGACGCAATCGTTAGCCTATTTTTACAAAAACTGTTTCTACGGGGCCATGATGTAACATAGAAGGTAATGGAGCCCTTTATACATTGTCGTGTATCTTTAGAAATAAATAATGGACAAATGGAGTCTTTAAACGCCTCAGATGTAAAGTTATTCGCTGTCAAAGTGACGCCAAAATGAATGGGAGTCAATGGGATGCTAACGCAGGTGAAGTTCTGCTACAAGATGGCGGCACGCGGCCGACTTCAACTTCCGGTCGACTTCCTTGGGCACTGGTCTAAAGGCATGTAGTGTTTTTTTACAAAGTGACATCGCCAACTACTGGTCTGGCATTCATAATGCAGCAATTTTAGTCTATACACAAACTTTTCGAAAACGCAAAGAAAAAACGTTTCCAATTTTAGTACAATGTTGTTGTGAAAACGTACCATAAAACTATTCAAAAATATTTTTATTAATTAAAATAAAGCTGAAATGAAATAAAATATAAATATTAGATTTAAAAAAAGTTTAGTATTTTTAAAAAATTAGAAATGAAACTGAAATAAAATGAGTTAAGGCTGCACAATTATGACAAAAATCAAATTGTCAATTATTTCTTTGAAATTGCGATTATTATAATTTACAATGAATAATGTTTTGAATAGCTTTATATCATTGTTTGAAGCAGCCGTATGCCATATTTTTATATGAAAATAAACAAGCTGAAAACACTCTTCCTAAAAAACTTTTATTGCATTTCTATAGCATTAAGCCTCAAATGTCAACTAAACATTGGTCTGGTTTCTTCTTTAAAAAAAAAAAAAAAAAAAGGCATGATATTAACCCTTAAGATAATCTGTAAAAAAAAAAAATAAAAAAATAAAAAAAAAACACACGCACATCTTAAGCATGCAGAATAATGTAATGGACTTTTTTTTCTTTTCTTTTTTTAAATAATTGCGCCTTTGAACTATTTTGTAATTGTGGCATCTGTAATTGTAATCATGATTAGAAATGTGATTAATTGTGCAGCTAAAAAAAAAAATTTGCTAAAATAAGTTGAAATATATCTAAATTAAAGCTAAATAGAAATAATAAAAAAACCACAAACAATTACTAAAATAACACTCCGCTGATCATATTTAGTATAGGGTATAAAAAAGGATTTTTTAATGAATTAATAATTAATTAAATAATTAAATTAATTATTTGCCTTTCCTGTATTCCATCAGTGATTCCTTAGTCAATTAAAGTACATTTGTGCAATACACATTGTACAGAATAATGCAGTAAATAAACATACTTTTTATGCCTTTCCTTCCTTGTGCAGTAATTGAAGGCACTGTAACCATTCAAACACTGGAATCAATAACAGAAGAAGCAGCAAAGACAGAGAGAGAGCGAGAGAGAGAAATAAGAGAGAGTTTTGCCTTACAGGGCAGTATTACACAGCTAATCTCATTGGGATTCACTTGGAGTCCAAAGTGAATGTCAGAAGAAATATGTCATGCTGTAGGAACAGCAAAAAAAGATAATGCACATGGTGGAGGAAACCTATTGATCTGGACCTATTTGAGAGCAAGTCTGTTGCTAGAATAAGAACTTACATTGAAAATCAAACTTAGCAATTGCACTAATTGTTTTCAGTGCTGGTGGATTAAATAGAAGGAATCAGTTTTGATTAATTCAAATACACTGTCTATGTTTGGTAGCGTCAGGCGCTGTGTTGACATCTGACAGGTCTAGACTACATTAAAATAATCAGGATGTTGTTTTTAGATCCAAGTACAAAGCAAAACAGCTTTACATGCTTCTGTTAAACACCACATTACTCCAATGTGCCAAGCCTACCCATGATGCACTGCTCTGGCGCCCCACCACACAATTCTCTAGTGCCAGCATATCACCATAGTGACGGCTGTTCACAAAAGCTCCATGCCTGGGGAGAAGAAGAGGCATCGACCTCACTGTATGCTCAAATATACAGATGACTTTTGATGTCAACAGTTAATTTAATGTGTGAGCTCATTTAAATAAATATTGTGATTTTTCCATTAAATTAATTCTGTTAGATTAATAAGAAGATAAGTAGGTGTAAAACAACATTGTAGAACAGTGTTGATGTCATTTATCAAATGAATGATTTGACAGCTGGTACCAAGCACTGATTTACAATAAGCACACTAAGCTCATTGTTGGCAGTCCAATTGTATGTGAGTAAAACCTTCTCTCTCTGTCTTCATGTCTTTCTCATTCAGTCTCATTTTATATGTGTGTGTGTTGCTTTATCTTATGCTGTATAAACTCTGACTCCTCCCCCTTCTTCTTTCATGTTTGTCCTGTGAGTGTTTGCTGCCTGTGGCCTTGGACTTCTATAAGCTGCCTTTGTACTGCCTTTTCTAGCATTCTGACTGGACTTCATTTGTCTTATGTAACAACTTTCACTTCTTTCTTTTCGCTCCCCTGTGCTCTCAACAGGGATAGAAGGGAGGCCTCACTTTAAATCAAAACACTAGACACAATATTATAGTCAAACTCTCAATGCATGTATCTAAAAGGTCAAAACAACAATGACATTTCTAACACATCTCAAATTATGTATGTTTAATAATAGCCAGAGTTGTTGTTGTTTGTTGTTTTGTTAATTGAAATAAATCTGAAATCAAATAAAATATAAATATTAGATAAAAAACGTAAGTGTAAAAGAGAAATGTTGCCTTAACTATAATTAAAATAAGCTTAAGTACTAAAACTTAAAGGTGCCGTAGAATGTCTTTTTAAAAGATGTAATATAAGTCTAAGGTGTCCCCTGAATGTGCCTGTGAGGTTTCAGCTCAAAATACCCCATAGATTTTTTTTTAGTAATTTTTTAACTGCCTATTTTGGGGCATCATTAAATATGAGCCGATTTAGGCTGCGGCCCCTTTAAATGCTCACACTCCCCGCCCACGGAGCTCGCACTTGCCTTTAACAGCATAAACAAAGTTCACACAGCTAATATAACCCTCAAAATGGATCTTTACAAAGTGTTCGTCATGCATGCTGCATGCATACATCGGATTATGTGAGTATTGTATTTATTTGGATGTTTACATTTGATTCTGAATGAATTTGAGGCTGTGCTCCGTGGCTAATGGCTAATGCTACACTGTTGAAGAGATTTATAAAGAATGAAGTTGTGTTTATGAATTATACAGACTGCAAGTGTTTAATAATGAAAATAACGACAGTCTTGTCTCCGTGAATACAGTAAGAAACGATGGTAACTTTAACCACATTTAACAGTACATTAGCAACATGCTAACAAAACATTTAGAAAGACAATTTACAAATATCACTAAAAATATCATGATATCATGGATCATGTCAGTTATTATTGCTCCATCTGCCATTTTTCGCTATTGTTCTTGCTTGCTTACTAGTCTGATGATTCAGCTGTGTACAGATCCAGACGTTAATACTGGCTGCCCTTGTCTAATGCTTGAACATGAGCTGGCATATGCAAATATTGGGGGCGTACACCCCGACTGTTACGTAACAGTCGGTGTTGTGTTGAGATTCGCCTGTTCTTCGGATGTCTTTTAAACAAATGAGATTTATATAAGGAGGAGGAAACAATGGTGTTTGAGACTCACTGTATGTCATTTCCATGTACTGAACTCTTGTTATTTAACTATGCCAAGATAAATTCAATTTTTAATTCTAGGGCACCTTTAAACTAAAAATTAAAATTGAAAATATAAAAATAAAAGCTAATTCAAAAATTTTAAGAAATACTATAATAGTATATAAATAATACTAAAATAACACTGTTAATAAAATTCTGTTGTAGAAATTACTTTTTATTTTTTTATTAGGTTCACCAAGGCTCGCCCCAATCAGCCTGACGGGGGCGCTACAGTGGTCAAAAGTATGAAATGGCTCATTACTCCTGAACCGTTAGGCCTAGGCTCAAGTGTCTTATGTCATTGGAATCCTTGGCTCAAAGCAGACAAGGATTCACTCATTGAAATTTTCGGGTATTTTGGATTTTTTTGAAAAACCTACTTTTGCAAACTAGTCCAAGTTTTTGACCCAATCAGAACCAAACCAGTGCAGCAAGATTCTCTGAAGTCTGATTGTCAATAGTTATCAAAAAAAAGTTGAAATTTCAATTCACAATCCCTAAGGTCCGCCAAAACGTTCGAGCCACTTTTACTAAAATGGCTATAACTCGTGAAGGGAATGAGATATTTTCACCATACTCAGCACACCTATGTAAGAACTTATTCTGTGGTCGTGTGAAAAAGGACGCGAAGACTGGCCACTTGGTGGCGCTATAACAGTAAAAAAAAACATGAACACAGTTATAACTACTTCACCGTTAGTCCAATCGACCTGAAACTTGGCATGCAATGTCTTCATCCGAGGGGCCATGACTCTCTATGTGGACATTGACGCATCTTGAAAAACATGTCCGCCATCGGCCACTGAATTTTGAGCGGCTGTCAGGCAAGGCTATCAAACAACGCCTTTCTGTTTTTCACATGCGTAAAACATCGTGTATCGCATGATTTTTCGCGCATACCCACGACATTCATACCACATGGTAGAACTCCTCGTTCTGAGCAACTTTTCCTCTAGGACCACCGCTGTCTTTTTTTCTGCTATTAGTGCTGTTGATAGAGAGTCACTTGTATTTAACCCGAAATATTCCTTTATAATGCATGGCATGAGACATGAGATGTGATTTTCACATCTCTTATTTTCTCGGAGGGGGTTAATAATGTTCCCCCACATGCTGTCCCATGACTTTGTTCATCAGCTTGGTGATCACATAATAAGAGGCCTTTTCTGTTTAGAATTTTTCCTCATTCTGACTTTAAAGGAGTTTGATCCAGTAATCTTATCTAATCTTATCTCCAGTAGAACAGTCTGTGATATCAAATGTGCTCAGTTCTTTTTTAAACCTAATCTTAATATGTCAGAATGGTTGATTCTGTTTCATATAAAGAGGTATTGATTTGATTCTTGTTCATGCAAGCTAAGCAACTAATTGATCTAATGGTATGATAATGATTCACCCTGCCTGACATTCCCGTCACTTTCCTGTTCTATCAAACCTACTCAATCAGTCTGCCTCTCTGAGGTTGTAATGTTACAGAATCAAACAGAAAGAGAGAGGCGGGGTTCCCGTGGTCAAAAATAAGGGCATTTTGAAATTATGTTTTCCAGGCCTGGAAAAGTAATGAAAATGAATAGAAATCTAGAAGTCATGTAAATGTATTTAGTGGATAATATCCAATGTTCCATCCTTCTTTAGCTAGAAATTTTTTGTAACGTAAGACATAGTGATTATGATTTGACAGTGAATTTTTCGTTAAAACCAGTTCACAAATCGATCTGAAGTGATTCATTTGCGAATCATTCTGTTTTTAAATGATTTTTTAGGTGAACAGAGTTACTCTCAGACTTCTGTTTTGTGCTGCTCTCAGTGATTTCTGTCTGTATGTGTGCATGTGTGTTTGATGTACTGCGGATAAGTTGCATGTTGGGTAATCTGCAATGCACATACCCGTGAAGTATATACCATTTGTCTGTGTCATCTCCGTGAATAAAGACTCATTACTCATCCAAAAGAAATGGCCACTGCCTCAGGAAAAAACTCTCTTCTGCTGAGATGCAGTTGGAGGGAAATCTCTGCATTATGGAGGCTGTATATCAATCTAGATCTATACTGCAGTGTCTATATATAGCCGTACCAAATAATTATTCTATATACAGTCATTGTTGTATCTTTTATACAATATATCGCCTTGTTGTAATCTGAAGGATTGCTATCTTGATCTGTGTGATCTGTCATAACATAAAAATGGCAATATATGTGGTTGAGGAATAGCAATACTGTAGTTGACCCTATTAAAATTAAAGGGTTAGTTCACCCAAAAATGAAAATTCTGTCATTAATTACTCACCTTCATGTCGTCCACACCCGTAAGACCTTCGTTCATCTTCGGAACACAAATTAAGATATTTTTGATAAAATCCGATGGCTCAGTGAGGTCTCCATTGACAGCAAGATAATTAACACTTTCAGATGTCCAGAAAGCTACTAAAGACATATTTAAAACTACAGTGACTACAGTGGTTCAACCTTAATGTTATGAAGCGACAAGAATACTTTTTGTGCACCAAAAAAACAAATGAACGACTTTATGACAATATCCAATGATGGGCGATTTCAAAACACTGCTTCATGAAGCTGCTTCGAAGCTTTACAAATCTTTTGTTTCGAATAAGTGGTTCGAAGCGTGTATCAAACTGCCAAAGTCACACCCCCCCAGTGGTGAACCATTGAAATTTCGAAACACTTATGACGTGACAAAGCCTTGTTTACTGAAATCACGCGACTTTGGCAGTTTGATACACGCTTCGAACCACGGATTCGAAACAAAAGATTCGTAAAGCTTCGAAGCTTCATGAAGCAGTGTTTTGAAATTGCCCATCACTAGATATTGTCATAAAGTCGTTAATTTGTTTTTTGGCGCACAAAAAGTATTCTCGCCGCTTCATAACATTAATGTTGAACCACTGTAGTTTTAAATATGTGTGGAATGACATGAGGATGAGTAATTAATGACAGAATTTTAATTTTTGGGTGAACTAAACCTTTAAAGTTTTGTTAATCTATGTATATTAGATTTGAGGTAATCTACTATATGCTAGTGTACTTCTAAACTTTGACAATGTAACTTGTAGCAGATATAAGAATTTAAAATATACATTTCTGTACACTCTTAGCCCGGATTTTATATTTACTTAAAAAATATAATTACAATATACTTAAAATATTTAAGTTTGGTTGCATTACTTATAAAATATAAGTATATTCTACTAATTTGTGGGTGTATTTGAATGTGTTAATAAATGTAAGTTAAATGCACTTAAATTATGAAGTTTTCCTCCTGGCCACGCCTCCTTCACACTGGTTTGCGGCAGGTAATGACGCCATTTTGTCGTGGTGTGTATGAATTCAAGGAGCTGTTGATGAGCAGTTGGAACATTTGTTTTGGCTGTTCTACAGACATTTTTTCCTAACATTTACCTTATAGTTTTTCACCAAAGGAGAAAATCACAATTTTTAAGTTACCATCATCGAGGGTCAGTGTTTGTTTTAGTTGAGCTCTTGACCCTTGACTTTTTAATATTAGATTTTGTTTGGGCAGTTTTAACTGTATTAAAACCAACCAGACAAGCAAAGTTAAAAGATGATCAGGTGATGTTGGTTATGTTTTCACATAATCATTATTTCATCTGAATCACTAAACTCATTTAGAGCCCAATCTCTGAGTTAGATTTACATTATTGATTACAGCAGCACTGTGATTCTACAGCGGAGGATCAACTTCTACAATACAATTTTTTTTTTTAAAGTTGTCCTTATTACAAAAAAAAAATATATTTATATATTTTAGGCACACACAGACATCAAGAATCAGCCTGTGAATCTCAACGACGGTGACAAGCAGCATGTTCTGATAAACAGATCAACTCTGAACATTAGAAAACAAGCTACTAAAAAGTCACAGAAAAACAGCAAAATTTAAATAGTGAGAATAAAGAAAATTACTAAGACAATTCAGCTCATAATTTATTCATGCAGCAATGCATGATGGGAGGCATGGATGAATTTTGATTGGTGGCAAGTTAACTTGCTTAGTACATTGAACTTAAATATACTAGTTGTAATAACTACAAAGTAATTAATATTACAAAACATATTAAGTTAAATGAACTCGAATTATTAAGTTCACATTACTTAATCATTACTTAATTTTTTTAGGGCAACCAGTTTCATCAAATTTTTTAGGTAAATTCAACTTATCCGGGCTAACAGTGTCCAGGAGAAAAAAATGGACCAAAAATATTGATGACTCATCTTGGACTTGTATTGTTAATCCAATCAAATGCTCTCTAGTAGGGCTGCACGATATATCACATGCGATTGTCACGCGCATTTCGTCAGTAAAGCCGGTTCCCTGATTACCGCTAAATCGCCATCACCTGCTTTCAAATGGAGCGGCATTTAATAGACAGAGCCGTAGTTCACTGACAAGCCACTCAATATCGCGTTCATTATCGAAGGCGATTCATCTGCGATATGAACGCGATATTGCGTGGCTTGTCAGTGATCTACGGCTCTGTCTATTAAATGCCGCTCCATTTGAAAGCAGGTGATGTTTCGTGCAGCCCTACTCTCTAGAATGAGAATGTCCGCCCCCCACCTTCTGTGGACTAGCAAGTGACAAATCATAGTTCACGGCTGTGAAACTCAAGCCTGAAAGAAAAAAAAAATCTTTTGCCAATAAACTACACACCTCAGATTTAACTGTGCACTTTCAGTATAATATTTCAGTGTTATACCTTTCTGGATTCATAGTGTGGTCTTGAAATTTAATATGTGTGGGATGAATCACCCACTACACTCAATTTTCCAATAATTTGTGATGTTATCTGTTTCTTAATGTTAGGAATGAGTTCAAAGCCTACACAGATGTCAAATCTGTGAAGGTCACCAGGGCCCAGTCTCAGTATAAGATTCCCGATGAGAGAACTGCTCTGGAGACTAGCTACAGCGCCACCTACAGGGGCTATCAGGCCAATCTGCAGCCAGATGACAACAAGGCCCTGGAGAGGAGGAGGATACGCACACTGTACCATGAACCTTATAGAGAGAGCAGTAAGGTAAGATCCTGTGTGTAGAAGTTAAGAAAAACTACACAATATTCAGATCAGTTGAGCACTATGGGTTACTTTCTTGTTGTGCTTGGTGCAGAAGGTTGGAAATCAATTATTGGGTTCAGTAACTTTATGTCAGCAATTTATGTGCTCAATGGCTGGAAAATAACTGAACAATTTTTTTTTCTCAGCAGTACTTTTTCAAAGTAGTTTGACGTAACTTTGGCCTCAGGCATTGAGTGTCTTTTCTTGGCATCGAATCAGCTTCAGCGCTTTCTTTCATTATGTTGAACTGTTCTGACTTGCTTTATATTAGCATCAGAATCAGTTCTGGCTAATTAGGATCTTTGCTAACAGTGCATGTTTTAAGGTCAGTATGTGTCCAAAACTGTATGATCAAAAGTGATTTTTTTTTCAACTATTTTTGAATCACAAAAATCTGTGTGTGGTCTTAACAATGTGAAATCAAAATATTAAAGGGTTAGTTCACCCAAAAATGAAAATTCTGTCATTAATTATTCACCCTCGTGTCATTCCAAACCCGTAAGACTTTTGTTCAACTTCGGAACACAAATGAAGATCTTTTTGATGAAATCAAAATGAGAGCTTTCTGTCACTCCATAGACAGCTACGCAACTACCACTTTGACACTTCAAAAAGTTCATAAAGAGATCGTAACAATAATCCATATGATTTGAGGGGTTTAGTCCAAATTTTCTGAAGAGAGTCGATCACTTTATATGATGAACAGATTTAATTTAGGCTTTTATTCACATATAAACATTCATCAGCTCATCAGTTGTGATAAACGGAAGCTCAACCATGTTTGCTTAACGTTTGAGAACCAATGAGGTTCATTCTCATGTTACGCAGCACATTTGAGCTTCAGCAAGAGGTTTGTTCTCATGTGTCAAGCAGGTTTGATTGAGCTTCTGTTTATGTTCACGATCAGTGTTTATATGTGAATAAAAACCTAAAATTAAATCTGTTCATAATATACAGCAATTGAGTCTCTACAGAGTCTCTATTTGGACTGAACTGCACAATTCATATGGATTAATTTTACAATCTCTTTATGAACGTTTTGAAGCATCAAAGTGTCAGTTGTGTAGCTGTCTACTGAGGGACAGAAAGCTCTCAGATTTCATTAAAATTATCTTCATTTGCGCTCTGAAGATGAACGAAAGTCTTACAGATTTGGAACAACGTGAGGGTGAATAATTAATGACAGAATTTTCGTTTTTGGGTGAACTATCCCTTTAAAATTGACTTCTTTAAAGTCGGCATGAAATGAAATTTCACTATGTCTATTTTCTAAATGCATGTTATTAATATTTTTGTGAACAATTCAACCATGCATATGTTTCATTTTAAAAACATTTTTGACCTCATAATTCTTAGAATGTCATAACTCAATCTTCTGGTGAAATGACCAACTTCTCTCTGGTGACATATGATGAATTTATCCAGTCAATCAGTCCACATAAACCCTGCCCATTTCTTACTGTTGACCAGATCTGCCTCCATCCAATCAACAACCTATGGATAAATCCAAGTCCCTCCCCTACAGTTTTTTTTTTTTTTTTTTTTTCACTAATTCGTTTCACTCAGATGTACGTTACAATACAGAAGGAAAATTGACATAGGTTCAAACGTATTAACTTTCCCTGCCTATAATATATCTTTTCGGCTAACACACCCAGGGCTAAATGGGTGGGACGATTAAAAGGTTAGTTCACCCAAAAAGGAAAATTATGTAATTTATTACTTACCCTCACGTCGTTCTACACCCGTAAGACCTTAGTTTATCTTCAGAACACAAATTAAGATATTTTTCATAAAATCCGATGGCTCAGTGAGGCCTGCATTGCCAGAAAGATAATTAACACATTCTGATGCCCAGAAAGCTACTAAAGACATATTTAAAACAGTTCATGTGACTACAGTGGTTCAACCTTAATATTATAATGCGAGGAGAATACTTTTTGTTCACCAAAAAAAAAACAAATAACGACTTTTCAACAATATCTAGTGATGGGCGATTTCAAAACACTGCTTCATGAAGCTTTATGAATCTTTTGTTTCGAATCAGTGGTTCGAAGCGCATATAAAACTGCCAAAGTCATGTGAAATATTGAAATTTTGAAACACTTATGATGTAACGAAGCCTCGTTTACTGAAATCCCATAATAACGTAGTCTAACATTTCCATTCAGTCCCAGTCCTGTCCTACATTATTTGCCATTGAATAACGAAATACGTTGGTGGTAAAATACCATTTTTGTGCTTTTTCATGTCTTGTACAGGTAGAGAAAACCAGTCTTCCTCGCTCTAAACCGAAAAAGAGCACCACCACATCTGCCACACCTGGCAAACCGCTGAAGAAGTCCAAGGAGAAGCAGGCGACGTCTGTGCGCGGTTCGAAGAAGAAGAGCTCCGAGAACCAGCAGGAGAGCAGAGCGGCGCAGGGCGACAAGGAGAAAAGTAAAGAGATCAACAACAAACTGGCTGAGGCGAAAGAGTAAAAACCATTGCACTTCTTCTCTCATTTAATCTCTTCCTGAAAGGGTGAAAGCTGAACGAAGGCTGCAAAATTATTTAATAAGAGGTTCTCATTCCTTTACTGTTCTATCCATTGCTCCCCTTCTCTCCTCTCTCTCTCTCTCTCTCTATCTATCTGATGCACCTCTCGTTTTATTCTTTACTGTGTATTTCCAATACCCGCCACCTCTCTCTCTGTCTTACTCTCTCTTTCTTTCTCTTTGAGAGATCAGTGGGCTGTTTTTACAACATTTGCAGGGTTGGAATTTGATGTTTTTCTTCCATTTTGCCTCGTAATCTCGCCAGTAATATCAAAGCGTTTGCATTTACTATAGCTCCACCCACTCTCCTCATCTCCACGACGAGGTTTCCATGGCAACCACTCTACTGGTTGGCTAGTGGATGCTCTTATCTTGCATGGAGCCATTGGCTAGAAGCACAGTATGTTTTACTTCCCATCAGATGCACAGACTGGTGGTTTTCATTTATCAAGGGTTTTACAATTAAGCTGATTTGTATCCGCTAAACCTTTTGAAATTATGTTTATATAAATTAGGCAACATATAAAAGCCATTTCTCAGTCAAAAAATCTTTGATAAATGTGCATCTTTGATTTTAAAACTACATTGATCTATTTCCTGCTTGCCTTGCCTGTTTTATGTAGTCAAACACCCCCAAGCTCCCAAGTGATGTCAAATCACTTTGGTCCTGTGATTATTTTAACCATTTTATTTGTTTTCTTGCTCATTTTTTAGAACCATTCCATCATGAAATTGTTGTTGAATCATTACAGGAACAGAATATTTCCAAATAGCTTAAAGGGAATATCAGTATCTTCAAAAAGGCATCTGTCAAGGTCATATTAAAATTAGGCCTTGTTTTGGACCACTTTGTTGCCTGGACAACAAACTGGATTACTGTAACATGGTATTGCATTATGGGATGTACTGTAAATTTGTCTTTGGATAGAAAAGGATGTTCACTGTGATTTTATGTGCGAAACAAAACTGTAGAAAATCTAAGATAAACTAAAACATGTTTTTGTATTGTTTGGTTTTGAGGTTTTAGTGGGCTTATATTCCATTATGCACCATGAAAAATGTAAGGACCACAACCCTTAACACACACTCTTTCTCACACATGCACACTTCATCACACTCCCCATCCCCCTTAAGGGAGCCCCCGAGGTAGACAGATGGGGGATCCCAAAAGTAGAGGGAACTCAAAAGGTCAATAGATTAGCCAGCTTTAAAATCAAAGCCCTCTTTTTTGTGAATGCAGATTCAACATATTAATTATTAATGACTTTTCCCAGAGTGTCTCCTGCTTTGTTTGCTCCTGCATCCCTCCTGTTGTTCAATGACTGACATGACCTGTATTCTCAACTAATTGTTCTGTTTATTATCACGTGTCCCTTGATGTATTGGTAAGTCGAATGCAGTCTGTTCGGAATGCTGTTCGTTTACTCTCGACTGCATGATCATTGTCATATTTCTTTATGTTTGTTTGTTTGTTTTATTCAAACGTTGGCCCCAAAAAGGCCTTTTCCCAAGATGCACATGTATAAGAGGAAATTTCATGCAAACTTAAAGGGAAGAAATTCTGTCATCATTTACTCTGGACAAAAATATTTACATCACAGAAGAACAAATGGTATGTAAGATTGGAATGACACGAGGGTGAGTAAATAATGACAGAATTGTCATTTTTGGGTGAACTCTCCCTTTAAATTTTAATGCTGATTCATTCAGAGATGATTTTGTGTTGGCAGTAAAACCTTTTTATATTTATAATCTGATCAGACCTGATGTTACAGCACATAATCATGGCTTTCATTTTCCTTGCATGTGACATGACAGTGATGCAGATTCATGTCAGTTTGTGATGGAAGAACTAAGATGTTGTAGATCATGGGACTGAATGACATTCATTTTGGTATCTTAATGTCTTTATTTGCTGGCATTATGGAAGTGCATTTTGTAAGATCATGCTTTGCATAGTTGTTTTGTTTTTGTCATGGACCTCCCCTCTGCAAATCCTCTCTCTGTCTCTGGTTTCATCCGTTGAGGTCTTCTCCATTTTCAGTATGTCAAGTATGTGATCTCATTGTCCTGTTTGCCCTATCAGTGCACAGTAAGTCTGTGAACTATTGCCAGATTGATGAAATTTACTTGAAGCCTGTATAAATAAAACCAATCAAATGCTCTCTAGAATCTAAAGCGTCCCGCCCCCTACATTATAAATAAACGCTGAAGCCGCGGCTAAAATCGGTCTCTTGTTTACACATTTACTATTTTCTAAATGGTGAATGGCACATAGTGCACTATATAGGGGTTAGGGAACGATTAAGACAGTGTAAATATGCTTTCCATTTAGAATGAAGTTTGGTTTCACGTTAGTGTCGTGCGAACCGCCACAGTACACACAGTCTGAGACACGATATCACAGAGCGGGTCATATGCACGAGTCGGCACAGACGTATCGGACACATTTGCATTCTGCACAGAATGCTATATTTTAAAGCGATATGGAGGAGATTGGGGGATAAATGGTTAGAGATTCGAAGGAAACTGAGGTTTTACCAAGTTCAACAGCTCTGACTGAGCTGTGATATAAATTAAACGCTTTTGGTTATTTCAAAAAAGGGGAGAAGCTGTTCGATATGTCCCGTCCTGTCTTCCTCTTTCAGTGGAAATTACGTCAACACATTGAATAATGCTGCGGTTTCCGAAGCACTTAAGTGGGCCTTTAAAAAATGCTTTTTGACTGTTTGCAAATACAGTCATTTAGATTGGTCAATTACAGGGGCAAACACAAAAGATAGAAGCTGAATTCAGAATAGTATACTAATCATACTATTTGACAGGAATAGTAAGAGTAGTATGCTATTCCAAATTCAGCTAGGATCTTTTTATCTTTTGCGGTGTGCGGCGCTATCAGTAATGCACAACAAAGCGGTGGTATTCTTCTTAAAGTCACCATGAAATCAAAATGGACAATTCTTACTTTGTTATGGAATATTGCCGTATTTATTATAACATGCACATCATTTTTTTTTTAAATTCATGTGACCTTATAATCTTTAATCAAAACTTCCCCTCCCTCCTGCAGCGTCATCTCATCTCTTCTCTTCTCTGATGACGTTTTTACTGGCATGAAGACAGGACAACCTGTCAATGACATGAGATCACAGCAATAGCAAACAACAACCATCCAAACAGTTCCCGATGGACAAACTCAAGTCCCGCCCTACATTTGTTCTTGTTCGAGATGCTGTTTTACTCGGATATACGTCAAAGAAGAAAAGACTATCACAACTTCCATTTCATGCCGACTATAATAAACGAGCCTGACAAGTGACGCAGTGGTTCTGTCACGTCTCTCCCATTGATAATGAACTGTGAACTCACAGTTGCCACATACCATGTAAAATAAAGGCAGTTGAAATGTATTAAAACTGTTTACCATTATTTATGAAAATATTACATATTATAAGTCATTATTAAAACCTGAAATATATTATATACAGGCTTCAAATCCAGTCAGTTGACGTGGAAATTAACACAAAGTTCCAGAATTTAATAAATGAATGTATTCATTTCTTCAGTCTGGCTTTAGCATACAGCCTCATGTAGCCCATTCTCTTCAGTGCTGTGCTCTGAAGCTGACTACGCCACAGGGTGAGGGCCTTTTCTTGTATTTTGCAGCCTTTGGTGACTCAATTACTGTGCTAATATAATGTGGGAATTAAGGGATGGTATCCTGGGGAGACAGAGGAGGAAAAGCTAGCGGGGTTGTACATGTCCAGTGAGTGTGTGCGCGTGTGTGTGTGCTTAGCACAGGTGCTATCTATAGTCCATGCATACTGAAAAAGGAGAGAGAAAAAAAAAAACAATGTTATATGAGAGGGCCTCAGATTTAACTGTGATGATGTGAATTGTGATTTCTCTCTTGCTTGCTCATATTTATTGAAATTAATAAATGCAAACGCAGAAACAGAGGTGTCGTGGTTCATTTTGTTGAGGTGTGGGAGGGTTTGGGGACACGATGGTAGGTGCATCTGTATTGTTTCTCCTCTGTCCTTCTGTCTGTCTCTCTGTCGCTGTCATAGATGTCGAATCCACATGGAAGAGAACTATTCCGATGTTTATGGTTTATGTTTGGTTTTGCGACTCTCATATTTTATGTGTCAGGCTCTGGAATAGGTACTGGCATCTTTATGGTTGTGCATATTGCTGTCAGCTGAGAGTTGAGAAATATATGTTTGCATCTTGAGTGAATCTGATATATTGCAGCTTTCAGTGTCTCATATGTGCAAAGTAGTACAAGATGCAGTCTCCTATTCCAGGACCAAGTATCATAGATGTACGTAAAAATGAGAAACAATTGATATCCCATCCTGAATAGACTGAAATAGTCCTTGAAAGATCAGTATGTGTCAGTCTATAATGATTGGCTTTAATGATGTGATTTATTGATTTATTGATTGATTGATTGAAATCTGGTTGATTCTATATAATGATATTGTGCTTTGGGAGTTAAAGGAATAGATCACCCTAAAACAAAAATTATGTTATCATTTACTCACCCTTGTGTCGTTCCAAACCTGTATGACTTTCTTTCTTCTGTTGAATACAAAAGTTTGACATATGGAGAGATAGAGCGAAACGCTTCAAAATTTGAAAACCACACCCACCAGGGGGGAAAACAATCCAACCCTCTCCATTGAATTTGTATTAGGTGAAGCTGCCTCATTGTCATTTCTGACTTATAACAAAAAACAGAACAATGTCTAAAAGGTGCTATGTGACAAGGGTGTACAGCAAACAAGCTAAAAAAAAAAAACCAACTGTCGACATCCCCACAAAAAAAAAAGAAAGAAAGAGTGTTTAAGGACACAAAAGTGGATACAGGCAATTGAAACAGAGCGCAATGTGTCATATTACTCTGAGAACTACAGCCATTGGAGGGGAATGTAATCGGCGACAGGAAATATAATATATAAAACTGACATTTGGATATTTAACTTACCATTGACAAAATGTTTATTGCACACGTACGCATACTGAGGCATACTGAGTGTCAGGATTCCACAGTTTACCCATGCTTCACATCTTATTGCCTGTATCCAATTTTGTCTCCTTAAAGGTGCCATCGAACGTTTTTTTTACAAGATGTAATATAAGTCTAAGGTGTCCCCTGAATGTGTCTGTGAAGTTTCAGCTCAAAATACCCCATAGATTTTTTTTTTTTAATTCATTTTTTTAACTGCCTATTTTGGGGCATCATTAAATATGAGCCGATTTATGCTGCTGGCCCTGTAATTGCTCGTGCTTTTCGCCCACGGAGCTCGCGCTTGCCTTGAACAGTATAAACAAAGTTCACACAGCTAATATAACCCTCAAAATGGATCTTTACAAAGTGTTCGTCATGCAGCATGTCTAATCGCGTAAGTACAGTGTTTATTTGGATGTTTACATTTGATTCTGAATGAGTTTGAGGCTGTGCTCCGTGGCTAACGGCTAATGCTACACTGTTGGAGAGATTTATAAAGAATGAAGTTGTGTTTGTGAATTATACAGACTGCAAGTGTTTAAAAATGAAAATAGCGACGGCTCTTGTCTCCGTGAATACAGTAAGAAACGATGGTAACTTTAACCACATTTAACAGTACATTAGCAACATGCTAACGAAACATTTAGAAAGACAATTTACAAATATCACTAAAAATATCATGATATCATGGATCATGTCAGTTATTATTGCTCCATCTGCCATTTTTCGCTATTGTCCTTGCTTGCTTACCTAGTCTGATGATTCTGCTGTGCACATCCCGACGTTTTGCCCTTGTGTAATGCATTGAACATGGGCTGGCATATGCAAATATTGGCGGCGTACATATTAATGATCCCGACTGTTACGTAACAGTCGGTGTTATGTTGAGATTTGCCTGTTCTTCGGAGGTCTTTTAAACAAATGAGATTTATATAAGAAGGAGGAAACAATGGAGTTTGAGACTCACTGTATGTCATTTCCATGTACTGAACTCTTGTTATTCAACTATGCCAAGGTCAATTCAATTTTACATTCGATGGCACCTTTAAAGGCTGGCTTTTACGGTTCGGTAGCTTGTTTGCTATACACCCTGTCACACAGCATCTTTTAGGCATTGTTCTGTCTTTTGTTAGAAGCAAGAAACGTATCGGCTTCATGCAATACAAAGTCAATGAAGAGGGTTGGATTTTTTTCCTCCACGGTGTGGGCGTGGCCTAAATGTGTTCTGTCTCTGTAGTGATAGTTGTATGGAAAAGAGCATTCAGCTGCAGCATTTCATTTTGTATTCCATGGAAGAAAGAAAGTCAAGTTTGGAACGACATGAGGTTGAGTAAAGGCCCGTTCACACAAAGAACAATAACTATAAATATAACTATAACAATATCTATATTGGCATCCACACCAGCGGACAATGTATTGTTATATTAATTCTAAGCGCGCACTTTGTAGTCTTCTGCTTTAAATGGTCGAGCTCTAAAGCAGGATGGATTCTGATTGGCTGTCAATGTTTTGTATCGTACATCATCTGAAAAAATGACCAAAGATATTGTTTCTCTGTGCCGTTATTGTTATAGTTATCGTGTGGACTCTGCTATTCTTTTACATTTAGAACGATTTTTAGAACTTTTTTGAGACTTTTATCATTATAGTTATCGTCCTTGTTGTGAACGAGCCTTAAAAAATGACAGAATTTTCATCTTGGGGTTACCCATCCCTTTAATTACTTTAATGTTCAGCTAACGAGTGATCTTGTCGTTCGTTTGAAGGGTTATGCTAAAACAGTACCACTACATTCAGCTCTGTCAGCCCATCCGAGATATTGGTTGGGTGCAGACACTAAAGCAACACCTGTGGCGCTGTGCACTGCCCGACCCAAGGTAATACTCGCCTGAGAATAGAAAAAGCTTCTTCCGCCTCCATCCGTACTTCAGCAGCACAATTATTACTCACTGGGGGAAACTGTAGTGTTGTTAGTGCTTCGTGCTCTAGTGTTTACATTGAGAATTGAGTACACCATAACTGCTCAGTGTTCTTCACCTTTTGATTTGCTCCCATGCGTATTCTCTTCCATATGGAAAGTGTTGGGCCAAAGGAGGTTGAATAGGACAGTTTGACTTGCTCATGTACTGTATGTACTGTACGTTGCTTTTGGAGGATGTTGAAAACTTTGTTACAGTGTTTTTTTATACATGCATGTTTTGTTTTAATGTGGACTAACATCACATACAAGCTTGTTACTGTGTTCTTGTAGAAAAAAAGGTCAAGGAATAGGCATTTTTTCGTAATGTATTGCTCCCTATAGAAGAGTTTGAGGTGTAATATCTTTTTGTGGTACTTGTAATTTGATGTATCATCAATCTCTTCTCCTTAACGCTGGAACAATCCATTTACAGTGAACTTTAAATGTCACTCATAGATTCATTTCTTTTCTTTTTTATTCAAAAGATGAATGAAATTGAACTTGATGATATTTAAATCTTCTTTAGTATTAGAAACACAAAGCACATTGTATTCTTGTTTAGTGGTGTCTGTCTTGTTGTTTTCATGCTGGCTTTTATATCTGGACTTTTCCTTTGAACAACCTGAGATCACAGTCATATTCATCTATATACAGTGGGGTCCAAACATCTGAGACCACTAGTGAAAATGGTTTGGTTTAAAAGCAAAAAAGTGTGACAAACATTTAACTAAGAAATATTATAAATACATATGTTTATTTAATCATAGTTTCATTTAGGATAAGTGTGTGGTCTCAGATTTTTGCACCAGTCTTTATAAAACAGATTGTTTTAATCCCCGCTGCTGATTGGTCAATACATGTTGACATGGTGTGAGAAAGTCACATAAACCATGCGAAATCCGATCAGAGCTGTCAGACTACAACGGATTTCCAGAAATTTCAAACAACATATGAATGTAGCTTGAAACTGATTTGTAAAAAAAAAAAAAAAAAAAAAAAATTTTTTGCCATTTACACTTGGTAAATCTGATCGGATTTAAATCAGATATGCACAAAAATCGAATTTGGAATGACAGTGTGAATGTAACCTGGAAGTTCAAAATGACTGTGATGACCAATCAGATAAAAGAATGCGGGGCTTACCGTTCACAGAAGACGAGTGCACTTACTGTTGCACATTACATACAGACCGTGTTGCCAAGTCCATGGTTTTCCTGCGGAATCGGGCTACTTTAACACTGTTGCCGCGGGTTGATTTTCATGTCCGTAGGTTGAAGCGACCCCAAATAACATAATATTTAACCCCTGGAATGCGAATTTTACCAGGGGAACCCTGCCAAAAAACTCAGATTTTACCCCCGGAACGCAATTTTTACCAGGGGACACCCCTGAAACCCAATTGGGCTAGTTTTGAGTAGCAATTGGGTGGGTTTTGTTGTGAAAACCTGGCAACCCTGTATACAGAGACGCTACTGTAATGCTGTGTGAAATAGATATTTCGAGACCATACCTGTAAGTAAATGTGGTCGTCAATTCCAAAAACTGACAGTGTGAATGTATAGCCTGTGTGTTTGTTGCATTGCAACAGTCTGTTATATTGGGGACTATATCTTCGGGGTACACTTAATTAATCTGCTTAATACAAATAGGTTTTAATGAACATTTGCATCCTTAATTATTCAAATATGTAACAACCGCATAATGAAAGCAATAAGGCACTCAAAGTTGTGCCGTATTGTGAACATTCAAACGTTTGCTTGATCTGTTATCACTTACATCGTTCTCGCTACAAATAGAATCTCTATAAATAGAAATAATGAATAAAAAGTGGTCTCAGAATGCTCAAAGACTCATTTCTTCTAGTGCACAATGCTATCTACCAGATAAAACACCTCATGTTGTGTCTCTGTGTCTCTCTCTTTCTTTCTCTCCCTCTGTCGCCCTTCCGCTCCTCCTTTGGCAATAACACTGTGCTGCTTCCTAGTGAATCTGAGTCTGGCCTCGGACGAGTCAGCGATTATTATTCCCCGGGTACCTCTGGAGGAGAACCACTGGTGGAACGACCAGAACCACGGAGTCGGGGAGTAGTCCGGTTCGCTCCGGATGTCAAGTATTGACACAAAGCACATGACTAAGAGAAAGGCAGGCAGCTATAGACAGAACAATGAAGTAATGAGAAATATTTTAGGAAATATTTTTGCAGACAGAGAGATATGTGGATTTAAAGTACTGTATGTATATATTGTATGTTATAGATTAAGACTAAATTATGAGCTTCCCAATGAGAAAAACATGAACAAAAAGTACTTGCGCTCCCAGACTGTTTGCGACAACTGAAATGGTGCTATGTATGTATTTTGGTTCATGCTCTTTCTCAAAACATACAATGTTGCCATGATGATCATTTAGAGTAGCAAATATCATCTGTCATTAAGTGCTTCCTATAGTATAACATACTGTTTGAAAGTCTAATAAATGTGATCAAATCAGTGTTTATCTGTTTCTTTCCTCGCCTCCTCCTACTTTGTATTCATTGCAATATCCATGAAGAAATCTGTACTTCACCCAGTTTTTTTTTTTTTTTTTTTTTTGAGTGGGGCATTATATTAAGCATTATATTAAAATAAAATTATTATTATTATTATGGCCAAGAAATATTGGAAAATTAGATTTTTGAGTTGATCCAACATAATGTTTTAAGTAAGGCGAAGACGTTTTTTGCCACAATAAAAACACATTTCTAAGTAACATGAACTTAATAATTGTCACCATGAATGCAACTATTTAAGTTGATCCAACATAATGTTTTAAGTAAGGTGAAGACGCTTTTTGGACACAATAAAACGCATTTCTAAGTAACATGAACTTTCCAAGCACCGCTTGTCACCATGATGGTAAATCTCCAAAAACCCACATTAACAGAAACTCTTCTAAATTAGCATAACAAAACACTAATTCATGCTAAATCTCCCTTACCATTAATCTTGTGCAAAAAAAATTATATAACACTTAATTTTAGCATTTACTCTCCCTTTCAAGTGCCATGGGCAAAGCATGATGGGAAATATAAATCCCAGCCCAGTTTCACTTAACTTAAAGGTGCCCAAGAATGCTTTTTCACAAGATGTAATATAAGTCTAAGGTGTCTCCTGAATGTGTCTGTGAAGTTTCAGCTCAAAATACCCCATAGATTTTTTTCAATTAATTTTTTTAACTGCCTATTTTGGGGCATCATTAACAATGCACTGATTTACACTCGGCGTCGCCCCCTTAAATCGCGTGCTCCCTGCCACACGAGCTCTCAACTATATTACAGCGCATTTACAAAGTTCACACAGCTAATATAACCCTCAAATGGATCTTTACAAGATGTTCGTCATGCATGCTGTATGCGTGCTTCGAATTATGTGAGTAAAGTATTTATTTGGATGTTTATATTTGATTCTCTATGAGTTTGAGGCTGTGCTCCGTGGCTAACGGCTAATGCTACGCTGTTGGAGAGATTTATAAAGAATGAAGTTGTGTTTATGCATTATACAGACTGCAAGTGTTTAAAAAATGAAAAAAGCGATGGCTCTTGTCTCCGTGAATACAGTAAGAAACGATGGTAACTTTAACCACATTTAACAGTACATTAGCAACATGCTAACGAAACATTTAGAAAGACAATTTACAAATATCAGTAAAAATATCATGCTATCATGGATTATGTCAGTTATTATTGCTCCATCTGCCATTTTTCGCTGTTGTTCTTGCTTACCTAGTCTGATGATTCGGCTGTGTGCAGCTCCAGACGTTAATACTGGCTTGTGTAATCCCTTGAACATGCGTTACGTAACAGTCGGTGTTATGTTGAGATTCGCCTGTTCTTCGGAGGTCGTTTAAACAAATGAGATTTATATAAGAAGGAGGAAACAATGGAGTTTGAGACTCACTGTATGTCTTTTCCATGTACTGAACTCTTGTTATTTAACTATGCCAAGGTAAATTCAATTTTTGAATCTAGGGCACCTTTAAGTTCGTCTAAATTAAAAGAAGTGTTCATACAACTCAAAACAATGAAACACGTTTACACGTCATCAGATTGTATTTTACATTAACAGAACTTAAAATTAAATACATTTTTGATTAACTGAAAATGTTAAACTATGACAAGTCATAGTTGTCATAGTATATCGAATCAATAGACATAATTTGTGTGTCATCCAAGCTCAATAAAATAACAATTACAAGTAAAAAGTCTAACAACATTTCAGAACTTGATTTTTTATTTCACAACAATATATATATTTAAGTAATGACTAAAGGTCCCCTGAATTAGTCTTTACATTTTATAGATTTAATTTAATCATTTAGATTTTATTATACCATCCTGAAAGCGGTCTTATGCTATTCACCAAGTGATATATTATACATTTAACAAATTTGATTTCAGCTCATTATGAAAACAAAAGTCGTCAACGGAAAGTCCCCATCATGAAACCAGTGAGCTGCCATTTCCCATTTTCTAAGTCAGCTGTCTTTATACCAATCCGTGGCTTATCAGTGAACTACGGCTCTGTCTGTTAAATGGCGCTCCATTTGAAAGCAGGTGATGCCGATTTAGCGGTAATCAGGGAACCGGCTTTACTGACGAAATGCGCGTGAGAATCGCATGCGATATATCGCCCAGCCCTAGTTGAACCTACACCGTACGCGGCCATTGACGCACCATGCCTCAACAGCTAGAAGCTGTATACACTGGACTCGCCAAAGCGTCCATTGCAAATCCATTTGTCCTTCATATCAGAAGTAGCGTGAGTTCTTGGAGTACGTCAAAAATGGAACAAGGCATCAGTTTACTGTTGGGAATTTGAGTTGTTTCAGGTACCGCTCCACATCCACTGCAGACACTGTAACTGGTCCTACTCGCACCCGCTTCTAGCAGGATTTGAACTAGCATTACTGGCATGGGAGGTGGGCGCACTAATCTTGAGGCTAAAGGGGGGTGAGGTTTACTTGCACAACTCTTTTCTAGCTGGCCTCCATTACACTCACCCCCCTAAACCTCAGTCCCATCCGGGTCACGGCACCAATGTGACTGCTCCTGCTCACACCTGCTCCTAGCAGGATTAGAATCAGCATCACCGGCATGGGAGACAGGCGCATTAACAAGGATGCTAAAAATGGCAGCTTATAGCGTTAGTCCAAAGGGTGCCTCTTGAGGCTATAGGGGAGTGAGGTTTACTTGCACAGCCCTTTACTAGCTGGCCTACATTACACTCACCCCCCCTAGACCTCAGTCCCATCCGGGTCACAGAACCAATGTAACTACTCCTACTCACACCTGCTCCTAGTGGGATTAGAATCAGCATCATCAGCATGGGAGACAGGCACACTAACAAGGACGTTAAAAACTTCAGCCTCTAGCATTAATCCATAGTGCGTCTCTTGAGGCTATAGGGGAGTGAGATTTACTTGCACAGCTCTTTACCAGCTGGCCTTCGTTACACTCACCCCCCCTAAACCTCACTCCCGTCCAGGTCACTGCACCAATGTGTCTGCTCCTACTCACACCCGCTTCTAGCGGGATTAGAATCACCGTCACCAGCATGGGAGACAGGCGCACTGACAAGGCCGCTAAAAACTGCAGCCTCTAGCGTTAGTCAATAGGGTGCCTCTTGAGGCTATAGGATAGTGAGGTTTACTTGCACAGCTCTTTACCAGCTGGCCACCGTTACAACAGCATCACTGATTATAATGTTACGCTTATACACTGAGGGCATTTTTCTGGTTTGACAAAGCAGATATTACATAGACAGTGAGAAAGTTAGAGACCAAGACCACACTTCTATATGAACATATTGTATCCACCACCAGCTAATCAGTACCAGACCAAGTAATCTAAAGTTGCATTTCCACCGCAGGAACTTTCCCCAGGAACTAGGAACTTTGGGGTGGTACTCGGTGTGTTTCAACCGCAGGAACCAGGGAGTAAATGAAGTTCCGGGTAAAAAATTCCCCCTCTGAAAGTATCTGCTCGCTAGGTAGTACTTTTCCAAAGTTCTGGAACTTTCGGGGATGGGACTTGGGCGCTGAACATGCTGATTGTTTGAGTTCATGCAGCATTTTAATTGGTTGACTCCATGCAGCATTTTATTTCAACCATCGTTTTTTAAAGTCTGTTGCGGTCCGTGCAGTAAGAGTTGTTTGCTATTTGAATCAACAATGGAGTTTAAAAAATATGACTGACGGACTGACCATGAGGTTCAGGCTTTATTAAAGGGTTAGTTCACCCAAAAATGAAAATTATGTCATTAATGACTCACCCTCATGTCGTTCCAAACCCGTAAGACCTCCGTTCATCTTTGGAACACAGTTTAAGATATTTTAGATTTAGTCCGAGAGCTTTCTGTCCCTCCATTGAAAATGTATGTACGGTATACTGTCCATGTCCAGAAAGGTAATAAAAACATCATCAAAGTAGTCCATGTGACATCAGTGGGTTAGTTAGAATTTGTTGAAGCATCGAAAATACATTTTGGTCCAAAAATAACAATTATTCAGCATTGTCTTCTCTTCCGGAATCCATTCCATTGAATTGATTCCATTGAATCCTTTCATCTGTCGGCGTTGGTAATGCACTTTTACGTCGCTGTGGTTGTTTTTGGCGATTAGGACATCCGCGACATGCATACTTACACACCATTTAAAAAAATATAGCACTACCAAAACAGAAACAATGTAGAATAGCTTGAAAACAGCATGCGTCTCCCTCAGACTGTAAACGAAGCTCTGGCGCACCGGATAACACGTCAGCAGCGTCTTACATCAGCAGCGTCACTGCGGAGTCATGAACCACACTCCGGAGCAGAAGGGGGCGGTAATGCACCAATAAGCTGGATGCCAACCGCCGTAAAACAGGAAAGAAGAAGAAGAAGAATCGGAGTCGTGAACGCGAATTGACAGCAGACCCGGAAGAGAATACAATGCTGAATAAAGTCGTAGTTTTTGTTATTTTTGGACCAAAATGTATTTTCGATGCTTCAAAATGTTGCGGATGTCCTAATCGCCAAAAACAACCACGGCGACGTAAAAGTGCATTACCAACGCCGACAGATGAAAGGATTCAATGGAATCAGTTCAATGGAATCAATTCAATGGAAAGGATTCCGGAAGAGAAGACAATTCTGAATGAAGTCGTAGTTTTTGTTATTTTTGGACCAAAATGTATTTTCGATGCTTCAACAAATTCTAACTGACCCCCTGCTGTCACATGGAGTACTTTGATGATGTTTTTATTACCTTTCTGGACATGGACAGTCTACCATACAAACATTTTCAATGGAGGGACAGAAAGCTCTCGGACTAAATCTAAAACATCTTAAACTGTGTTCCGAAGATGAACGGAGGTCTTACGGGTTTGGAACGACATGAGGGTGAGTCATTAATGACAGAATTTTCATTTTTGGGTGAACTAACCCTTTAAGCTTATATGCGGAGGACAAAATCCGGGGGAACTGGAAAGTTGCGCAGTCCTACGTCACCGGACTATTTTCATGGTACTTTAGACCACTATGGAAACGCAGCTAGCAAAAGGTCAGGGGGAAAAAAGTTCCTGGGACAAATTGTTCCATAATTTTGGTAATTTTGGTGGAAACGTGACTTAAGCTGGCCATTTCTGCAGGGATGCTTTTAAGAAGAACAACCCTTGTGTTATTAAGGAGACTCTTGAAATTCTAGATGAGATGAAGACTTGATCTCATCTTCAGAGACTCAAGGATGCAGAATAGATGGAATTGTACATTAACTACTAATGCTTCAGCTGCATCCTTATAATTGCATTTACTGGAATAAAAGACATTAACTTTGTGTCCTTCCTTTCTACAGCCATTGCTCTTTTTAATAAACGCTGATGAGTATATCATGACATGGGCTTATTAAATTACACATCCTCTTATATAGATGATTAATAGAATAATAAAGTAGAACATAAAGAATAAACAAAAAAATATATAGTTTTAAAATATTTTCCATTAAATCACATTTTATATATATTTTTTATTACTATATTTAACCATTTTTAATTGGCCCAAATAAGCTAATTTATTTCACAAGATCTTATGCTTCTGTGACTGTAGATTAATTGCTGGAGGGCTTTTAGCTCTAATTAACAGAAGCAGAGGGAAGCAATAATTAAAGCAACAGATATATTTTTGTATATTTCAAATCTCTTGGTGTACATCTTGATCCTGATGCAATTTTCAAATCCAGATTTTGAAGAACTGAAATGTTTGCATCTTACATATGACCATATAGACAGAGAAATCCAGTGTGCAAGACATGACATGCTTGTTTCCTTTAAAGCGTATATGAATTTACATGCAAACATAAACATGCTCACAGATCCACCCACTCACTTATCTATGAAAATACACAGAGTTATACAGCTCCAGGAGGCACGTTGCCACGGAGATGCCTTACTTTACCTTTAGCATAGATGAATAATACTAATTGGTGAGTTGAAGATGTTACTCCTCATCTCCGAAATGCACTAACATTACCCTTCAAGTCTGTGGGGAATTCACAAAACCCTTCAGCTTACAATAGATCGAGGAGGTTTTGATCTCTACCACAGACTCCATGAACTCAAAGTCTCGGATACTCACATTATTTTTAGAAAATGTTAGAGGGTTAGTTCACACTAAAATAAAAATTAAGTCATCATTTACTCACCATGGTGTTGTTCTAATGGTGTTTTCCCTTCTTTCTTTTTCGGACCAAAAAAGGAGAATTTTTAAAAAACAAAATGTACCGCCCGGGACTGTTCATATAATGGCAGTGAAAAACGACCAGCATCAAGGTTTTGTTTTTATGTTTTTTAAAAAGACGCAAAACTAAAGTATCACAAAATGGTCCCATTTGTCATATATTCCAGTTCTGAATGTATACGATAGGGTTATTGTAAAATAATAATAATAATTTAATGAAGAATGATCGTAAGTTTGGAACATATTCTGATGACAGGCTTTCGTATGGCCTACTCATATTACATGCACACCATAAACCTTTTTTTTTTTTTAAATAAAGAAATGAACAGTCTGCCACACTAATTTAATAGACCATTTAATAGACAGGTAAAGTATACATTTCATAAAATATGTCTAATTTAAAAAAAATCACATTTTTATCTGCCACTAAATGTGCAGCACATACAGACAACAGACCAAAGCTGGTATCAAAATGTACAGCTAATACAACAGCGTCCTCTAGTGGCGCATTTAAGAGAGTACCAGCACTGACAAAGCTGTGTATTTTGGTAGTTTTATAGGATTAGTTCACTTTCAAATGAAAATTACCCCAAGCTTTAGTCACCCTCAAGCCATCCTAGGTGTATATGACTTTATTCTTTCTGATGAACACATTAGGAGAAATATTAATAAATATCCTGACGCATCCAAGCTTTATAATGGCAGTAAGCGTTACCAAATGAGTATGAAGCTGAAGTCGCTCCATCCATCATAAACGTACTCCACATGGCTCTGGGGGATTAATAAAGGCCTTCTGAAGCAAAGTGATGCGTTTGTGTAAAAAAAAAAAAAAAAAATCCATATTTAACAAGTTATGAAGTAAAATATCTAGCTTCCGCCAGACTGCCTTCCATATTCAAGTTACGAAGAAAGTGTAAAACTCTCGCGACGCCAGTTTACACTTTCTTCACAACTTGAATACGGAAGGTGGTCTGGCACGGTTATGATGGATGGATGTGGATGGAAGCACTTTCTTTAGCTCATATTTATTAAAATATCTCTGAGAGTGTTCATCAGAAAGAAGAAAGTCATATACAGCTAGGATGGCTTGAGGGTGAGTAAAGCTTGGGCTAATTTTCATTTTAAAGTGAACTGACAAATAATAATAAATGAAAAACAAAACAGATTGACTTTTATAGCAGATTGTTTGTATGTTTTTATTACAAAAAATATAATTAAATTAAACCATTAATTTTAATGTTCTATGGAAAATTATTAGTAGTATCCAATATTAGTATTAATAGTAATGGGTAATATTTAGTAATAGGCCTATTAGTAATATCCAATAATAAAATGATACCCCAGTTTACGGTTAAAGTTAATTATCCGGAAGCAGTTACGTGCTAAAAACATGATAGCTGAAGTTCTCCTGCTGTGGTTTGAAATTAAAGTTGTAGTTCCCGATTTTCCTTTTGTGATACACCAATCCTGCGATGGCAGCCAGGGAAAACAGAAACACACCAACGCCAAGTAGAACAAATCCAACAGTCTGCAGAGTATTTGATGTATCATTTTGAGGCGTTTCTTAAAAAAAAAAAAAAAAAAAAGTTAGTAGTGATTTTGTCAATTGATATTATGACCTTATATATGTCCTATATATGAGCATTCATACTCATTAGATAAGAAGTATTTACCTTTACGTAATCTGTTTAAGGGTCCAACGGAAGCCTTTGTCGCTCCAATTAAGTTGGAAGCCCTGTATGACCTCCCCATACAGTCCTAATGGATTGCAAAAAGATTATATATATTAAACTTTCTCACATTCCAGTTCACATGCTGATCTTTTCATTTATGCAGAAAAGTAAAAAAAAAAAACAAAGTGTGAAAGAAATAAAAATAAAAAATTGTAAAATAGCCTAATTGTAATACCACAACTTGAATTTATTTAGTATCAGCCACAGTGGCCCAAAGATATATTTGGACACTTAAAATGAATAAAGTAATATGTATAGTATCAGTAGGCCTATAAAATAAAATTATAATTGGTGCCCCTTTCAATTCTTTGTTGTCTGAGTTAAGTGTGACCCAAGTGTCCAAATGCTTTGTACAGCCACTGTATATAAATTGCATGAAATGTAAGCTCTTCAACCCACAGGTCTGCAGGTGTTGTCCTGAAGTTCGACACAGATGTGGACCTGGCAGTGCAGGTAGATAACGTCCAGATTCACGAATGAGAAGATCCGCACTGACAGCAAAGACACAGTGTCGTTTCCGTTCTGAAGAACAGTTGTGTACGAATTTGGCAATGCACATCTGTGGAACAGTGAGAGACACTGGCATTACTCAGCGTGTCTAATAACAGCACAGTTAAATGGGGACAGCTGAACACCTGTGATGATTTATCATGGTAAAACTTCATTTTAAAAGGTACACAATGTAACTTTTTTGTTCAGAATTAACAAAGTTTAAATTAAGAGTCAATATATCATCAGTCCTTCTTCCAAACCGTGCTTTTTGTTTTACCCGGATTCACTATAGTAAGCCTTTTATAAGTGTTTATATTTTATATTTGACTTTCGTGGGAAATTGCGTACATACGTCACTCGCCTGTGCGAGTTGAGAAAAGTTGCTCAGAGTGGCATAGGTTACTTGTCACAACGAGCGAGAAAGCTTGACATGAACACGCTAAATCTCTTACTTCCCAGGGATCACTAGTTTAAAAAATGCCAAACAGAGGAGAATCTGCTGGCAAAAAGAGAACACGACAGAGCTCATAATAAAACGAGAATCAACAGTGGCTTGGCTTTTCGGAGATGGCGAGGAATTTGAAATTTTGTAAAAGCGATGCGGAGATGATGTTTTTATTACTCAACAGGTGAGTAAGGTATATTTATTGAACAGATAAATTGCCATGTGTGGCTCTCTAACAGAGTTCATCGTAAAGCATTATCTATTGTGAAGGTGATGGGTTGTTGCAGCGCTGTGCTGAAATTTATTTTCAAGGAAGTACCGTGACTATTAACAAAGACTATCCACAAGTTTCCTACGCCCCATGAGGCTTTGCGTCAAACGTGGGAGCGTCTTCCGGTTCGAAGTAAACAAGCTGGACGTGACGCTCATTCATTCAACAATTGACAGTCATTCAAGTTTTTAGCGATCCAAACTTGCGAATGTTTGACTTTTACTTAAAGATTTAAGATTCCAGCATCAATATTTGAACAATGTTTTACAATAAAAAAAATGTTACAGTAACAATAATTTATTAATTTATGTCAGGACAGGAGTGCAGATCAATCATGCTAAATCTAACTGATATTTATATTGACATAAAAAGAAAACGCATACCTACGCAAACGTTGCACCTGCTTCATTTATTTACGATTACAAGAATGCACAAAACAACTGCATTAAGGCTTTTAAATCCAAAGGCTTACACATTTAGAAATATATTGATAACATACCCTATGTTTGTGTCACTTTTCTGTGCATTTCTATTAATTTTCCTCTAAATTATGCGATGATTGCAATCCGAGGACGTTTGCGCGATCTCTCCTGTCTATCTATCCTGATCCTTTAAGCCAGAGCAACAGAGGGAGCTCATGAGTAGACAACGGGAGTTATGAGTTATACGAGTTAACCGGAGTGTGTGAATCTGTGAAAGATATGCATTTGTGAGCAATCAACAAAGGCACAGGGAAGAGACAGAAAACATTAAACCAAATAAATACACGATTATAAATCCTATAAGAATTGTCTACGTTCCTCAAGCAGTCTCTAGTATTTTCCATAAACGAGTGTATTTATTATCGCAATGGTTAACGTAACCATCGCATAGCCTACAGTGGAAACGCGACTGGCTCTGGCACGCACGACAGGTTAGGAGTAAAATATCATATCATAAGGCTTTGGTGCATCAGTGACAGGTGAAGAACAGACAGCAGGTTGTTCGTGTATTGCAGGGCCAGGATGCTCTTGTAGTCATGCAGCAGCACTTTTGTGGAAGGTCAGTAAAGTAAAGGGCAATTAAGGGAACGAAAACTGTTTATTGTATTGTGATATTATTAACTAATAAATGTACTAAACTGAAATGTTGTCCCTGGGCGCCGTAACGATATCTCTCATAAAGATTTGCAACTTTACAAAGTAAACAATAGCCTCTTCGCTAATTAACACACAAAATACCATTGGTATGCTACTTCCGCTGCCTCACCGGAAGTTGTACCCACGTTCTTTTTTACAGTAGCGCCCCGCGGAAACAGGTGGATAGAAATAATACAAGACGTGTCACTCGTATTGTTTTGAAAGGGAGAAAGTGTAACGCCCAATATGGCAATAAGTCCCGCCTTCTAAATAAGAGCCAATCGCCGACTGGTAAAGTCATCGCGTCACTTCAGCGGCCGTTAGAATCACCGGTTTCTATAGAAACAGTCAGACACGCGCCTCCGAAGAGACGCGCATTAGCTTGATCCAGCCTGAAAAATACAGTTTTTTTGTCATGCTTCGAGTGTTTATCATCTTTAGCTTGAAATCCATCTAGACTGGTTATATCTCTTACGCTCTTATGAGTATGATAATCATATTCATCCGCACAGTCACACAGAGCCGAAGCACTACCAAAACAATGTTCTTCCGCAAAATTCATGCAGTTTTGTCAAAAGTTATATAGTGTACATTTAAAAGATGCAAGTTCTAGTCAAATGAAAATAGCTATTGCAAAATTTACATTCCCATATTGAAAGATATAATTGAGCTGCACTCACTCATCCTGAAGAAAAATGTAGATGGGTGACTTTGATGAATCATTGCTTGAAGTGGCCCAGCACTTGCTGATGACCACTTTGATTTGGGAGATGGTAGTGTTGACTCCAACCTCCACAATTACCTCCTCATCAGGGGAGAAGGCGTAATTCTCAGGTAAAGGAGACGTCCCATTCAGCAGCCGCACTGTAACCTGGAAGCTACCCAATCCTGCCACTGGGTCGTTGATCATATTAAAATACCTTAAAAAAAAACAGGGTTTGTTAGTAGCGATCAAAGTGACAAATAGTAATACGAAATACAAAGGTATATTTGTCTCTTAACGAAAATTAAGCCTGCTATTGGGACTAAATACTAGTTTTTGCATTTTCATAAATTATCATTATCATTATTGTAATGTGACAAAATATATATAGCATTTCTAAACATAAATAAACATTGAGAACAATGGCTAAAATAAAATAAAATAGCAAGAACTGGAGACATAACAAGAACTGGGTGGGAATTGGCATAAAAATAATGTCACACTGTAAAAAAAAAAAGTCTTCATTTTCTTTTTGAAAATATAATTTCCACTCCTGATTTAGGTATTTGATCTCAGTTTGATCTCTGAGTTTAGGAAAAATATGTCTTGTTTAACATATGCTGACATAATTAACACCTTTAATTGAGTCTAGAAGTTCTTGATGTGACAAGAGATAGGGTACTGAGCTGGAAAAGCGAGAAAAACAAGCTCCATAGAGACAGTTGCTATGGAAGCACTGTACCCTGATGGGGGGTATCCCGTGGAGATGATGATGCGACTGGGGTAAGAGCAGATGATGGGAACTTCCAAATGCTTAACATTACCCATCTGTGAACTGCTCACATTGTTGAATAGAGTTACATTAAATGAATTGTGGGTGCTGTTCTGAAAGACAAAAAAAAAAAACAAAAAAAAAAAACATTGGTTATGTTATCATACTACTGCATAAACCAAGGTTTTTATAGATAACTAAAACTAAAACCATAACACACCCTGGTAACACTTCATTTTGATAGTTCTCTTTAAAGGTGCCCAAGAATGCTTTTTCACAAGATGTAATATAAGTCTAAGGTGTCCCCTGAATGTGTCTGTGAAGTTTCAGCTCAAAATACCCCATAGATTTTTTTTAATAAATTTTTTTAACTGCCTATTTTGGGGCATCATTAACAATGCACTGATTTAGGCAGCGCCGCCCCTTTAATTCGCGTGCTCCCTGCCACACGAGCTGTCGACTATATTACAGCGCATTTACAAAGTTCACACAGCTAATATAACCCTCAAATGGATCTTTACAAGATGTTCGTCATGCATGCTGTATGCATGCTTCGAATTATGTGAGTAAAGTATTTATTTGGATGTTAACGTTTTATTCTGAGTGAATTTGAGGCTGTCCTCCGTGGCTAACAGCTAATGCTACACTGTTGGAGAGATTTATAAACAATGAAGTTGTGTTTATGAATTATACAGACTGCAAGTGTTTAAAAATGAAAATAGCGACGGCTCTTGTCTCCATGAATACAGTTATAACCGATGGTAACTTTAACCACATTTAACAGTACATTAGCAACATGCTAACGAAACATTTAGAAAGACAATTTACAAATATCACTAAAAATATCATGTTATCATAGATCATGTCAGTTATTATGGCTCCATCTGCCATTTTTTTGCTATTGTTCTTGGTTGCTTACCTAGTCTGTTTATTCACCTGTGCACAGATCCAGACGTAACTGGCTGCCCTTGTCTAATGCCTTTTATAATGTTGGGAACATCATGGGCTGGCATTATGCAAATATTGGGGCATTCACCCCGACTGTTACGTAACAGTCGGTGTTATGTTGAGATTCGCCTGTTCTTCGGAGGTCGTTTAAACAAATGAGATTTATATAAGAAGGAGGAAACAATGGAGTTTGAGACTCAGTGTATGTCTTTTCCATGTACTGAACTCTTGTTATTTAACTATGCTGAGGTAAATTCAATTTTTGAATCTAGGGCACCTTTAAACATTCTGTTTACTATAAGTAACATTGCACCTACATGTCAAAGATCACGATTCTCCTACGATTCTGAACTGAAATAAAATAATGTAATTTACCAGAAGTTCTGACGAAATGTTAATTGCTGCAGTCTATTTAAAATGTTTAACCTGAATAAAAAACAAAATAGGTTTGAATGAATGATTGAATGACTTCACTTGTTTCAATGACAAATACATTTTTTAACAGCCACTTGTCGCCAACTGGTGGCAGCCGAGTCTGTGGTTTTCGCGCAGAAGTGGGCTACTTTTACACTGTTGCCGCTGGTTGAAGCGAAACCTGGCAACCCTGCCTGGTGGCGCAACGATGTAATCGATACAGTCATTATTTGAAGTGTACTCTATTTTTATCGCTTCCATAGACATTAGTGTTTACATCCGAACTATAAACTATTATCCCAGTACTTCTGTGATAATGTAAATATTTGTAACACAGAAGTAACCATACGGTATGGCTGAAAAGACTGAAAAGATGTTAAAGGGTTAACGTTAGTTCACCCAAAAATGAAAATGCTGTCATTTATTACTTACCCTCATGTCGTTCCACACCCGTAAGACCTTCGTTCATCTTCAGAACACAAATTAAAATATTTTAGTAGAAATCCGATGGCTCTGTAAGGCCTCCATAGGGAGCAATGGACACTTCCTCTTTCAAGATCCATAAAGGTACTAAAAACATATTTAAATCGGTTCATGTGAGTACAGTGGTTCAATATTAATATTATAAAGCGACGGGAAAAACAAAATAACGACTTATGTAGTGATGGCCGATTTCAAAACACTGCTTCAGGAAGCATCGGATCATAAATGAATCAGTGTGTCGAAACTGCTGTTTGTTCGGAGCGCCAAAGTCACGTGATTTCAGCCGTTGGCAGTTTGACACGCGATCTGAATCATGATTCGACACACTGATTCATTTGTGCTCCGAATCTTCCTGAAGCAGTGTTTTGAAATCGGCCATCACTAAACAAGTCGTTATTTATTTATTTATTTATTTTTTGGCGCACCAAAAATATTCTCGTCGCTTTATAATATTAATATCGAACCACTGTACTCACATGAACCGATTTAAATATGTTTTTAGTACCTTTATGGATCTTGAGAGAGGAAGTGTCATTGCTCCCTATGGAGGCCTCAAGGAGCCGTCGGATTTCAACTAAAATATCTTAATTTGTGTTCTGAAGATTAACGAAGGTCTTACGGGTGTGGAACGGCATGAGGGTAAGTAATAAATGACAGAATTTCATTTTTGGGTGAACTAACCCTTTAAGCGGTTTCATACCTATACATGATATCTCTCTGGCACTTGGGTAAAGTTGGTTTTATATTCGCACATTCGGACTTCTGATAAATTCAGGCTTTCCAATAAATGTGCAATAAATTAATGTTTGCGAATTTTAAGCAGCGACATGATATTGACAACCAACGATTGTCAACTTACAACATTTTTCACAGTCGATCAAAATAGGCAGGTATTGTTTTAATGGCATATTTACTTGTGAATGTCCACTGAATGTCCAATGTAGTGTGATTAACAAGGCCATTGAATACGGATGTCCGAATGTGCGAATATAAAACCAACTTTACCCAAGTCTCTCTGGCTCAGCGGCAGCACCAATGCAGATTTGAATGTTCCGCTGTGATTTTGTCAAAGGTTTAAAGGGACAGTTCACCCAAAAATGACATTTCTGTCATTAAAGGATTAGTCCACTTTTAAATACACTTTTCCTGATAAATTTACTCACCCCCATGTCATCCAAGATGTTCATGTCTTTCTTTCGTCAGTCGAAAAGAAATGAAGGTTTTTGAGGAAAACATTCCATGATTTTTCTCCTTACAGTGGATTTCAATGGCTACCAACAGATTGAAGGTCAAAATTACAGTTTCAGTGCAGCTTCAAGGGCTTTAAACGATACCAGATGAGTAATAAGGGTCTTATCTAGCGAATCGATCGGTCATTTTCGAAAAAAATACAACCGTTTATTCTTTATAAACAAAATATCGCATTGAACGTACTTTCCGCTTCCGCATTCTTCATAACGCTTACGCTGAATGTTCTACGCCTTCCCTATTCTACTTACGGAACGAACGCGATCGTTTTTTTCCGTAACTTGAATAGGGAAGGCGTAGGACATTCAGCGGAAGCGGTAAGTACGTTCAAGGCGATATTTTGTTTATAAAGCATAAACGGTTGTATTTTTTTTCGAAAATGACCGATCGATTCGCTAGATAAGACCCTTATTACTCATCTGGTATCGTTTAAAGCCCTTGAAGCTGCACTGAAACTGTAATTTTGACCTTCAACCTGTTGGTAGCCATTGAAATCCACTGTAAGGAGAAAAATCATGGAATGTTTTCCTCAAAAACCTTCATTTCTTTTCGACTGACGAAAGAAAGACATGAACATCTTGGATGACATGGGGGTGAGTAAATTTATCAGGAAAAGTGTATTTAAAAGGGGACTAATCCTTTAAGTACTCACCCTCATGTCGTTCCAAACCCATAAGACCTTCATTCTCCTGCGTAGTAAACACAGTGCAGTGCTTCCGGGTTCTACTTCAGAAGGCCGGCTCATAATTGGCCGGCACCTGTGTGAGCATCACACGCATGTGTCGTGCTGCTCACGTGAACAGCGTCGACCAGTACTGAGTCAGTGTTCGGACGCAGAACCTGGAAGCGCTGCACTGCGTCATCAATGTAAACAGCAAAGGAGAATGACAGGGAAGAGAATAAATTGTTGAATAAAGTTATAAAATAAAATTGAATAAAGTTTTGTTTTTGCACACAAAAAGTATTCTCGTCCCTTCATAACATTAAGGTTGAACAACTGTAGTCACATGGACTGTTTTAATGATGTCTTTGCTACCTTTCTTGCTGCCTATATGTGGTTCAGATACCTCTCGAATTTCATCAAAAATAATTTGTGTTCTGAAGATGAATGAAGAACTGAAGGGTTTGGAACAACTTGAGGGTGAGTACTTAATGACCGAAATAAAATTTTTGGGTGAACTAACCCTTTAACAGACACAGGCGAATCTTTGTCATTTAGGAATGAGATTGCGTTGGTGTTTGAATCGAGACAGCGATCCTTTAACAATTAATCATGCAGCTCTACAACTCTCATTTGAGTTAGTAGACTGTTAGGGTTAGTGGAAAAACTTGACATGCATTTGCAAAGTTACTTATCGTCATAAGAATGTCTGTTGAGGATCATCAAAATAAAAAGCTTAACTTGATATACTAAAATAACTAAAACTGAAAAAAAAAAACATTAAAATAAAAAACAAAACTATGAAAACTTTTACTAATATTAAAATGAATATGATTTTTTTTTTTTTTAAATATGATTAAAAACTACAATATTATCTCAATTGTACTAAAATAGCACTGATTTAAACTCAATTATAAAGTGAAATGATATTGGAGGACTTACATGCTCTAGTGTAGTACCACACTTATCCCAAGCTGTAGTGAGCCACACATGGGATTCATTTATTCCGCTGAGGCGACATTCTGATTTACCGAGGAACAGGGTACTCTCGTTGATGTTATTAACCTGCAAGATGACTCGCCTTATGACGACTGATATATACCCCGGGCTGCACTCAACAGTAACATATGAGGTCAAATGGCCAATAATATGTTGACTGAAAGTTAAGTCCTGTGTTATGGGTGCGAGTATTGGAATGTCTGCCAAAGTCGAAGACTCTGTTGTTTTGGTGTTGCTCTGAACATGAGCTGTGCTCACTGTACTACTCATAGATGGGTTTCCAATCATAGTTATTGTAATAGAAGATGTTGTAGTGCTCGTGGCAGTGGAATTTGAAGATACTCCAGGATAGTTTGTCGTGGGATTAACAGTCGATGTTGTGGCGTTAGGTGATGCTGTCATGAACAGGAAGAAACACAGATAAGAATATAATAACAGACAGGCCATAATATTATACACTATATTGCCAAAAGTTTTTCGCCTGCCTTTACGTGCACATGAACTTTAAAGGGTTAGTTCACCCAAAAATTAAAATTCTGTCATTTATTACTTACTCTCATGCTGTTCCACACCCGTAAGACCTTCGTTAATCTTCGGAACACAAATTAAGATATTTTAGTTGAAATCCGATGGCTCCGTGAGGCCAGCAATGTCACTTCCTCTCTCAAGATCCATAAAGGTACTAAAAACATATTTAAATCGGTTCATGTGAGTACAGTGGCTCAATATTAATACTATAAAGCAACGAGAATATTTTTGGTGCGCCAAAAAAAACAAAATAACGACTTATTTAGTGATGGCCGATTTCAAAACACTGCTTCAGGAAGCATCGGATCATAAATGAATCTGCTGTTCGAAGCGCCAAAATCACGTGATTTCAGCCGTTGGCAGTTTAACACTGCTTCATGAAGCAGTGTTTTGAAATCGGCCATCACTAAACAAGTCATTATTTTGTTTTTTTTGGTGCACCAAAAATATTCTCGTCACTTTATAATATTAATATTGAACCACTGTAATCACATGAACTGATTTAAATATGTTTTTAGTACCTTTATGGATCTTGAGAGAGGAAGTGTCCATTGTTCCCTATGAAGGCCTCACGGAGCCATCAGATTTCAACTAAAATATCTTAATTTATGTTCCGAAGATTAACGAAGGTCTTACAGGTGTGGAACGGTATGAGGGTAAGTAATAAATGACAGAATTTTCATTTTTGGGTGAACTAACCCTTTAATAACATGAGGGGTGTCCAAATACTTTTGGCAATATAGTGTATATCATGTAATTGATTCCTATATTATATAATTGATTGGATTGTTATCGCTTGCTTCAGGGATTACATATTTTGTAGGCCAAAACCCAGAAACAAGTGAGCATTAAAGCACTTCTGGTTACTATCCTGAAGTCAGTGTTTTTATTTAAATGGGTTTTTGGTTAAATGCCTGAAATAAGGTCTGTGATTAGGGTCATACTCACCCTCAAGCCATAGGTGTATATGACTATCTTCTTTCAGACAAACACAATCTGAGATATATTTAAAAATATCCTTGCTCATCCATGCTTTATAGTGGTTGTGAATGGGGGTGGGGTGGGGGGGGCATTTTGAAGAAAAAAAAAGTGCATCCATCCAAAATAAAAGTAATCCATACAGCTACATTAGGTTAATAAAGGCCTTTTGAAGTCAAGCAATGGGTTTTTGTAAGAAAAATATCTGTATTTAAAACTTTATTAACTATAATACGAGAAGTCTAAAAGAGAAAATTAGAAGTCTAAAACAAGAATTTTTAGAGAGAAATGTCAGAGTTGAGTTTGTTGCCCAGCCCTACTTGTTTGAACATAGAGAGGCGTCTAAGCTTAAGCTACTCCTACATCCTGCGTGATACATCGCGGGGTTAAGTCGACTTGTGCAATATGCGGGCGGTCGTGTAACCAGATTGTGTTCATCTGAAAGAAGATAGTCATATACGCCTAGGATGGCTTGAGGGTGAGAAAATCATGGGATAATTTTCATTTTTTGGTGAACTATCCCTACAATGGTGGTGACGTTGAAGTCATGTGACTGTGGTGTAGTTTGTTTAAAGCCTACATTTAGCTTTTTAATTCTGGCAATTGTAATTAGGCTTCAAAATTCATAAAAGTTGTTTTCATTTGTAAAGATTATCATGACAAATAAAATGTGTAAGTATCATAAACTTTTGTTGGTACCTTGTTTTTTGCAAAAATCCAAAAGCCAATGGAAAAATCCTATTGGCTTTTTGTCAAGGGAACCAGGGTGATGCTAAATTCTGTGTTGGCCTACAAAAATATGTCATCACTGTAGCACTCTATTGCGGCAGAAGACCAAATCTATACTGGCATTTTTAGTCACAAGTAACTGTGCTTGATAGACTTCTGTTTGTCTCAATTAAAGGTGTGTGACATTCTAATGCAATCTCTCAACAGGAGCATTATCTACAGCATGTACCTGCACAGATGCGTCCTGGTCTACTGGGGCTCTGATCGTCGTATCCAGACCAACAGGCACAGATGTATGAGCCAATAGTGTTTTCACAGGAAGCCCATGGGGAGCAGTCCGCCTCATTCACCAAACACTCATTTAAATCTATAAATAACAAGAGACCAATCACATCTCAAGTCAACATGTCACATCATTAACAAGCATGGAAACTGTTCCAACATCAAACTTCATTTAATGTTTAGTAATAACTTCTTTAATTCATTGTCATCAAATAATGCATGAAAGAATAGCCAGTACCTTCTATGTATATACTGCTACTGTCTATTACGTATATGGAGCTGTTCTGTAGAGACACAATAAGATCTCTGGACACGCTAGTCATGTTCAGGTTGCTGTTGGGTTGAAATATGATGGAAAAGTTCACGATTACGCTGCCAGCTGAGAGGGATGTTATCTGGATGATGACCTGTCCAGAGTTGACTAGTGCACGGATCTCTGGAGACAAAAGAATCTGGGGACACATTTGAAAGAGAATCAACACATTTTTGAAAGTGATCTAGCACACTGCTCTGAATGTGTGTTCACTGTGTACAGTATGTGTGCACTTGGATGGGTGAAATGCAGAGCACAATGGGACACCATATTTGGCTACACGTCACTTCACTTTCTTTCTTCAGGTTATTATGAATCATATAGATTAAAGGTGCCCTCGAATGAAAAATTGAATTTATCTTGCCATAGTTAAATAACAAGAGTTCAGTACATGGAAATGACATACAGTGAGTCTCAAACTCCATTGTTTCCTCCTTCTTATATAAATCTCATTTGTTTAAAAGACCTCCGAAGAACAGGCGAATCTCAACATAACACCAACTGTTACGTAACAGTCGGGGTGTACGCCCCCAATATTTACATATGCCAGCCCACGGTCCCAACATTAGCATTATGAAAGGCATTAGACAAGGGCAAAACGTCTGGATGTGCATAGCCGAATCAACAGACTAGGTAAGCAAGCAAGAACAACAGCGAAAAATGGCAGATGGAGCAATAATAACTGACATGATCCATGATAAAATGATATTTTTAGTGATATTTGTAAATTGTCTTTCTAAATGTTTCGTTAGCATGTTGCTAATGTACTGTTAAATGTGGTTAAAGTTACCATCGTTTCTTACTGTATTCACGGAGACAAGAGAGCCGTCGCTATTTTCATTTTTAAACACTTGCAGTCTGTATAATGCATAAACACAACTTCATTCTTTATAAATCTCTCCAACAGTGTGTAATGTTAGCTTTAGCCATGCAGCATAGCCTCAAACTCATTCAGAACCAATGTAAACAATATAACAGTATACAATACTCACATAATCCGACGCATGCATGACGAACACTTTGTAAAGATCCATTTTGAGGGTTATATTAGCTGTGTAAACTTTGTTACGGCACTCTTTAAGGCAAGCGCGAGCTCTGTGGGCGGAGAGCACGGGATTTAAAGGGGCCACAGCATAAATCGGCGCGTTTATAATGATGCCCCAAAATAGGCAGTTAAAAAAATTAATTAAAAAAAATCTATGGGGTATTTTGAGCTGAAACTTCACAGACACATTCAGGGGACACCTTAGACTTATATTACATATTTTAAAAACATAATCTAGGGCACCTTTAAAACAAACTGATTTTTTTACTTTTTTTTGAAGAAAATGTGAGTGCTTGCCCATGCAAAACACTAGGGTGTTGCGAGTGGTTGCCAGGGTGTTGCTACAGTATGTAGTTGCTAAGGTGTTTGAATGGGTTTTAGTGTGCTGCTATGGCGTTTAAGGTGGTTGCTACAGATGTTTGCTGACTGAGCCCACCACCAAGTCATAATGATTTCAAAGTCACATTTAGGTGCTCACATCAGAGCCAAATGGCATCCAGCGCCCCCTCTGTGACCCTAATGGGTGGAGTTATGTTTTGTGGTTGGACACCCTAACTCTTGATCTTCCACACCTCTAACCATTGATTTTATGTGCTACTCTGTGATTGGCTACAGTGCTCATTGCTGAAAAAAAAGTAAACAGAAACCTTCAAGGCAATAGAATGATACACAGAATTCTGTAAATCGACACTTTTTATAAATTGCAGGAGCAGTAATCATAATCACGATTATTTGTAGACTTAGTCTGTTGTAAATGTAGGAGTATGTAGGATTTTACTGTTTACCAGTGCCAGGTAAAAACTTTTAACAAGTTCCTCCACAAGTTACATAATTTTAGGTTGCATTCATGTCTAAGGATACGTTTACACGACAATGAAGTAAAAAAAAAAAAAAAAAACGGAAAAGTGTTTTCGCAAAAACGACTAAAAACGCTGTATTATGCATGTCAGGTCAGTAGTTGGCGATGTCACTTTCTAAAGAAAGACTACGTGCCTGCGCACATATGCATTACTTTAAAGAGCACTCACACCAAACACGCATGCCTGTAGACAAAACACATAATATGCATGTGCATGCCATCACAGAGATGATAACGGTATTGTTTTCAAAAACTTGCACTTTAAAACCCATTTTCAAAAGTTTGCATTTTCAGGCCCCCAAAACACTGTTGTCGTGTAAATGAATGGCCAAAACACGTAAAAAGTTTTCTGTTTTTAGTAAAGCAAGGTGGATGTTGCTCATTTTTTTACTGGATGATTGGAGAGTGTATTTTATGTCAGGCTTAAAGTATCATATTGATAAATTTTTAATCATGTGTTTAGATGAATATGGAATCCATCAAACCTCATTTGTGACATTTCTACAGAACTCCTTATATGCGTCACTGTTTGGGTCACTCAAGGCCTCTGTATACTCCACGTTTGTCAAGCGGACTGCAGCTAGAAGTAACTGTCCATCTAAAGAAAGCACAGTATTTAGAATGCGAACACATTTTATCATGCTGACACTGTAACATACAGCATAAACTTATAATATGTAGTATTATTATAGACTGAATTTGTAATAAAGAATGTCTAAAATTATACATTAAGCACTTAATACTAATTAACCCAATACTATACTTGCCTGTTCTCACTTTGATCTCTGTGGAGTTTCCCCGGATACCACAGGCAAATGGAGTGACACGTACAATATAAAGAACCGCAGGATCCAGGTTCGTGAACGTCCAGTTAAAGTTCCTTACATGCAACATGTTTTCCAGCTCAGTGGTCCTATGTAGCAGAACTAGGTTGAAAGTGACCCCGGTTTGGTTGTTGGTGGTCCATGCCACATGAAAGGTTGAGGCACTGACGTCATAAGAGAACAGACTGGTGATCTCAGGTATGTAGTCTTAACAAAGAAAGAAAAAGAAGTTAGAATGTGTTTAGATATATCTGGCTATACAAGCCACAACACTATTTTCAATACAAAACTAGATGCTACACAGGCAAAATGAGGGGTTCATAGAACAAAGTTAATAAATAACATAAAGACAACAGTTTTTATAGGTTTGTATCAGTCAAATTTACTTAAAGAGTTTAGCAAAAACAATTTTTGAACAATGAGTTTCCATTAAACACTGATTCAGACCAATTCCAAGTCATTTAAACTGAACCATTTGAATTATTTTCATCATTTATCTTTTACTGATAAAGCATTTAAAGAGGTAATCTCTATCTAAATCTTTCTAGATCTAAATTTGTATAATTTTGGCAAATTTTAAGTCATGGCAAATTTGAGTTTTTATGTCTGATTTGTGAGACAATCATTCTTTGGAGTTTGTTCTTTGCATTGAATCAGTCTAACCGGTTTTAATGATTCAGGATGGGCAGCTTCTGTCCTGGAGGGCCTGCAGAGTTTAATCAAACCCACCTGAATAAGCTAATCATTGTCTTCAGGATTATTAGAAAGCTACGGGTAAGTGAATTTTTATCAGGGCTAAACTCTGCAGGACAGTGGACCGACATTTCTTATCCCTGATCTGATTAAATGATTCCTATTAAGGAGATTTCTACTGCACAAAATTCTTCCTTCAAGTAGAAGGTTTTAAATTGTTTAATTATTATGTATCATCTCATGAGACATGACAAAAAAAAAAAAAAAAAAAATCACCAACAATGAATATAGAACTTGCAAACAGTAAAACAATGCAACTGTATTAATTATTCACACCCCATGCTGCAACAGGGCAAATGTTTTCTGTAGGTCTGTTTTTTCAGCATTATTTACTTGATCCAAGAATCACGTATACTGTGCCACTTTGAACAAATTGAACAAAAATGCCCTCTGCCTGTATGTGTACTTGGCATTTTTGCATAACACACCGCATGTAGAAGGTGATAGCCTGATGGAAGGATTATTTGAATATGAAGAGGGATCAACAGTGGATGTCCAGAATGGTCCAGACGGGGTGATACTCATTTGTTCTCCATCAGTGTATGTTCTGTTACCTTAAAAATGAAGGGAAAGCAGCACAAATTATATTCAAATATTCCTAATAAATGTGCATCATAACTGATCATTTTTGACAGAGTTAGAATGGAGATGAGCAAAACTTGTTACAGTGTACCTGGCGGGACAGGGAGAGTGTTGTTCATGAAAGGTTGCGTAGTGACACTGGGGGCTGCGTCAGAAATAGAAAACACATAACAGGATTTTGGTCCTTTCAGATTTATGGGGTTTCATAAGCAAAACAAAATGGTATGTGCACCTCTAAGAAAACCGTAATAGCAGGTTTGTGACCAAAAACAATCAAGAGGGCTTTCAAAAAAGAACAAAAGAAGGACACTGCCACAGTTTTCTTTCTTTTTTTGTGAAAAAAAAAAAAAAAAAAAAAATTCAGGTAGTTTCATGTGGTTAAAACAGCATAGTTATGTCATGATTGTCCTTTCTTACCCATACAAACTGTTCCTGGCTGTGAAGAATTGAGGTCATGATACCCATGATGACAGGCACATGAATAAGACCCTACTGTATTCATGCAGTGTGCATGTGGAGAACAACTGTTCAATTCCGGAACTGCACATTCATCCACATCTGTGTAGGAAATGATAATGAATGAATGAGTGTGTTTGTAGGATGTGAATTCATCAAGGTAATAGACAAGCTGGAATGATTTTATTAAATAATTGTTAATACAGATCAGTGGTTCCCAAGTGGTTTAGCTTCAGGGGCCAGTTGCATAAACATAACCATTATGTCTACGTTTTTATGTAACTGACTTACAAAAGTTATGAACAGTCTTAAAGTTAGACTTGTGAAACTAGTCTTGGGAGTTTATGCAACAGGCCTCAGTTTGCTTAGTGCTAGTGGGTCATTCTAGATCTTATGCTGCCTTCACATGCTCTTGGAATTATTGTAAATATGAGTGTCCTAGGTAAAAAAAAATTGCAAATGAACGCCCTCTCATGTCGAAACTTGAATGCAATAAGCTCGTATTCACGACTTCAGCAGTGGGAAGTACGAAATTTCCGATAGCACGTAAGGGCAGCATTGAGACACTAGGCTTGTTCAAGATGCTTTGGCGCTGCACAGACCGATCGGATTATGACATCAAAGTACCGCGAAAGCGATTCAAAAGCATAAAGAGCCGTCTGCTCTCCAATCGCTCTCGCGCTACGTTGATGTTAATACACACCGATCGGTCTGCGCAACACCGATGCACCTTGAACAAGAACGGTGATCCCACTCCCTTCGAAAGCCACGCCTCATCCAAAACACATAAACGCGCAGATCGTGCACAGCCAGCCAGAGCAGATTCAGCAAAGTGTCATAAGAACCCGCATTAAATTACTCATGTCTCAAAGCACATAACATTACAATGATAACGAATGTAAACAACTTACAGAGCTCTTACTTGTACCACCTGACTGCTGCAAATTCATTTTGGTGTTGATAGTGTTGACATAGAAACGCATAAATCTGAGTCTGGGGACATGAACAGATACTGTTCATTCATAGATATATACACTAGATGTCGCCTTGGCTACGGCAGTTCATTGGAACGAATGCGTCAATAGAGCCGCCATCTTGGAACAGGGGAGCCACTCCTCTTTAATGCATCAGAGTCAATGTAGGCAAAGGTCTAACGGAAATAAAATCATCATAAATCGTCATGAATGCGATTTTCTAGGTTTTTTTTTTTTTTTGGTTCGTTCCAACGGTCAGACATGTATTTATCATTGAGTCCAGAGAAAATGTAAGGTTTTGATATTAATATAATCTACTTATATAAAAATATAATGCATAGTGCTAGTAGGCCTAAGTTTATTAGTCACATTCTTCCACTTGAGTAAACTTCGAATGAACTATCGCTACTTACATATAATTATTAAAGAATAAAACAGAAAAACAACATGTAAATCACCACGGTGGTACTTGGGGAGATCTAGAACAAGAATGGTGGAGTTTGTGGAAAACAATTTGATTTCATATTTTTATGAATTTTTAAAATATGTCTGTATAGCGAGGTAGTCTATGACTTTGACATATAATTATTAAAGAATAAAACAGTAAAACAACATGAGTCACCACGGTGGTACTTAATTGGGAACATGTATAACAAGAATCAGGTGAAGTTTGCAGTAAACAGTTTCATTTTATTTATTTTTTATGAAATTTAAAAATATTTCTACCGACACTTAACACCTACCACACAACCTCATGTAGACGCGCAATACATTTTAAGCATAGATGGCGTGACCGCATACAGGTCGTGGAGCAGGCGGGTATAGTCGTGGCAGGTCAAGTGACTGGCGCGACAGATCGAGTGGCAGCGGTGACAGATCGAGTGGCAGCTGCCACTAGCAGTGACGGGTCGAGTGACAGGTCTCAGTGGCAGCTGCCCCTGCAACGCAAAGATTTTACCCCTACTGCGGTTTTCCTAACTGTCAAAAACTAATGGGTAACTTACGGTGGCCCAGTAGTGCACAACACAACGAAATTAAAAAAGCAAACATAAGTTCACAACACAACGAAATCGAGACACAACACAACAGAATCGAGCCACAACACAACGAAATCGAGCCACAACACAACGGAATCAAGCCACAACACAACGGAAATGCTCCCGACCACTAGGGGGCTCTCAGAGCTCGGTAAAGTTAGTTTTCCTTGCCACTGTTCTATAGAGTCGGCAGTAATATCAATACCACGATTAGTTTAAACAGTATGTAACCACTGCATATCGACATGAAATATTAATTCAATATCACCTACGTGCAAAATAGCTTCATATTTAGGCCTATACTTGTGAATGATTTGACGCGCTACCACGGCGCATGATGAAGGGAACGTCTGCCAATCCCACTAAGTGGTTAAAACGTATAATTTGTATTCATTAAAATTACTTTTAACATTTAAAAACAGACATATTCAAATTCCAAAGCTTGTCAGTCTTACCAACAGGAACTAACAACCTTTGGAATTTGAACATGTCTGTTTTTAAATGTTAAAAGTAATTTTAATGAATACAAATTATACGTTTTAACCACTTGGTGGAATTGGTGGATGTTCCCTTTATCATGCGCCGTGGTATCGCGTCAAATCATTCACAAGTATAAATATGAAGCTATTGTGAACGTAGTTGATTTTTAATTAATATACCATGTCGATATACAATGCTTACATACTTAAAACTAATCATGGTATTGATATCTTTGTAAAACTGTCGACTTTATAGAACAGTGGCAAGGAATAGTAATATTACCTAGCTCTGAGAGCCCCCAAGTGGTCGGGAGCATTTCCGTTGTGTTGTGGCTTGATTCCGTTGTGGTTTAATTCCGTTGTGTTGTGGCTTTATTTCGTTGTGTTGTGGCTTGATTCCGTTGTGTTGTGGCTTGATTCCGTTGTGTTGTGGCTTATTCCGTTGTGTTGTGGTTTAATTCCGTTGTGTTGTGGCTTATTCCGTTGTGTTGTGGCTTATTCCGTTGTGTTGTGGCTTGATTCCGTTGTGTTGTGGCTTGATTCCGTTGTGTTGTGGCTTATTCCGTTGTGTTGTGGTTTAATTCCGTTGTGTTGTGGCTTATTCCGTTGTGTTGTGGCTTTATTTCGTGGTGTTGTGGCTTGTTTCCGTTGTGTTGTGAACTTATGTTTGCTTTTTTAATTTCGTTGTGTTGTGCACTACTGGGCCACCGTAGTAACTAGCATGGATTAGCTCCGGTCGTTAACCAAAGACTGAAACAAACCAACGTAACCAGAAATATAATTTCGTAACATTCAGTATCATAAAACACATTCTCACTTGTAAAATGTAATCCCTTGCTGTCTGGTTTTTAGATTTCTTTCGTTTGAACATCCATACGCAACACAAAAGTCCGCCATCGTCCATGAATTCAAAGTACAGGCGGAGATAGCAGCGTTACCTAGCTACTTCCTATGACAAGACCCCTGTTCCAAGATGGCGGCGGTTTTGACGCATGTTTAGAACCCCAAGGCGACATCTAGTGTATATATCTATGCTGTTCGTTTGCAGCACTTTGTGAATGTCCACAACTCTACATAGCCGCGCTGATGACATGTGATGTCCACGCGAGCAGGGTGCGCGAAGGTATGGAAATAATTCCGCTGACAGGCATGTAAGACATTGGACCGAATGCAATGATTGGACGAACATTTTTGGTCCTGAGACTTCCACAGACGATATATGTACATTTTTAAATATTTAGACCACTTCTATATTATTGATTACTATCATGATGTGAAGAGAGTTTCAACCAGAATAACAAAAAGTGTTTATGAAAAAAATTGCCTACCCTACCTTTAACATAATGGCTATGTTTATGCAACTGGATTGTACTTTAGACATGAACTGGCAACTCAACACAATACAAATGTACACAAAAATATCAAACATTGAAATATGCTACTATTCACAGTCATAGCACATTTTGTCATTCTTGACAAAATGAATCACATGAAATGCTTTGATTTCACAATCGGACCAATCACAATGCCTCTACTTGTCTTACCTTGAACCACGACATTAGTCACCTCCTCAATGTTTTCCAACCGATACAGTCTTGTAGAGATGATTTCTTCTAGAAAGAAGTCTTTAGAAGAACAAACCAGAAGTGATGAAGAGGTTGTGAAGGGCCCTGCTGACCATGACCAGACATGATGCACAGAAATTTCAGCAGTTCCCAGAGCACCAGTTACCTAAGGAAAGAACCAACAGTTATATCACCGCAGATCAACATAGCCACTACAGAGACAGAGCATATATGGGCTGTTTCAAAGTGTAGTGTTTGGCCCAAGTATGCGGCCTAGGTAGCAAAATCAAGACGTTTTAAAACACAGCCACAGTGTTAGCATCTTAAAGCTTATAAAGTACATAATGTCTATGATTACAAACCACAGAGTGCAGTAGTCTGGTGTGGTTGAAGAGTCCTTTGTCCATAGTTAGTAGCTCAAAGTTTGTCTTAACTGTTATTGTCGCATTGAAGCAGGTTCTGTTGGCTTGAGGACAAATTGACATTTTAAACTCATTGAATGTTATTTAAGAATGTGCCTATGAGAATTCTAGGATGCAGTGTATGGGATTGTGTATACCTGGTGGTACTGGGTCTGAGCACTGATAGATGTTGGAGATATTTTCGGTCTGACAGCATTTTTGCCACTGAGGACAATCTATGTCCCACTTGCATGTGGAGCCAGAGGAGTTTGAATTATTCCTCAGAGACCCACTTGCTGAAGGACACAGTCCTGGCTTAGATGTGAATTCTGCACTTCTGTTCAAGGCTGAGATAATGACAATATCAATAAAAAGGACTTTAATGGTCAAAAAAGTCTACAGTGACCAACAATAATGTCACTTTAAATGTTGATTAAAGCTGCAGTCCGTAACGTTTGGCGCTCTAGTGGTTAAAAAGAACATTGTAGCCAGAACTACTTCTCATTTATGTCTGTGGGTCACGCAGGTACTGTGCTACTCCGTAGTTTTAGCCTACCATAGACTGTAAAAACATATGGACGTAGTGTCTGTGACGTCACCCGTAAGTTTCTGAAGAGCATTTTTGAAACCTAAAGCCGGCCATTGCCATCTTGGCAGTGCGTCACCGCGCGTCACTCCCGGATAACAGAAAATGGGCAAAAAGGCAGGACGTGGGTGGAGCTGAGGTGACGTGATGGCAGCAGACAAACAGCTAGTGGTGACAGCAGCAGCAATCCACCTGTCACTCAAGTGGCCGCGCCCTTAAATATGCAGATTTAAACGGATGAGTTATAAAAAAAATTCACCCCCTTCACAGTTGTCATGAAGGGCAAAATTAGCTATATAGACCAAAACCATAATTTGTACCAGGTTGTAAACATGTTTTTTTCTGCTGTAAAGTTGGGCATTTTAACATGGGGCTCAATGAGATTCTGCTCTCTTTTGGAGCCCATAGCGGCCAGTCGATGAATTGCAGCTTAAGGCACTTCTGTATTGGCTTCAAGAGAAACGGAGGGAGTTTGCCGCTTGCTACTACCCGAACTTGTCTAAAATAGTCCGAATATAAACACTTATTATAGGTGTACTGTAGTGATTCAACATAAGACAAAAACACGGTTTGGAAAATGGATTCGTGATGTACTCGCTCATTATATTATTTTTGTAAAAACGAAAAAAGTTTTGGACAGCAGCTTTAATCTGCAGCATCTCTTCACTTTCTTAGGACAATTTTACAATCTATTTCACATTCATTTGTTTGAAAATACTCACACAAGGCACAGTAACTCCCAACTTGTTCGTAGCCGTGGCAACATTTCTTAACCTGTTTGAGCATGTCATACACCTGTGTTTGGTATTCTGTCTTATAAACCGTGACATCACACATTGTCCATGGCAGCCACCCACCACACGGTCTCCTCTGAGTGTACGAGGTTGGATAGGAGATCACATTAGTCACCGAAACAAGCTCAGTCTCATTACACAGATGATAACCTGACAGAGTCCGGTCATATCCTGAAAAAAATGAAAGAAATTCAAAATTGTCTGGAATAGACAAATTCTACAAACTTATAACCATCACTCCAGTCTTCAGTGTCACATGATCCTTAAGAAATCACTCTAATATGCTGATTTGGTGCTCAAGAAATATTTCTTTTTATTAATAATGTTGAAAACATTGTGCTGTGATGTTTAATAGTTTTGTGGAAATCATAGCTAATACATTTTTGGGGGGTTGTTTGATGAATAGAAAGTTCAAACGAGCATTTATTTCACAATTTTAATAATATTTCTCACTTGTTTGCTATAAATATTAAATGATATAACATTCAAAAGAGATTCATATTTATAGACAACATCTCACCAGAAAGAAAAATCAATGAGATTAATGGAAGTGGAAATGGAGACTTGCATTGATATTTTATTTATTTATTGTTTGTGAGGAGAAAAAAAATCTCCTTAAGAGGTTCAGAAGTGAAACTTTTGCTCAGGTTCGACAAGATACCAAGGTATGAAATCAAATGTCTTGAATTTCACTATGAACTTGAATTTTTCATCAAAACTTACTGTTATCTATATTTATTTTTAGATTCCTTATTTCTCATTGAAATTTTCGGAAACAGTTGACACAGTTTTGATACTGAAATGAAATACAAACATAAGCAGATTTTTCCTACCTTCAGATAAAGTGTTATGCCCCATTCCAAGGCCAAGGAGAGATGTGATTAACCAGGTACCAACAACCCAATGCATTTTGAATATTGATTCGCCAAATACTTGCTTCTCGTTTTTAAAAACCATACCAAGCCATTGTGAACTGAACTGGTTACTCTTTGAGCTCCATGTACACTGTTGGAAGCAAACCCTGCTCCTTTCCCCTCTCCACAGACGCCCATCAACTCCCTTGAGTCTGTATTAACAGCTCTGCACAGATGACTCCTGTAACAACAGTGGAAAATCAATGGCATTTTTAAAAGCATTTCACTTTCAGCTATACTGTATGGTGTAATATGCGATATTGACAATTTACCTTTAAGCCAGTGTTGGGCTGGTAGTGGGAATTAAAATTAATTTTGGAAGGGTTTTGCGAATAAAAACTAGAGTAAAACGCTGCTCATTACAAACAAGAATGATCAAATGTGGTTTGATTTTGTGTCTTGTCAGAGATTTTAGTCATAGCAATAGGCTTTATTTCAGTTAACAGTGAGAAAAGTCCCTAATGAGTCCCTAATGTCACCATGGTGCCTTTTACACCCCTTTGCAAACCTCTAAGCTCACACTTGTTGAACTGCAAAAAGTTTTTTGTTTCAATATATTTTCTTCCTGGTGAAAATGATGCAGTGACTGAACCAGCTTAGTTATAATTAGCAGTGCACATAAAGCTTAGCCTACGAGAACGTACAAGTCATAAATACACAGATACAGATACACAGACACATACGGACAACAGATTATCAGCAGCCAGCCTGGCATTTGGATAGAAGCTAATTAATGTGGTGTGAAAAATAGCCTAATTAAAGAATGTCAGTGTTATGCGCTCACTGAGTGACTAATGTGTTCTCATGCAGAGAGCAAAATGTACCGTGTGCTTGAAAAACTACTGAGAGGATCATAATTCAACACGTTATTTGTCAAGTAATAGACTAAGGAAAAGAAATTGAGCTTAAATATATAAAATTTCAGTAGAAAATATGTTGTTTCTGCGTTGCCGTTTCTTTTAAACAGTGAGCTTTTCCTGCTGTGTTGAGTCAGAAAACAATGCACTGATTTCAAATCCTGATTTTAAACAATTATAAAAATGAAAAGTGATATAGAGGGTTTCCAAAAATTCCAATAATGAATATCTATGAGAAATCATCAAAAACCCATGTGATAATTTTGAACTTGCCATATGCAGTTTCACTTTAATATCTGTTAACTTGGCTTCTGTACAGGTAAACACAATTTAACTCTCCCTTAGGAAGATATAATGAGCACGACGTGATTCTTTGACAGACTTTATTAATGATGTCATTTTAATTGGTTGCAAAGGGAAAAGAACCCAGATCTTCTAGAATTATGTGCAATTATTAGTTATTCACCTTTATAAGTGTGCATATATACAGAATTTTGTAGCACAAAATTACATCATAAGCAATTTTAAGAAGTTTGTTTAGTTAGATATGCTTAGGGTTGCAAAATTCCGGGAATTTTCAAAGCTGGAAACTTTCAACGGGAATTAGCGGGAATATATGGGAATTAACGGGAATTAATGGGAACAAACAGGGAATTTGCAAAATTGCAGGTTAATAACAGGGTTCTTAAATGTAGTTGAAAAAACATCTTGCAGCATAATTTTGCATAAAACAACCATATTTAAAGCAATTTTAGTTGAATTTTTACCCTGCATTCCACAATCACATTCACACAGCACACTACATAACATACACATTTGATCAAAAATACAGAAAAAACATAATATTGTGAAACATATCTACAATTTAAAATAATGGTTTTCTGTTTTCACATTTGGCTCCGAAACTCTGGAATAGCCTTCCTGATAATGTTCGTGGCTTAGACTCGCTCACCCAGTTTAAATCTAGATTAAAGACGCATCTCTTTAGCCAAGCATTCACATAATGCATCGCATGTCAGATCAATTGCATGTGACTATCTTTGCTTAATGTTATGAACAGCAGCTATGCTAATTATTCTCTATTTGCTTTTCTGTTTTGCCTCGGGACACCCGTCCCGAGGTGACTAGAGAGGACTTCAGCTTCAGTTTGGATCCAGCCTCTTAAGAAGACCTCAGATGACCAACACCTATGAAGAGACGGCGCCAACTCCTGTGAGGACTTCAGAAGACGCTATCATCTGGATCAACATGCACATTACACAATTTCTATATCCTAATTATTGTTAATGTAATTCATTTTTCAGGAACTCATTGCTTCTACGTTCAGTTAAACTGCTAACAGTGATTGTAAATTAATTGCCTAAATTATTACATTATTTGCTAACTGCATTCTTTAAATTGTAATGTTGACATGCATTCTCTGTAAAGCTGCTTTGAAATGATATGTATCGTGAAAAGCGCTAAACAAATAAATGTGAATTGAATTGAAAAAATTGAATTGTTTTGATATACATAAAAATATAATTTATTTCTGTGATGCAAAGCTGAATTTTCAGCATCATTTCTCCAGTCTTCAGTGTCACATGATCCTTCAGAAATCATTCTAACATGCTAATTTGATAATTATCAATGTTGGAAACAGTTGTGCTGCTTAATATTTTTATAACCTGTGATACTTTTTTCAGGATTCTTTGATGAATAAAAAATTAAAGAACAGCATTTATTTAAAATAGAAATCTTTTGTAACAATATACACTACCGTTCAAAATTTTGGGGTCAGTAATCTTTTTCTTTCTTTCTTTTTTTTTTTTGAAATAAATTAATACTTTTATTCAGCAAGGATGTGTGAAATTGATAAAAAGTGATATTAAAGTGATATTGTTAGAAAAGATTTATATTTTGAATAAATTCTGTTCTTTTTAACTTTTTATTAATCAGTGAATCCTGAAAATAACATTACAGGTTCCAAAAAATTATTCAGCAGCACAACTGTTTCCAACAATGATAATAACTGAGTATCAAATCAGTATATTAGAATGATTTCTGAAGGACCATAAATTCCTGTTAAGTTTCCAAAATGGAATATTTCCAAAATTCCCCAGGTTAAGTTCCTGTGGAAAGTTTCCAGAAATTTACTGCCCCTTTGCAACACTAGATATGCTACATCTTAAAATGGCAAAATATAATTATTAGTGCTGCAACTATTAGGCTATTTTGATAACTTATTAATATGATTAATATTTTAATAATATATTTTGATCATTTTTATTAATCAGATCAAAATTATTTTCCAATACAATACAATTACAGCTCTCACTTTTACAAATAAAATGTACAAAACAAATTGTACAATAAAATAGCCTATAAAACACTTTCACGAATTTGCAACCCTGTTAGGCTATTAAACTGTGGATTAAATAACAAATACATGTTGGCTAAATGATCACTTCCAGGGGAATGACAACATGTTTCTTTGGAAGTGCTGATTTCTATATGTCTACTTAATGTCAAAATGCTGCCTGTTTCCTTAACGAGCGTGTGCATACGTGCTAACTCATCTCAACTGTTTATCAGTCCGTCACCCTCCGCTCATTTCCTCCGTGAACGCCCACAGCTTATACAGCAGCCAATCAGAGAGCGGCACACGTGACGAGCGTTCTTAGCGATGACCTCATCCCTAGAGTGGGATGACGTCAAATACAAGATGGATGGAATCACGACTGCTTCATGCTCAACGCAACTCTGAAACAAAGTCCAGTGTCGGAGCTCCGCGGCATTCAAAGCCACCAAACTAGGGTGAGTTGAAATCCTGAACAACTTTATTCCATCGTCTAACTGAAGTAGTTGGATGTTGTTTTGGTAAAATCAGTGTTTCCTGACGTAACGCCGAGGAAATTTTCTCGCTCTCTCTCTTCCCTGACATAAGCGGCTGCTCTCAGCCTGTTGTGCAGGATGCGACGTCTGCGCAGTCGGTGACAGGAGAGGGTGTGTGTGTGTGAGAGTGTGTGTGTGTGAGTGTGTGAGTGTGTGTGCGCGCGCACAGACGCGTGTTCTAATCGTTTCATTTCCCATCTTGCGAATAGTAGAGTAAAGAAACGCAACCAGTTGCCTGTATTTTGTGACGTGTTTGGTAAATATGGTCACAGTTTGGCAACGGTGAATCAACAAATGGTTTTATGGAACTCGAGATTAAGAGGAAAGACTATCTAGCGAAATCATTTAATGTAAACATACTCACTCCTCGTTTTCGTGAGAGAATAGTCTCTTTAGGCAGAGACTGTAAAACCAACTGTAACTAACGTTAGACATGATGTAATCAGCGGTCGATATGCGCATGCGCAGACACTGGGCAAGCCCGATTACTGCATTTTTTGACTTTTATTTGCTTATTGTTATTATACAATGACAGGTTGTTTAATAGATTACTATTTTCAATAATAAACTATTGTTTATCTTGTGCAGATTAGATAAATATGCATTTTTTTCTTCTGGTTGTGTTTTGCAGCCATGATTTGTTTTTACATTTCTTTTATGCAACAGTGTTCTATTTAAAAATGTATTAATAAATTAATGTTTCAAATGTGGCAAATCGTTGCATAGTGTATATGTTGCATGCTTTTTATTTTTACATTACATTACAGTACAGTAGTGGCCAAAACTGATGTACTTGGGTAAAGTTGGTTTTATATTCGCACATTCGGACATCCGTATTCAGTGGCCTTGTTAATCACACTACATTGGACATTCAGTGGACATTCACAAGTAAATATGCCATTAAAACAATACTTGCCTATTTTGATCGACTGTGAAAAATGTTGTAAGTTGACAATCGTTGGTTGTCAATATCATGTCGCTGCTTAAAATTCGCAAACATTAATTTATTGCACATTTATTGGAAAGTCTGAATTTATCAGAAGTCCGAATGTGCGAATATAAAACCAACTTTACCGAAGTCACTGATGTCCGGCCTAGGGAATTTGACATCTTTACTCTTTATTCAAATATTATTAAAGATTTTGTAAGCATGTTGCGTAGTTGTGCTTGTAGTCAATTGTTTTATTTGTGATAATACAATGAAACATCAAATTATGCGGACATAATTTGTCACACCAAGAAATTATGAACACATGCACAACAACTTTTCAAAACTCCAAAGCGTTAAATGACATTTCACAGTGAAGTAATACATGCAGCAGCTAAGAGGCTCCTCACACAATGGCATCTCTTCTTCCATGATTTACTGTGGTAGAGATGATATTCTGTTATTATATTTCTCAGCAGATTTTCAAAGACACCGCTCTGAAGCATCACCATGCAACTCGTGTTTCATTGATTCATCAATCCACACACAACTTCCCATATTCTGCCAACTATGTTTTTCTGAGACGGCAGTGGCTTTTTAAGTAGCGCGTTTGCTTACATTTAGCTAATTTCCTGACCAATAATTAATTTGTGATTAAGAAAATTAAAAGCTTAGTGTTTAGCCATTTTGGTCTTGGCCCAATTTTTTGGGCCCAGGAGTGTGGACTGTAATGCAGTGGTTCTCAACCCTTTTAACTCCAAGGAGCTTTATTATTCAAGACAATATTGGAAGGCTAAATATTAAGAATATTAAAAGAAAAATTTTGTGATTCCAGATGTTTCAATAACTGTATGTTTTTCAGAGAATCAAACTTTTTGAGGGGGAAAAAAAGTGACAAATTTAATGTCAGTTTACACGTTGTGTGCCTATCTTAGCAATTCCGAGCATTTTAATGTTTAAGTTATTATTTATATATAAGATTATGGTAATACTTTACAATTAGATTTGATTTGTTAATTGTTAATGCATTGAGTATCATTATCAAAGCATTTATTAATCTACACTGATGTTAAACGTATTTTTAACATTTTTAAAAAATATTTTTAAAAAGTTTTATAAATTAACATTAATGTATTATGTATGAACATAAATGAACAATGGACAAACAGTGTATTTATAAATGAACATATAAAATGACATATAAAACTGTTATAACGAATTTGCAATGTCACTAAATTTGTATTTTCTTTTACTCCCCTTCAAAGCCAAAATGGAGAGCCTGGGGCACTACTGTAACCCTGCCCATGGTATTTCACTGCTGGGTGCCCTCAATGAGCAGCGGTTGAAGGGTCAGCTCTGTGATGTCGTGTTGTTAGTGGGTGATCAGCAGTACCAGGCCCATAAAAGCGTCCTTGCAGCCTGCAGTGAGTATTTCCAGTCTCTGTTTTCCAGAAGGGACTCGGAGAACCGCTCCATTGTTCAACTTGACTTCTGTGAGCCTGATGCTTTTGAGATCGTGCTAAACTACATCTACTCATCATCTCTGTTCGTGGAGAAATGCAGTCTGGCAGCAATACAGGAGCTGGGCTATAGCCTCGGCATTCCCTTTCTAACCAACATCATGTCTATAAGACCTCAGGCGTCATACTGTGTGTCGAGAAAACGAATGTTGCTCTCTGAGGAGGAGGAGGAGGATGGCGCTTATCAAAAGAGAAGTGTAATTGTACATCAAGGTCAGGGTGAGCAGCCTAGCATGGATATGTTTCCAAGGAAAAGTTCAAGTCTTCAGGGAAAACCGTTTAAACAGGTCACAGAGCAACCCTCACTCACACACAATTTCAGTGATCAGAGCCAATCCTCAGGACACATCAGACCAAATGAAAAAGAGACAAAAAGTACCTCCAACAGCAGAAATTTAAACAAAAACACAGTTGATGGTGACTGCAGATCTATCATCTCCTCTCCAACATCCATACTGAGACGTCGAACTGAATACCGATCGCCATCTACGAGGCCGCAACTAACATCCTCAGTGTCATTCAGCGAGTCTGTGCAGCATGCTAGCCTACAATCAGATCAAACTGATGCCACCATCGATGGAAGAATGGATGCATCGGATGATTCCAGACCAGCGGGTGAGCATCATGGTCCACGCAACCAAACTGTAGACCGAAGTGGGCCACTTATCAAAAGTCTGCTACGCAGATCATTGTCTATGGATAGTCCAGTTCCCGTTTTTTCTCCAGCTCTGGAGCTAAAGGACTCACAAAGTCGAGAACAGTCTGTGGTCAAGTTAATGGCCACGACAGCAAGGTCGCCATCCCCTGAAAGTGAGGATCAGGTGTCAAAAGATATTCCACTTCTTCTCAGGTCGAGACAACGAAATACATATGAGATGGTCGGCACTCAAACAACTCAACTCAGAATTAAAGCAGAGCCCAGCAGTCCCCTTGCCGACCCTTCTGAAATCGTTCGCATTACTGTTGGAGACAACCTGCCAGTAAATTTCAAAGACTTTCAGGCAAATTACGATGAAGGTCCAAGAGGGTATTTCACTCCCTCGATGAAGAGGAAGAGTAAGATAGATGGTAGTTATATGCCCTTTAAGAGATCCAGGCCTGTTAATGAGCATCATTTGTTGCATCAGGAAAGCACGTTTGATGAGGTACCTTACAATTCCAACATGGACAATAGTAACGAGGAACCTGGAGAACTTCGGCCAAACAAAATGTTTAAGTGCTGGAACTGCCTGAAGGTTTTCAGGTCCAATGCGGGTCTGTATCGCCACGTGAACATGTACCACAACCCAGAGAAGCCGTACGCTTGCGACATTTGCCATAAGCGCTTTCACACAAACTTCAAGGTCTGGACTCACTGCCAAACCCAGCACGGCGTAGTGCAAAATCCCGCACCTTCCTCCAGTTCCTATTCGGTCCTGGATGAGAAGTTTCAGAGGAAGCTAATTGATATCGTCCGAGAGCGGGAGATAAAGAAGGCCTTGATTATGAAGCTCAGGAGAACCAAGCAAGGCCTGCAGTCACAACCCTTTGGCAGGAAAAGCAGGCGATCGAGGTCGTACGGATGTCCCTACTGTGGCAAAATGTTTTTTTTCCAGTCACACTTAAAACTACACATGAAGGGACACTCCGCTGAGCCGGCTAACCTTGACACAGATGCTGAGAGAGACCTTCAATACAAGCAACAGCAGCAACAACAGCAGCAGCAGCAGCAGTTGGCACATCTTAAAGAAAACCAAGATAAGGACGTATTTTCTTGCCGACTCTGCAATGAGAAACTGCCCTCTTTGACTGAATTAGAAGACCATGAGAGAGCTTGCAGGTATGCTACTGTCTGCCCATACTGTGGACTTCGATTCTCCAACACGGTTGTCAAGAAAGACCACGAAGCTCACTGCAAGTACAAAAAGCTGACCTGCCTTGAATGTATGCGTACCTTTAAGTCCTCTTTCAGCATATGGCGTCATCAGGTGGAAGTTCACAATCACAATATGATGAGTGTAAAGGAACAGTTGACTCTTGGTCTCCAGGAGAGCAATCACGACGAATCATCCAATATTCTCGGAGATGCTCCCTCTTCTCAGGAGTTGATACGTGACCCTAGAGAGGAAGCAGTGTACAGCGACTCATCGGTTCCACCCATGTATGATTCTGAAGACTCATCATCTTATGTCCCAGAGGACTTGAGCGCTCATGGTCAAGGGGAGCTGCAGGTCAAAGAGGAACCTCAAGAGGAAGCAGTATCAGCCAAGGATAACGTGAGCACCGGATCCGAGGAACCGGGCGTTTGGCCTTGTGAGAAGTGTGGAAAGCTTTTCAGCAGCCACAAAGACCTGGAAAGACATCAGGAACTCCTCTGCCATATAAAACCCTTCATCTGCCACATATGTCACAAAGCGTTCAGGACCAACTTCCGCCTCTGGAGCCACTACCAATCCCATATGTCCACACCTGAAGAGCCAGGGATGAGAGAGATCGACAGGCTTCCGTCTTCTCCATCTCCTTCTCCACCTCTTACAATTTCCATCCCTGAACCTCCAACTTCTCAAAAACCTCCACTCAAAGCGACCTGTTCTGGGGTGGACGCCTCAGAGGAGGAACCCAGAGGCTCCACGTCACCGTCAACCAAACTCAAGAAGCCAGAGCAAGACAAGACTGGTGACGATGAGCCCAGGGAACATTCGCAAGCCAAGTCCGACAGCACAGACAAAACTATCACCCCTCAGGAATCTGACACACTATTTTACCATGCACCAACCCTCTCTGCACTCACCTTTAAACGCCAGTACATGTGCAAATTCTGTCACCGGACATTTAAGACCGCCTTTAGTCTGTGGAGTCATGAGCAGAGCCATACGTAAGAGTGCTAAACGCAGTTGCACATTTGTAGCCCTTAACAATTGGAATCAAATAACTTGGACCATTTCTCCTTTAAACATGATTTACTTTGGTACACACTTGCAGCCTAAACCCAGGGATTTATTAATAGCATTTGATCATACTTTATCTTATTTCTATAAACAGTATTCAGAATGAATCTTGGATTGCATGCCAAGAGTTGCTTAAAACAAATTTGTTTTCTAAAGTATTTCCCTGTATATTTTTTTTTATTTTAAGTTTATTGTTCAGTGATCAAGAAAGACTGTTATAATGAACTGATTTCTTTCACCTTAAGAACTCTTCTAAATGAATTTCTATGAATTATTGCAAACAAACGTGTGATTAATTTTTTGGGATGTTACACAGAAGATGTACACCTCTCTTCTTTTAGTGGCCTTTACGCTGTTATTTAGCACTTTCAAGCAATTCCAAATAAACATTGTTCTCTATTAAAAGCACATGCTGGTGTTGACATGGCTTTTTAGTTAGAAAAGATGGATTTGTTAATTCCCTTTTTATACCCTAAAATGATAGCTTTTGCCCCATTTAAGTTAAGGAAAAATAAGAAAAAGTATTTCAGAATAAAACTATTTAGACTTTTCTGCTACATGCACAATCCAGCCCTGCCTATGTTGTTAAAGCTATTAATATTGAATTGTTACTTTGATCATTTAAGAACCATATAAAAAGCAAACCTTAAGCAGACTAAAATGGTATGGATCAAACTTTACATTAAACTTTGTGAACACTGAAGAAAACATGTTCATAATTTAATTTCAACTTTGCTAGTTAAGTTGTATTTTTCATTTTAAGAGTATTCTGTTAATGTGTTTTGCCAGTTATGTAGACTTTCATGGTATTTTTGTTTAGAGGTTGTGGATAATATTCAGTGATTGTATTGAACAAATAGAAGGCTTTATGTGTACAATTAGCAGGTTTGGATTGATGTTCTTTAAGCAGTTTAGTGTGTGCCTGCAATGTGGATCTTCTAATACTTTTGTTGTACAGGACATGCAGTATATGTGGAAATTACTTCTCATTAATGTGTAGAGATGAAGTTTGAGTAGATTTTCACACTGTATCAGTACTGTATCAGTACATTGTGAGCTCTACCATAGTGTAAGCTCAACTTACCAGAACTCAGTACTCAGTGATTAATGAAGTCTAGATGCAATGATGTTGAATGGTTGGACATTCCAAATGTTCAGTGGACCTTTTCTGTGACAGTATGACCCAGAGAAGACCTTTATTCTAAAATATTAAAGCACAAACCCAGACAGTATCATAGTGTTGGCACAGATCCATCTCACATCTGGTTCGCGTCGAATCCACACGTACCAGATGTGGGCCAGATCTGGGCCAACACTATGTTGATGTCTGGGAAAGCAGTAATCTTATTTCTTGATATTTTTTTGTCATATTTAGCAAGTATTAGAAATATTAAGGAGAAGTCTTCTTCCCTTACATTAGGGGATGTTTGGCTTAGCAAGCTTGTGGCCTTTGTTAAGCACAAAATCTAAATATGTTGCTTGCTCTTTGCATTTTCCATCAGCTACTGTCATTTAATCTATATTTTGATGGATAAAAGTGTAATACATTCCTTTTGATCTTATCCCCAAAAAGGTATTGGTTAATAAATAAGCTGGCTATTTATATACCCAGGATAGAAATACCTGAATTAGTTTGCATTTACTTTTGTTCCCAGTATTACATGACATTAAACATCAGCTTTTTGTTTAGGGTTAAGATTTAAACCATATTATTAGCAGATCAACATGTGTCCCAATAATAAAATGATCATTTCAGTAATTGATCAATTTCTTAATATGGTTCTTTGAAAGATTGTATGACATTGAATGAATAGTGATGACATAACAGAACGCTTAATCCTCAAAACACATTTTTATAGTCTTTGTTTGTACAACATTTTCTGTTTTATGAAAATTACATCCTTTTTGGTATTCCCGTGGTATCACTGCAATAACTAATATTTGTAAGCACTTGAATTGTCCTAATGTGGCTTTAAAAACTGTATCAGTTTTCGTGTTAAAGCATTTTCTACTGTTTTCTGTGCTTGCTTTATAAAATAAATATCAATACTGTGTAACTGAACTTGTGTTTATTTCATCTACCATAATTTGATACATTGTTTCAGTTTCTAAATTTACAGAAGGTCTTGTCATTGGATAATAAACATTTTTTGTAGTGTGTGTGTGTGTGTATATATATATATATATATATATATATACACACACACACACACACATAATGTATATATACATATGTGTACATATGTATGTATATAATTTTTAAATTGTGCAAAATAAGAATTATTTAAATGTGGGAAGTAAAAATGGTATAAATATGCAGCAATATGTTTAAAAAAAAAAAAAAAAAATTATGAGCAGACTTTAAAAGACATCATTGGAATTGAAGTGAATTTATGGGGAAAAAAATACCTACTACTTGTAGCCTAATGGTGATATTCATAAAACAGTTTGCAATTGTTCTCACACATTGCATTTTCCAAGAACACTAACACAAATACTGTTCTAAAATGTATGTGTTTATCGGGGAAACAAAGAATCCAGACAAACAAATTCAAAAGAACAACAATATGATATAATTTAGGGGGCATAATTAGGTTTATTAAAAAACAACAACAACAAAAGTAACTGAATTATATGCTTTTCTGAATTAGCTGATGCAAAGATAGTGGATACCATTATTATACAGGAAAAGAGTAGAGAATTTATTCTAAATCCCACTAAAGACCAATGTAATGTGATTTTCAATTTTTTTTACAAGATCATCATAAATGTCCAAAGATCATCAGGCCTCCAGCAGCTTCACTGTCACATTCTTTACAATGCCAGCGTGTCTTTGATCAGCCTCCTCATGGTAGTGCTCACTGACGTACCCAGAGAATCTGTGATCTGGTACGTGATCTTGTACAGATACGGCTGGACGTCTTTCAAACTCGTGTCGAACACATTGTCCACTTCTGACTGTGTGGGCATCTTGGGAAGATACTCATGACGGTTAATCACCTCCACGATGTTGATGACTTTCTCGCCGAGCTTCTCGCCAACTTTTTCCCTGCAGATCTGACGCTCCTGTTCGTTGGCCAGGTTCACCACGTTCACCTTGATGCTCCAGACCTCCCAAGGGATGCATTCATCGGAAAAGGGCCAGCGTGACTTCTTCTTCTGGTAGAACTCCAAAGAGATCTGACCCATGCCATCACTTCCGGAATTGCCAAGAGCATCCTGGGTATGAATAAGGTTGTGGTTATAAAAAGTGTTCACAACAATAAGATCGCTGCTACTTTTTGAAACTTTTGGAATATGAATTTGTTACATGAATAGTTAATTCAACCTATTATTATGCAAATATAATAGCTTTTACTGGGTGAGAAAAATAACATTTCAATTTGTGTTTTTTTTTTTTTTTTTTTTTTTTGCCAATAATGCAAAGTTATGTACATACAGAGTTTACTAAATATTTACTACACACCCCCTTGGAAAAAATGTGTAGTGGTGCCATGATAAAGTAAGCATGCGTCGTGCTGCTCACGTGTACAGCATTGGCGTTCTGATGTAGAACCTGGAAGCGCTGAACGTAAACAGCGTAGGAGAATCACAGGGGAGAGACGAATTTGTTGAATAAAGTTATTTTTGCGCACAAAAAGTATTTTCGTCGCTTCATAACATTGAGGTTGAACCACTGTAGTCATGTTGACTATTTTATCGATGTCTTTACTACTTTTCTGGACCTTAAATGACGGCATTTACAAAGGTCTTACGGGTGTGGAACGACATGAGGGTGAGTAATTAATGACAGAAATTTTATTTTTGGGTGAACTAACCCTTTAAGAACTGCAATCAAAAGTACCTTAAATTCGGCTACCGCTTTCCTGATAACCCTGTCCAGCTCATCAGAAGACACTCGCACGAATGTGAAGTCGATGAAGTCACAGTCCACGTCTTGAGTTCCCACCGTGCCGATGGAGTACGTGCCCTCTTTTTTATAGTGAAATTTGCCCGTGCTGCGGTGCAGGAGGATCGTGTGCAGGAGGGCTAGCATGGCCTCATCCACCTGCCTGCCCTCCACTGACACCTCCAGGACCTCTGATCGACAGTTCATGATGGTCTATAACACGGTTCTACAGCTATTAAAACAAAAGGACTTTCTTTTGATCCGTTGATCTGAGCTCAAATGTGTCAAATAGACACGGAGCTGAACACCTTCAGCTGTTCTGCTTCTAAAAAGCGCCGAGGTGCGCCACTTTAGACTGAGTGGAACAGCCTAAGAATTGAAGTTATAATAAAATATGGATTTAACAATATAATTACGAATCTCAAATGTAATTTAAGACTCTAAAGGGCGTTCATAGAGCATGTTTACCTTCATTACGAAACGTCGATGCGCTTTATTTTTCTTGCGATGGGGTGCTTTTGTTTTGTAAACATACGTCAAAATGTACAGGGCGGGATAAGGGACATTTTAGTTTTTGGCGTTTAAAAATCACAAAGGTTGGTTCACATATTGCTTTCTAGTTAAAATAAAAGGTTCAGTGGTAAGAATTGGACTTACATCATCGTACTAGCAATATTTAATTTAAGGTTCTCTTTAGCTCAGTCAATATATAGTGAACGTTTTACTAGTATAACTGATTAAATGATGCAAACAATAAAGTAAGAATATGTAAAAATAAAAGGTGCCAGAATATAATGAAACGAATAATAATAATAATAATAATACAAATGTCGATTTTTATATTTAATCGCATTATCACATGATACAATCATACTTTTCCAAAGTATGTATGAAATTAAATAAAAATAAACACCAAATGTATAACGTTATGCTTTTTCTTGCCACTTCCACTCAGTTGTAAAATTATATTTAATCAATCCATTTCTTTGCCTGTAATACAATGAAAAAGTACACGCAAAGCCTTCTCAGTTCTACAGAAATTACATGAGTAATTTATATTAATATTTTAACATTTGTTAACGTGTACTCGTAAAGAAATGTGTAAATGGCGTCTTGGGACTTTTATTTTGAAGAGCATTTTCCCATACAGTGTCGTCTCTTGTTTTGGAGGGAGTATCAAAAGGAAGAAAAAAAATATGTGTAAAGAAATATAAGTCCTCTTATGTTTATATTTATTTTCATTTAGCGAAGAATAGATTTTACGCGGTTAAAACTAAAAGCTTGCGTACATTGTTGAGGCTGTCATCTGTTCTAAACTGACATAGTACCGACTTACGAGCCTAAAACGGCCCTTTTTTTAAATCATTGTCAACGCTAGTATTGAAAATGCACAGGACTGTGCCAAGCCTCCCCCTGGCGCCCTCAGTGAAGGTAAAACTTATCAATGCGGGTTTCCAAGTGGCGTCAGACTTGATTGACATGCGTCCTCTTCAGCTCTGCAAAGGTATTTATATCACTAAAAACCCAACTCTGTTTTTTTCTTTGAATTCGACAATAGCACTTGAAAAGTAAATTTCATAACATTTGGTTTAATCCATGCCTGTTTCGTTCGCAGAGGCAGGTATATCACAAGAAGAGGCAGTGGAGGTGTTGCAGATGTTGAGGGATGATGCCCAGCCTCACCAGCAGAGGGCGGCAACAGAGAGCTTAACAGCCCTGGATCTTCTGCACCAGGAGCAGACTCTGGGGAGCATTGTGACATTCTGCTCAGGCCTGGATGATGCCCTTGGAGGTGGTGTGCCTGTGGGAAAGACCACAGAGATTTGTGGGGCCCCTGGTGTTGGAAAGACTCAGCTATGGTATGGGAGGAAACGAATTACAAAATGTATCAGTGCCTCTTAAAATTGGTAATACGTGGCACTTTTGTGTTGATAATGTAGCTTACTATAATTTCAAAAGTGTATTTGTAATTTTCATAAAAGACTGTTTTTCCTATTTTAAAGCATGCAGCTGGCTGTGGATGTGCAGATTCCTGTGTGTTTCGGAGGTCTGGGAGGAAAGGCGCTGTATGTGGATACAGAAGGCAGTTTCTTGGTGCAGCGGGTTGCGGATATGGCGGAGGCAGCTGTGCAGCACTGCACCCTTCTAGCAGAGGACACAGGTCTGATTTGAGTAGCTGAGCTAAGTTGGGATGTCTAAATGTGTATGTATATTCAGAGAAAAAGCTCTACAGGCCCAATACCAATCAACTTTACCTGAGAATTTTTATTCATTTATGAGACACAAAATGTGTAATTGTCGAATAATCTGTCTTTTCTTTTCCTCTTAGAACAGAAACAAGCTTTAGAGGAACTTACTGTCGAGAAGATCCTGTCCAACCTCTTCTTGGTCCGTTGCCATGACTATGTAGAGCTGTTAGCTGAGGTTTACCTCCTACCTGACTTCCTGTCTGAGCATCCTGAGGTAAAAAAAAATGGAAACCAGGACCACTGCTAAGGACATATCTCAGCACAGTGATATTACTGCTATTTAGATGCTCATAAATTACATGTCCAATCATAGGTGCGGTTAATAGTGATTGACAGCATTGCCTTCCCATTTCGCCATGACTTTGAGGATCTTTCTCAGAGGACGCGCCTCCTGAACGGCCTTGCCCAGCAGCTCATCCAACTAGCAACACAACACAGTGTAGCGGTACTCAGCACCTCATATCAAGAAACAAACAATAGTGAATAGCAGACAAATCTAGGATTTAATTAATTATTTTTTGCATAATAATCATATTTGTTAAAATTGAATGTAATAAAAATTGAATTTAATAAATTGCATGCATGTGTATATTTAAGAAATATTTACATGTGTTTGTGTGTATATATATATAGTATATATGAATATTGTATATATTATCATCAAAATGTGTGCCACATTTTGTGCTAATTTATATATATATATATATATATATATATATATATATATATATATATATATATATATATATATATATATATATATATATATGCATTTATAATAATCTATATTAATATATAATGTCAAAATATATATAACATTTAATTAAACTAATTTAATTCAGTTACTATGTGTTCTTAGGTTGTTTTGACCAATCAGATGACCACAAGAATTTCAAATGGCCAGTCCAAGCTGGTTCCTGCATTAGGTAAGACATAACAGATATGAGTGCATTCATGCATTGTTTTGCTTTGCATAGTCACCATCCTAACAATTAAAATTCACACTTTAGGTGAGAGTTGGGGTCATGCCGCGACGCAGAGGCTCATCCTGCATTGGGAGGGACTGAGAAGGTAAACAGACACTTTTAATTTGCTAATTGTGTGGGAAGGTGTTTATTGTGGCTTTTTTAGTATTTTAGTCCATTTAACCTGACACAGCAAAATGTTGCTATAGAAAATAAAAAAAGCAGCCAACATCTGTGTTGTTCTTAGCCAAATATGTCTTCTAGAGAGAGAGAGAGAGAGAGAGAGAGAGAGAGAGCGAGAGTGAGAGTATGTTGCATAAACTCTTTACCCTTCACCTCCGTGGGTGATGGAATGAATCACTTTGAACAAGTAGCTTGCTTTGCCTTTTGTAGCCAGACCTTATTCATAATGCATCCTGCATACCTGCCAGTCTATTACTTTGTAGCAGCAGGCAGCCGAGAGCCACAGAGAGCATCTCAATCTTGCTCTCTCTTTCTATAAAGTTGAAGGTCTTCCCTCTGACTGTACATTTCAGCCTCTCTGCATTTGAATAGCCGCAGACCCTCTTGCTTTTTAAACCCAACAGACAAGCTCAGAGTGGAAGAGAATGTGCATTGTGCAATGATATAACAATTTGGTTTTCTCACCTGTCCACTTTGTGCTTAGGCTTGCCTCCCTGTACAAGTCCCCAAGTCAAATGGAAGCCACAATTCAATATCAGATTACAGTAAGTGTAATAGTAACAGTAACATTAATAACAATGGGGAATATATTATATACTTATATGTACATATTAGAGGTGTAACGGTACATGTATTCATCCCAAACTGTACGGTACGGACGTCATAGTTTAGTTCATGCAGTTAGACGACGAATACAGTCCGTCACAGGTGATCCACACTCCAGTCCAGAAATGGGCATGCGCAGTAATGCGACGCCATTTGCTAACCACCACAAAAGGAAAAAGCGCAGAAGAAGAACAGACGATGAAGGCTGCGTTCCAGTGTTTTAATGCCCTTTCCTCGCTAACTTCCCTCAGTCTCGTTGATTCGGATGTACGTCATTGCTTACGTTGCACAAGTGCCCACTACTGGTGGAACCTTTGCAATGGGCTGAATTGGAACGTCCTAAGCCCTTGATCACTTGGAATCTGTTATGGAGTTGATTCATTATTTACACTTTTTTCCCTTACAAAATTGTCTAATGCAGGATTATATATATAGGTGTGTTTGGATTTTTTAAATATTTAAAAAAGATAATTAATATATCATAGAGTTGTTTGTGGTGGGGTAAATTAACCGTGTTCTGCGGTGACATCACAATCTTGTTGCACTGATATATGGAGCTGCCTGAAGTAGACTCGCTCCCTCGGTCAAAATCAAGGGGTCAAGGGTCTGTCCATGTAAACTTTACTTGTCCACTTCACGAAGTAGAACGCACTTCAAAATGGCAGCAGGGATTACCCCGAGGGGAAGTGCTTAGGGATGTTTGCGAGTATGTGTCTAAAAGCGAAGTGCAACGCAGCCCTAGATATGCGTGTAATCTCTCAACCAGTGTTTCAGCTGCGGAAAGACATCAATTAAACAGCTTGAGAATAATCTCTCACGTAGCATTACATTTACCTCAGGCAAGTCATTCAGTGTCCACAGCAGGTTGGTTCACTAGAGAAATGAACTCTAGAGGGGAACATTTCACTAAATATATGCACTATATTAGCTTATATATTCATTATATTTACTTTACCTGTTAGTAATGTCTTCATTATTTAATATATAAATAAACTTGTCATGAAAAAAGTTATGACAGTAACTGTGTAAATGATCATATACAAAAAATGAATTGCAGTAATAATTTAATAATTAGTTTTAGAAGTTAATGCAAAACCTGCCTTATGTGAAATTTACTTTTATTTGAGTGTTGGTTATTATGTCTAAAAATGAATAGCAACTGAATTTAATAGTTTGGGCTCTGTTGTTAATTGTAACCTTTAATATTATAGTAATGTGCAAGAAAGGGCTCCCTGTATATAGTTTACAGCATTAGCAGAGATAGACTTTTTTATACACCACTGTTTAATAAAAAAAAAAAGAAAAAGGAAACAATTTTGTTTAGTTTTCTCCCCCCCCCTGCATCCCAAACCTGTATGGAACTGTGACTTCAATACCGAAGTACGTACTGAACCGGCATGTTTGTGTACCGTTACACCCCTTTATACTTTATATATATTATATATATATATATATATATATATATAGTTCGATACTCTATTATATTGAAAATATATATCATAGTTTTTCCCTTACTGTATACGATCTCACCCAGGTCCAGGGTTTCAGGGATGCCCCAGATGAACCCAGACACACAGATTCATCTGCAGTCTCATCTCCTTCAGGAAACTACAGCAAACGCCCTCGATTGGAGAATCTGTCTTGAGGATCTGTCAGGAATGTACAGATATTTATATATGTATATAAAATGTAAATAATAACAATTAGTTATTGGGTTATTAATATAATAAAATATAGTATATTGATTGTTGGCCTTTAGTCATTTGTGTTATTGTGGTATTAGTGGCTCACCAAGATAAATTTCCCAATCAGACAGTGTTACAATTCAGGGGGAAATAATGAAAATGTAAAGCTATTCCAAAGTTTTCCAACTTAAATTGGATGACGGACCAGGTTATAGGCCATATATTTATCAATATATTAAAAGCTATTCTTGCCATTTATTGTTCCCCACCACTTTTCCCAGTTAATCTCCTGTCCATAATATATGCAAAATTGTTTTTCTGCAGCCTCAAGTGCTAGCGATTAGTCAAACTAATTGACAATCACCAGTCGTTAATCATGTCACTTACATTGCATGAGCCAAAACTTTGTGCCATAATATGCAATTAACTAAATTTGTAACAGTGTATTGAATAATTTGGCTCTAATGAACCCAGTGAGAAGGTGTTGTTGTGTATATCGTGTTGTACAGGTCACATCAGGATGACTTTCTGTCTTGCTTGTTGCATGAGTGACAGTATGAAGATAAAGAGTTTACCGCTCACATTCACCTCCAAGTAACAGTAATAATTTAGCCGCAGAATGTTCCTGTTCAATATCAGTATATCATCCAGGTTCAGCTCACTCCCAGTGTGTATGTGTGAGGTTCATCACTTTAATTGAATTGTACACTGGGAAGCCAGCATTACATCAGCACAAAGATAAATTATGACCACTTGACCTCATATTTCCTTGGCTGGCAATGGATAGTTTAGACATCCCGCAGAAGAATTGACCTAAACACTTTATGCTTATGTGGACAGAAGATAACATTGTGTTCTTGATGTTTTTAACCTCCATGTTAGACACATGGATAGATCATGAATGAAGAACTGCCTGAGACAGAGTGCTGGACTAATAGGATTACATCATTTGTCAGGGCTGGTTTAAGACGAGTGACAGTTCAGTTGTGTCCTATCAGGCTTTCTCAGGTGAGGAAGGCACGCTGGGTAATATTCCTACACTGCTGTGTAACTGTCATCCTGGGTCACTGCATCAGACATCCCTTTACCTCAAGACTTATAATTTTGAAGTTGAATATGACAAGTTACTAGGTGATTATGAATACAATTTCAGATTGCTGTATACAGGCAAGGCTACACTTTGTCATCCTTTACAAATACGCACCATGGTAACCAATTTCAAAATAGCCAGTTGCAGTCATTACTCGCTTTAAAATATATCAAAATGTTCTGTCATATTCGTTACCTAGCAATAGCTGTGCCAACTGTGATATTTTCCCAGAAATTATGATTACCCTACATTTTTTGAAAAGGTTAATACTGAGTTTGATGTTATCTGGCAACCCTTATAAATGTGAGATTGATGGCTTTTGTTGTCTAATATAATTTGTGTGAAAATATATATATATATATATATATATATATATATAGTGCTACATGTTTTGTGTGACAAATGTATGTATACTTATATGTATATATGTATATGTATATATATATATATATGTGTATGTTGAACTAACAATACAAGTTGTAAATGGAATATCCTTTAAACTGGTAAGAGACTTTTAGATTACTGTCATATTAATGTTTAGATGTTAATGATAGTATCTGGCAACCCACAATTATATGGGATCTTCCAATAGTTCAAGACGCTTTAAGGATTTTCTGTCATTTAGTTTCTCAATAGCTTCAGTTGTCTATAATATTCTGTATGAAAATATTTACACCAGTACATTCTTGAAAGGGTTAATTTTGCGTTTATAGGATTAGTTCACTTTCAAATTAAAATTTCCTGATAATTTACTCACCCCCATGTCATTCAAGATGTTCATGTCTTTCTTTCTTCAGTCGAAAAGAAATAAAGGTTTTTGATGAAAACATTCCAGGATTTTTCTCCATATAGTGGACTTCAATGGACCCCAAACGGTTGAAGGTCAAAATTACAGTTTCATTTCAGCTTCAGAGCGTTCTACACAATCCCAGACGAGGAATAAGGGTCTTATCTAGAGAAACCATCGCTCATTTTCTAAAAAAACAAAAAAACTTATATACGTTTTAACAATAAATGCTCATCTTGAACTAGCTCTCTTTTTCTTCTCTATTTGAATTCCAGCAGTGTAGACACTGCTAAGTGTATTACTGCCCTCCACAGGTCAAAGTTTGAACTAACTGTTATATACTTGTACTAGCATATTGTATATGACAATTTAGTTCAAACTTTGACCTGTGGAGGGCAGTAATACACTTAGCATTGTCTACACTGCTGGAATTCAAATAGATCAAGATGAGCATTTATGGTTACATTTTTTTTTTTTTTTTAAATAGTTTTTTTAGAAAATGGGCGATGGTTTCTCTAGATAAGACCCTTATTTCTGGTCTGGGATCACTGTAAACTGTAATTTTGACCTTCAACCGTTTGGGCTCCACTAAAGTCCATTATATGGAGAAAAATCCTGGAATGTTTTCATCAAAAACCTTCATTTCTTTTCGACTGAAGAAAGAAAGACATCTTGGATGACATGGGGGCAGGTGAGTAAATTATCAGGAAATTTTAATTTGAAAGTGAACTAATCCTTTAATATGACCTAGCAACCCCCGGTTGAACTAACAATACGTGCTCTAAAAACAAAGTAATTATAGGATATTTTTCAAACCCTGTAAAATGCTTTCAGATATTTTTCTGTCATATAAATGTTTAAGGGTTAATAATAATATCAGGCAACCTGCAGCTGAACTAACAAAGCCTGGGAGCAGAACAGTTAATTCCCAGCGATGATGTGAAATCTACAACAGTTGTTATTTTTAGCTTAAGCTCTGATGTCCTATATACACGCACAGCGAGCATCACTTATCGAGTTTTCCCACTCATAAACATTCTCTCTAAGAGCTCAGTCGAAGTAAGCCTCAGCCGTTTCGATTAAACGATTAAATAATTGTTTCGCACGGCGTCTGAATCTCAGTCACACAATAGATTAGGCTACTAGTATAGTAGCCTAATTAGATTTTAATAATAGCCTAATGCGCATCAAATTTATGAGGGCTAGCAAACAGCCCTCGTGTTGACAGTTTTAAATGTATTTATATTGGGGCCATAAAGAATATGAATATAGGCCTATCACGTAATTGGATAAGTATTTCAGCTGACAGGAAATAGGTAATAATCCGTCTAAATTGTGTTTATTTGCGAGATATTGTTGACTCGAAGGACAGATGAGGATAATGCACACAAAACCAAATCCACTATGAACCATAGGCTGATTACGTCACAAGCTTTTGTGCTCGGCCGACGTCATACTTCCAAGCAGATACGAAACTGATGTGGCTAAAAAAGGTTGGCTCAGCGCGCGCATCACGGACGTGCGTCTACTGGAAAGTTATATATACCAAAATTGATATTCTCACACTGTCGGTGTTTTAAATATAGCCCGGAACGTGCATACCTTTGGCACTCCTGGTGAAGTGCGTTATTTATGTCTGGTTTTTTTAATGTTTTTTTCACCCCCTCAATGCACATATCCTCTTTTAGTACAGAACACAGCACGAGCAAAAAATGCCTAGATTACATGAATCTCATTCATGAAGAATGAGATTCGTGAATCTTATTCATGAATTACATGAATAAAAAAGTACAGCCTATAAAGCACGAATAGGCTACATTTACATTATTAATGTTCTAATTAATTACGTTTTTAAAAATCCAAAATGTATAAAAAATAATAATATTTAAGGTATAAAAACTTGGTTTAAAGCATTTGCTATGCAAAATAATGAAACCACATATGTTTGTATGGCCAGTCAGTAGGCTACTCTAATAGCCTTTTAACCCGTTTAATGTCTAAATTTTCCCAGTTACGTGTATTTTGCTCCTCGGATGTCCAAATAAAAAAAAACCAATTGCCTTTTCTAAAAGTGTGTGTGTATATATATATATATATATATATATATATATATAGCCTATATATATATATAGCCTATATATATATATATATATATATATATATATATATATATATATATATATAGCCTATATATATATATATATATATATATATATATATATATATATATATAGCCTATATATATATATATATATATATATATATGTATATGTGTGTGTGTGTGTGTGTGTGTAAGCTAACTGGTGGTAAACTACAGTCTCTGGTGTTTCCACTGTTCACAAATGCCACATTCAAACATTCTATGTCCCAAATATTACAAGTGTAGCCTATCTGTATTATGACATGTTTCTTCCTTTTATGGCACTTTGACGCATCTTTCACTGGAATGAATCCGCTCGGGTCACGTGATTCACGTAAATAAAACGTTTCAATCTAAAATACTTAAACAATTGATACCCTTTAATGTAAAAGTTCATTTTCGTCACAAATATGGAATTAAATTGGTTAATGAAAAGGTTAATTCGCCCCCCTCATCTCCATTATACCCCGCCCCTTGTGGCGTCACGTCGGTCTGTTGTGTGACTCCCTCTCTGTTCACGCGCGCGTGCCCTCCCCAACTCGCGCGACTACAGAGTCGCTCCAGCCTCTGATTCAAAGTAGTGTAGACTTCTTGCCCGGCTCCAGCTGTCTCTGGTCTATCCAGGAATGAGAAGCGATGGCCGGCTCTGCCAACGAGGAGAAAACCTACAAGAGGTTCTTGGAGCTCTTCCTGCGGGAGATGAGGCCACCTCTCCAAGAGGACGTACCTCTACCCATGCGCCCCTTGTCGGACCTCATCTCGGAGGACGAAGTGGAAGGGGAATGCCTCGACCTGTGTCTCCAGCACCTGTGTAAATAGTTAAGTACCGATGCGCCGTCTCGCTTCATTTCTTCACTTTCTATGCGTATGTTGACTTTACAACATTAGAGAGCGTAAGAATAGCCTAAATATAGGAGGACAAAAGGAAACTAATTTCTGGTCCCTTGTTCAGTTGTTACTTCAACCTGCACAGTTATTGTGTGTGTGTGTGTGTGTGTGTGTGGACGAGAAGCGCAGGAATATTCATCACTCATAATATCCGACACTGTGCTTCAGTTATTATTACTGTAGGGAACTTCACAATTTAACTCTGTTCTAGATCTCAATGTTTCTTAGGGAAAGTTTTAGTCTGGCCACATTAAAAACTCTAAAATATGAGCTTTTCCAAACTGTCATAGTTCATGCGTCAGGCTACTATGATATGTCTACAGGTGTTTCAATAATTTGAATAGTATTAATTGTCATTATAATTATCGTTGTTGTTATTATTATTATTATACAGTCAGATTTTAATATATAGCCTAATTATTGATATTATAACAATGATATCAATAACAGAAAGTATGACAGCTGTCATTCTGATATGAAAATACTTATTTTTTTAAATGTATTTTAATGCGTTCATACTATAGTAAAAATGCAAGCAGATATTTGTAGTCCATTTTTCTGAATAGGCTACACCCTCCGTTCTCCAGTGACCCCCTTTACTCGTGTCTTTAATCCTCTGAAGGGGTACGACGAGCACCTGTATTTTGCGTAGGGCTCCGTCATAATCATTTTGACGGTACCCTTTTCTTTTTGATCAGTTGTTGACGATATTCATCTGAGATGATCGCACGCTTATCAGTTTGTAATCTGAGTAAGCATACAGCATCCATGTCGCCAGTATCAAGCGCTGGTCGACGAGATAACCGAGCATGATTGGGCTTGATTGCATGCATGTTTCATGCAACACGGTTACCTTTTTTCTCTCAAGATGTCGGCAGTTGTGTGCGCCATCGCCATATGCCGAGACACACCTGTCTACATCTTCATATACATTCAAACGTGAACAGCCTAGTGTAGTGTAGCGAGCAGTATGATATCGCGGTGTTTTGAATTCTGGGCGAGAACTGTGGGGAAGGGGTTACGTTTGATAAACTACGTCATTGGCTTGCTATAAATAGCCCATTCAAACCCAGCAGAACCTTTATGAGCATGAATACTCATACATATCTAATGGATCTGGAGATAAATGAGTGCGCAAATGCGCAGATAGTGCACATTTACTGAGTCAGATGTTTTCAACTGTGCTATATTGATTTATTTAGTTTCACTTTTCATATTTAGTCTACATGCATCCATTTTGTGGCAATAATATAGTATATTTTACATATGTAGCACATGGTTCCCTCATGCTTGTAATCAGAATATTATGAATATCATTAGACATTAGAATATTCTGAATATTATTTGACATGGATTCTATGAATATTCTAAGAAATATTAGACATTGATTATAATTTGAATAGTCTGAATATTTTTGGACATTGATTATAATCTAAATATTCAGAATATTATTCAACATTGATAAGAATATTCGGAGAATTACTAGACATTGATTATTATTTAAATAGCATAAATATTAATCGACATTGATTATTATCTGAGTATTATGATATTATTAGACGTTGGTTTTAACCTGGATATTATTAGAGATGGATTAAAAATATGTATATTATTAGGAATTGATTATAATTTAAATATTATATCATTTGATGTAGATAATATGAATGTTCTTAATGTTATTAGACATTTATAATCTGTGTGTTATTAGACAAGGATTATAATGTGACTATTCAAATTAGTGGTCAAGTCAATGTGGAATTTTCTATTACTGATTCCTAAAATTTGACCCTTGATCCCCCACAAAGAGGTTATTGTTTTCTGTGTTTGAATTTCATTCAAATGTCAGCAGCAGGTTGCCGTGGCCTTTTGCGGAGAATCCCTTTTGCTCTTGCACAGACAAACACACAAATATATAGTCTTCTGGGGAATCACAGAGCTATTTAGTATTTACACATTCAGATTTTTACAGCGCTCAATGCAGCAATGTCTGTTTAGATACTCAGATGTCAATGTTTATTTTAGGTTACTGACCCTGACTAATATCTGATCCTCAGGAGAGTGTTATATGGTCATTTTGCCTGAGGTTGATGGGTGTTTACCGTTTTTCTGACAGAGAGCTAAGTTGAATGACCTTAACTTGACATATATTGATTTAACCATTTGGCAATGGAATGCATTATTATTTTGTAGTCAGAGTGCTGCATATGCATTTATTTCAAATCTAAACATGGATTTAGATCCCTAAATAATGCTGCTTCTTCCATTTAGCCACATCAGTTTATCTAGGCTTGCTTGCCTCACATACTTCAGGACTGAAGCTTCTGCCTGTGTGGTGAATCAGCTGAACGTGTGATTATTTTGTCGCTGGGTTGAAGATCTAATAATAGTCCTGAGAGAAAAGTGGAGATCCCCTTTGTTCTGTTCCCTCTAGAGTGCGGGGACAGGGTGGCTGTGTGTGTATGTGTGAAAAGGAGAAGTAGGGGAAGAAGAAGAGAAGCAAAAATTGGTAGGGGGAGGTCGGTGACAGCACGATGAATAAGCTTCGTTACAAATCCAGTGCTCCAAATGATGGTGACAACCCACCAGTGGCGTGACATGTCTGACTGGGGAAGAATGCAGGGTATCATTTAATAAGAGCCAATCAATAGAGAAACAGTGACTCAGACAGACCTCTGCACATAAGTATATCATCACGGCATCTCTTATTTTAATACATCGTGATGAGCTGGTGGGGTCCTGAGTGCTGTATATTTTGTTTGAATTATGTTAATGACAGCAATGGTTTAGCTTGTTTTTTTACTTGTTCTCCTTGATGGTCCAGTATTGTAATATAGTGTTCCTCCACTGGTTTTGCTTTTATGTTATACATAATGTAGGCAGGATTTTATTTTATTTTATTTTGCATCCACTCCATGTTGGCATTCTAATTGACATGAATGTCAACATTTTATTTTATTTTTTTTATTTTTTTTATTTTTATTTATTTATTTTTTTTGCAACCACTCCATGCTGGCTTTCTATTTGACATGAATGTCAAATTGTTATTATTTTATTTTATTTATGTTATTCTTGCAACCATTTCATGTTGGCATTGTGTTTCTAAGTGGCATGAATTTTTGCCAAAATATTAGAGTTTGATTGGTTGCAACTAATATGAGAATACTTAAAATATATTTAGTTTTATTTTAAAGTATTTTAACATTTATTTTACTTTTCTAAATGCACAATTATATGGTTAGTTGCATATTATTATTACATTTTGAATAGTTGTTCCCTTCTTTTCGTGACAATCCTTGTGACCCACCCACTTATCTGAATGGCGAAATTCATAATGCTAATATTTTAAGTAATATAAAGCGTTTTTATGTTAATGATCTCTCTCTCTAAATTCAAAATCAAGTTGAACAGGAATTCCCATTCTATTTTGGTTGACAGTAAACCTTCAGTGATGTTATCTAGCACAGTCTGGTTTAGTTGTTGTGCTCTGATAAATGGGGATGTGTGGCAAATGTGTGGCTAAAAATGGAGGTTGGAAGGGAGGTTGTTTCCTCCTCCTGTGGTGAGCAGGCCCTCCAAGCCCATGGGGAGTCCTGATAGACACTAATGGGTAGAGGAACGCTCTCTAAAGCTCATTAAACCCCCGTCTCTCGCAGCTGTAAAGCACACACATACAGAGGTACACAAAATCTACACAAAACATGCGTGCCCACGCACAAAAGACATGCAACACAAACAGAGCCCAAGGGAGCGCCTATTGTAATGAAAAAAATTGGCACACTACACCACACAGCTGTGTCATGATAGAATCAATGATGGAGGAAATATCTGTTGCAGAGGGAAGGATTTGCATGTTGTAGCATCATATGCAGTGTTCACTCATCTGTGATGGCAGGAGTTTCCCTTTATGTCGAGTGTAGATCAGGTTTTCGGTTCTTTTTTGATGTCGGATTAGATATTTTGAAGAATAGAAGGTTTTAAATTTAAAAATGTAATCACATTGTATTCTTTAAGTATATACACACAAATGGGATCATAAACCACAGTATAATATGGGATAATCTAGTTTTTAGAATTGAAAAATGTTCATTTACAAATGTTCTGTTCGGTACAACGTATTTTTGGGTGAACTGTCCCTTTAAACTGCTGTCCTCTCATGGATTCTTCATTTTTCGGTGTTTGATCAGCATCACAGACGACTTGTCCTCTGATGTCTGATCATGACAACATTGATCCGATAATTAGCAAAACAAATAGATGTGTCTCAGGGTATTGTATGCATTAGAGCAGACAATGTATCTGTGGCCAGGTGTTGTCTAGATGAAAGGATGTGATTTTTTCATCTGGGTCAGTGTGGCCATGGGCGCCCTTGGCATGGCATTAGAGTGTGGTTCCTCTTCAGGCACACACTGACAGCAGCTGCGCTTCAGATGATCGGCGTAGCCCGTTCACCCTACCCCCTCCCGCTCCGATCACATACAGACTTTCTTTTGTAGAGCTATAATCAGATTTAGATTTATTTCAGGCTCAAAACCAGTGTCTATTGTGTGCTGTCTAAAGAAATATTTGTAAAAAATAATTGTACAAATAAAATCATGTTTACAATTCTATAGATAATGTAATTTATTTTATTTTATTTTATTTATGTATTATTAGAACTGTCAATCTGTCCATCAATATGCTGCTTAATTAATCATATGCATCACAGATATTACTATTAGGGATGCACAATATATTGGTTACCAAGAACTATTTATATATAGTATATAAAATAAAAAACATTATATAAAACTTCTCTTTTTTAAGTTTATTGTATCGGTTGATATTGAATATTTAATTGTTCATGCTCATTTCCCCTATTTTTACATTGATATTAAATCTAACACTCATTTTAAGTTCATCTTTAAAAATGCTAATAATTTACTAACATTGTAAAATAAAGCTTTAAAATGTTGTGATGCCTAAATTCACTTGTAGCATTTAAAATGTTTTATTTTTAATTTAATAAGTAGGCTACTCAACATTTATAAGTAAATTACAATTTTTTAGAAAAAATAGAAATGAGTTGTAATATTGGGCACTAATAATTCAGTTATAACTACAAAATAATAATCAGTCATAACTAGAAAATAATTACTTGCTTATTGGTTTCAGCCAGAATTTGAATATAGGTGCATCTCTAATTAGTATTTTGTGGGGAAAACCCCCCAACTGAATTAATAATTGCAATGTTTGTTTGTTTAGGTTTTCTTTACATATTTATTAGGGGTGTTAAAAAAATTGAACCGTTCCGTTCTCAACCCATGGTTTAGTGCGCACTTTCACTTTCATCCTAAATCTGACGACATATCTATGATATGGTTTGTTGAAAATAATAACGCGTAAAACAGACAGAGTTCAGCTAATCTATGTTTCTGTCGATGTATACGCATTCTGGCTTCCCAATACGTTACAACAGCAATGACCAAAAAACGTGGACAAAACAGTTACGAGTGCCGTATTCTCGAACATGATCAGTCATTTACACCGTCATCACCCGGCTGTGGAGACTTGAGCAGCACACATTGCTATCTGCGTTTAAACTAAACTCATTTGAGCCTTGCCAATTTAAACATTCAAGAGCCAGAAGACGCGAAAGAGATGCGCACAGAAAGCCACATCTCAGACAGCGCGCAAACATTGAGTTCTCTTGTGCTTGAACGGACAAATTCACACAAAAATTATGCCAACATTCCCGTCTTGGCAAGTATCCTAGCAAACATTGGTTATGTCTTAAGTGAACAGTCGAAAAAGACAACGCATGTGTACAGTATCAGTATGTTAAATCCGTGCATTATGTCTTAAAGTGACAGCAGCCTAATATTCCTGCTGTCTGTGTTTTTAATGTTAATCCAACACTCACTGCTCTTGACTGAATAGCTTTTGTAATTTTAACAATGATTAATCTTTATTAAATTTATACAGTGAAGATTATTTACAATGTTATTTTACATTTGATTACTTTATTAAATTTTTGTACTTGAAAACTACTGGTAGATACCTAAATGTCCTGAAAAGCACTGTTTGATGATGATGATGATGCATTTTATTTATATTGCGCTTTTCTCAAACCCAAAGTGCTAAAAAATTGTATTTATTTGTGCTGTTGTTTGTAGTTTTTGTTCTTTATTTTCTTTATTTTTATTTGACAGTAGTCCTTTTTTCCTTGAACATAGCACATACCGAACCGTACCAAAACCGTGATAAAAACCATTACACCCCTAATATTTATCTAGGTTTGCAGATTGACATCAGCATTTTTAGGATTCTGTCAGGTTTAAAATAGTTCAAAAACAAAATGGTTGCACACTTTTTGATCAGTAATGCAAGAATCACGTTAAATGCATTCACAAAGCAAAGTATGTAGAGTACCTTACTTGTCCTTTGCATGCTCTGAAGTGCTCAGAATACCATCAGATCCTTGCAACGTTTTAAACCCCTGCGGCTCTCCTATTCCCTGTAATTGAATTTCATTTTCTGAGTAATAGCTTGCAGCTGAAACCACAATACACAGTGAGGAATATTTGATCAATAAATCAATCCAGCTCATTGCCTCCCCTAGGCCTCTAGGACTGTGTTCATCTCCACTGTGATCAGACCTGACACTTAAGAGAAGTGAGTGTGGCTCCCCTCAGCTTGTTTTCATTTCAGCTGACGGCAGAATGAACTGGCCTCCGCTTCGACAGTCTATATGGACAAATTTAGAACTGCACTGGGACAAACAAGGCTGACAGCAGTGGCCAAGAAGAGAGAGAGAGAGGGAGAGAGATGCTCCTCAAGGATTCACAAGTCATTACTTATAAACCACCACTGGCATCCATATCCGTTATTTGCACTTCCGTGAATGATGTTTTTGGGCCAGATATTAATTAGGACTCGGCTTAAGGTTTTTCGTTTTTCTCTAAATGTGCCTCTTGGGAGGTCAGGAGTGGATAAGAGAGAGCCAAAGACCAGATTGTCTTGTCTTTTTTTCACTGTTCAGAGATCAGGGTGCTTTATCTCAAAGGAGACAGTGTGTACGAATGTGCCAGAGATGTCCATCTGCATGTGTATATAAATGAAAAATTAAAAAATAGCGCAAGAACATGTCTTGTATGAACGGAATTGAAGTATTCAATTAATTCATTTTGTTTAAATTATTTTGTTTACATAAAATTGTAAGCTATAAGCATTTTGAGCACAAAAGATACCATGGACTTGTTTCAAAGTCAACATGAAATTTCAGTCTGTTTATCATTTAACAATAAAACATTTGAGTTCATCCAACATTTCACCTCCTCAAGGCAATTCAGCAAAAATTTTAAGATATCATATCATAATCATCAGCATAATTATGATATGAAATGCCAAATTTATTAAATATAGAGCCCAGTGGAATCATGTATAGAGAAAAAAGCAACGACCCTAAAATAGAGCCCTGAGGTACCCCGTAACTTACAGGAGCTGCAGAAGAACAGTTATTCCCAATCTTTACAGTGAAAGTGTATCATCAACTTTTGTTGATCACAGAGCTTATTTTTTTTTTGCAATAATCAAAACCCTATAGAAAAATCTTATTGGGTTTTTGTTAAGGGAACTAGTGTGATGCTAACTTCTGGGTTGGCCTACAAAAATACATCATCGCTGCAGCACTCTAAGATCAGGCATATGTTTGAAGAAAGTAAATAAGATCCATTTTTGCTTCATATTGACTTAAAGGTGCACATCTGCCACTGAAATGTGTTTCTGGATTGGGGTTAGTGTAACACGCTATAATACGTGTGTTTTCTTGGATTTTTCTTGTCAACAAGCTTTCATTCATCCATCACAAACAAAAAAAGCACCTGTGCCAGGTTACGTAACCCTTGGACCACAAAAACGCAAGCGTCGTTGTCCAACATTCTGCTGACCGTAGAGCTGCCAGCAGTGTCTCCCTCACAGGTCCTCCAAGGTTGTATCTTCCTGCCTGTTTTTCATTTGTTTAAAAGAGGTCCATCACCTCCTCTCAAACTGCTGGCTGGCTAATTGAATGGAAATATGATTGATTCCCCGCTTCTCTGCAGTCGCAGAGCAATTAAGCTGAGTGGGTTGGACGGGGGCTGGTTTTCATTCTGTTTGGTGCTGGCGCGCTCAGGTGTGCTGTGCAGTTTGCTGCACTTTCAAAAGGCAAAGTTCACCCTTTAAGAAGAGTAGTGTGTTTGAAATACCAAAGCTTTGAAACCCTTAATCAGGTATGGCATTTGGAAGAATCAGTGTGTTGTTATGTTCTTTCCAATAATTTTTCATTTTAAGTTTGTTATATAGTACATTTAAGGATGTGCTATGGTCAGCTAGCTGTCTGACAAATGACTTGTTGTTTAGTGATATAGGCCTAGATTTTTCTGTTTAAAAAATAAATAAATAAATAAAAATAAAAATTATATATATATATATATGGGTTGGCCTACAACCCATATATAAAATATATATATTAAAATATAATATAATATAATTATATATATATATATATATATATATATATATATATATTAAATTATATTATATTATATTATATTATATTATATATATATATATATATATATATATATATATATATATATATATATATATAAATAACTGAAAAACTCTCAGAAAAGTCTTAAAATAGATTATATATATCAAATATATATATTATCTTGTTTATTTATTTTGAATGTATTGCTATTGACCATAATTGTTTTTGCCTTCATATAGCACTAACTTAAAGGTACACCTGTGATCTCAAGCTGACTAGCTGCAGATGTTACTGCAGCTTTACCCATTAATAGACATGGTTCTTCCTTGAAAATATATTCCAGCACAGCGCTACAACAACCATAATGAAATAATGAAATTAACCTTCACAATAGATAATGCTTTACGATGAACTGTTAGAGAGCTACATATGGCAATTTATCTGTTCAATAAAATACCTTGCTCACCTGTTGAGTAATAAAAATGCCATCTTGCTTTTACAACATTTCACATCCCTCAGTTGTTGCCATCTCCGAAAAAGCCAAGCCAATGTTGATTCTTGTTTTAATACAAGCTGTCGCATTCTCTTTTTGCCAGCAGACCCTCCTCCATTCTGTGTTATTTAGAAAGGGTGGTTCTCCGGAGGTTCAAGATTTAGCGTGCTTCACCATGTCAACCTTTCTCGCTCATTGTGACAACTAACCTATGCCACTTCCACACCATACACAAATCAAAGTAGCCAGAGCAACTTTTCTCTATTTACAGATATGACATATGTACACAATTTCACCCGAGAACCATCCCGTCGGGTCTAAAATATAAACACTTATTATAATAGGCTTACTATAGTGAGTGAGGGTAAGACAGAAACACATTTTGGAAAAATAATTGATGTATTGACTCATTTTGAACAAAAAATGTTACATAGTGTACCAAACAAAGTTTGACCTTTTAAGAGCTTTAAAATCTTTTAAAGAGTGCTTTCCCTGTAAGAGTATGTTTTGGCATTAGTTGCTGTGCACAAGTGACTATAGCAGATCTTTGTGTGTATATTATATTCTGATGCCTAAATTCACTTAAAATGTGTTAGGTTTTGGTGTGTGGTAAGGCCACGTGTGGTAAGGCCATACTTGAAGGCCAAGTATGGTAACCCATACTCAGAATTTAAGCCATTCAGTTGGTGTACACGCATTAGGAGTAGTGAGTAGTGAACACACACACTGCAAACCGTGCACACGCACACCCGAAGCAGTGGGCAGCCATTTTACTGTGGTGCCCGGGAAGCGATTGAGGGTTAGGTGCCTTGCTCAAAGGCACCCGCAACCTTTAGGTTACCAGCCTGACTCTCTGACCATTCCATTAGGTCACGACTGCCCCAATAAAGTTGTACCATGGGACTCAAACCCACAATCTCTGGGTCAGGTGCCCTTCACTCACCTTGTTGCACCACTAGGGAGAAAAAATTGCACTGCATATTGTAATTAAGTTCAGATCAGGACATTCTCAGAAAGAAGCAATGTCTGGAACAGATGCAACTTCTTGCAACATCTCTGGACACAGTACCTTGTGCGCTCTGGGCATATTCGAAAGGTATAGGGCAGGTGTCTTAACAGACTGTGCCACTCAGTTAAAGCTATTGTATATATATATATATATATATATATATATATATATATATATATATATATATATATATATATATATATATATATATATATATATATATATATATATATTTTAGGTTTTAAGGATGAATGATATATCAAAAAAAAAAAAAAAAAAACATTATTGGACTGTTGTTGGACATTTACCGGTTGGTATTTAGATATTTAAATGTTTTATTATTAAAAAATAGATAATTTTTCTTTAATGTTCCATTCTGCACAATATAATGTTGTGATGCCTAAATTTACTTATAAACTGTTTTAATTTTTTGTGTTTTGGCATCTCGTCATGAGTGTCACACAATGTCAAGACCCCTGAATTCTGTTTCATTTTGTTGCCCTCTGTCTAGCTGTTTTTACATAAATGCCCTGCTAAAACATCATCAGAGTCAAGTCAACCCAATTTTACACAGATTTCTTAAGCCTGACTAGTTATCTAGTCATTCAGGCAACCCACCGACATGCCTTTTCCTTTATTTCTGATGCCCAAAGCCAGATTTTGATCTTTACCCTTCAATTGGTTTCTCTCGCCTCTTTCTCTCTTCCACTTTCTCATTCTTCCTCTCTATATTGTGCTGACCAGTCCTGAGCAGGGCTCTCCTGGGATGGAAAACTACTTGCTGTGGTAATCTCTTAATCATCAGGCTGTGCTGGGATTACTAAGGGCTGCCCCAGCACTGCGGCTCTTGCCCTTCCACCAGTGTCACCGGACCAATGCAGTGGCCTTCTCGACACCGGTCTTAGCACAGGGTCCCCACTGCACCCCTCAGTCTTTCTTCAGATCAGGTTCTGCAATAAAGAGCTTTGTTCATTCAGCCTGTCAGCGGAGACACTGTTCATTTAACACTCCCTAAGATCTACGGGGTCTGGATTTCCCATTGCAATATCGTTGAGGTCAGAAGTGATAGAGTCATGCACACAACGTCCAGATTAGTGCTAGTCATTAGCAGATGCTTCTCTGTTGAATGAGCCACTCAAGGCTGTCCGTTACAGTGATTTTACAATGGATGATGTTAGAGACAGTGCTGAGGATTGAACTTGATATAGGACAAATTATATAATATTATAATTTATAGTTAAATAATTTGATAATTAGAAAAAGCAACACACAAAAGCATTTTTAATTGACAGAATTAGCCAGATTTGTTTTCATTAAGATTTATTTTATTTCCTTTTGTTTTCTCAAACAAAGAGCCTGAAAGCCTCTTCTGAGAGCTTTATGCATATGCGTGTATACGCATGTTAGTATTCAACATTAAAATCCAAATCTCGCAGGTGGCTTGCTGTGTTTATTTTGGAGGTCTTGATTATACAGTGATACTTTGTGATTTATAAAACTTTAAGCTTTGTTTTTTAAGCTCCAAATTTTCTGTTAAAGTAGATGAGGTGTAAAAAGTAGGTGATGTAGATGAAAAGTAAATGTAGGTTATCAGTATTATTTTAGTATTATTATCATATATAGTATTTAGGAATATTTTGAATTAGCTTTTACATTTTTATTTTTACATTTTCAGTTTTTGTTATAATTTTAGTTTAGGTTTTAGTAATTTTGTTATATGCTTTTGTCATTTTTATTAGTTTTTTTAGCCTTAAGTTTTAATAATTTTATTACTTAGTTGCCAAGGTAACATTTCTAATTTCTGTTTTTGTTTAAGTTTGAGTTTTTCATCTAATCTTATATTTTATTGTATTTTAAGAAAAATGATTTTTAGTAGTTTTAGTTCTAGTTTAGTTAATAGCTGTTTCCATCCACCTGTTTTTATTGGGATATCGCATAAGAAACGTATGCGCTCAAATAATTGATTATATATGAAAATTATTATATACAGTGGCTTCTACTGCAAAAACCTTTCTTAGTGATATTTAGCTCCAGTGTATCAGGAAGTGACATTTTTGTTGTCTTTGACTCGCTGGATGGAAACTGCTTTGTTCGCAAATGTTTTATGCGATATTCAAAATTTGCGCCCAAGTTAAATACGCAACTTTGGATGGAAACATAGCTAGACAGCAACACTAAGTTATCTTATGTTCCTCAAAAATAAAGAATTATGTATTCTGTGACTTTGCTGATATTTTAAAGTATAATTTGTGATTTTGCTTAGACTTTAAGAATGTTGAAGGAGTTTGTTTTGTGCTGAGAAGCAGTCTTAAAATTGCTTTTTAAATGCCTCTTTTGTCAATCAGAATGCCAAAAACTGTAGGCACATTTAATCTCTCTTAATCCTGACACTTGATGTCTCCAATCTGGCTCTGAAAAATTTTCTTTCTTCTTCTCTCTTTCCCGCCCTGCCTTTTTCCTCTTTTGCCTTCTCTTCTCTCCTGTAGTTGCAATTTTCCCTCCAGCTGTTTTACTTCAGGTTTTGTCCAGACCTGTAGACACTTAATGTTATTGAACTTTGAGTTGAGTTCCGTTTTGTGGCGTTACTGTTGCAGCATTTTTTTTAACGTGTTTGCACCAAATCTGAAATATCATACAGCATTTTTTTTTTTTTTTTTACAAAGCTAGATAAATTATTTAAATGTCTAAATGTCAAATAATTCAGTTGGGTTTTCAAACATTTTTCCAAGCAAGTTTTGGCTTCATATTTAGTGCAAGTAGGTTTGATGCAAAATGTTTTTTATGCATCTGTGCTATATTTGGATCAGTTTATGGTTATGCTGGTTAGCATAGTCCTGACCTCTTTGGTGTGAACCGTGTGGCTGAAGAGCTCTAGATGAAATGCACCTGTTGTCCTGTAATACTCAGTAATGGTGGTGGCGAGTCGCTATAAGTTAAACCTCATTTTGTTCAGTCTGTATATGGATCACTGCCCTGAGAAAAGTGTGCTGGTTTCATTAAGCAACCTCTGAAGGTGACCTTGTAGAGGACAGGGAAACTGGACTAGCTGGAGTGGATGACCCAATACAGTGTGCTGGTGTGTGTGTATGTGTATCCTCTCCCTTGATCATTACTTTCTACCTATAGTCCCTGGGCTGTGGAACTGGGGCTGTGTGGAGGCAGAGCAGTAAAGTGACCTACATTACACCACTTCCCTGGATCTGGAGCTCTTCAGCTCACAGACTCACCATATTCATGTTGACTGTATATTTCACTATGTTTTTTTGGTTCTCATCATGTTTACAGCGCAATTTGATACAAATGTACACAAATGTACACCTTAAATGGATAGTTCTCCCTAAAAATAAGATTAATTTTATTCTGTAGAACATAAAAGAAGATATTTTAAAGAACCAAACGGTTATGGTTAACATTGACCTCCATTGTATAGACTAAAAGCCTCACATTGAATCCAAGAAATAGCAATACAATATTGATAATATTGATGTTGTTGTTGTTGTTGTTATAAATACTAGAATACAAAAGTAATCCGTCCTAAATATTTTACTTTTTCCATTTTAAGGCAGACTGGCTTGAAAAAAACAGAAACAAAATATTTGCCATTATGTGAGCTGAAAAAGTGAAGCCCACAATGCACCTTAAAGTCCCCCTGAAATCAAAATGTTTAGCTTTTAGTATGAATATGTTAGCCTTAAGGTTAAGAATAATCTGGTGTGTTCCAAAACTAAAATTCGCATTTAGGCGATATAAGCATTCAAAACTTACAGTCTCACTTCCACTAAAATGGATCACAGATTTTCATAACATCACTGCAGACTTCACCTTCTCATCAAATCTTCTGTCCAATCAAATGCTCTCTAGAATCTGAAGTCCTGCCCCTCCTACACTATAAACAGACGCTGAAGCTGCGGCTAAAATTGGTCATTTGTTCACACATTTACTAGTTCCTATATGGTGAATGGCATATAGTGCACTATATAGAGAATAGGGAACGATTCAGACAGTGTAAAATGCTTTCCATTGATGCAAATGAAGTCAGTTTTCGCCTTAGTGTCACGTGAACCGCCGCAATGTGAGCATTATTATTAATCATTATTATCAACATTGAAATCGGTTGTGCTGCTTAATTTTTTTTTGTGTAAACTGTGACACTTTTTTCAGGATTTTTTTTTTTTTGCATCACATTGCAGCTTTTTCATTTAAACTGCATTAGATCAAATAATCACGCTCCTTGTTACCAGGCCTAGTTAACAACAGAAGCTTATAACAGAAAGATTGCAGGTTCAACCTCAAGTAGTGTTGACCTAGGACCTGGATCCTAGTTACAATTCTGTGCTGTCACCACTGACTCTTAAAAGCACTTAACCTCAGGCCACTTCTTCATCCAGTGTTAGTCCTCAAGATGAAACAGCATCTTCTAAATGCAACCAGAACATTATTCCAGTTGTACCTTTTCAAGTGTCATAAAGTGTGACTATGGCCCCCAGTTGTTGTTGTGCTCTGTTAAGCTGTTTGTTTGTCACTGCTGGGTTGTTTCTGTTGAATTTTAGATACTCATACTTTATGAAGCCCCTGATACTTGTTGTAACATTGCTGTGAAAGTCATCGATTCCAGTTTTGGGTCATGACTTAGTTCCAGTTGAGTGAATGTCAAGACCCCTGAGTGACATATTTCAGTTTCCAATGGCTGAAGTTAGAGTACATTTGCAGCTTGCATGTCTCTACATCCAGCAGTCTTTAGATAGCTAATCCAATCTACAGTCGGGTTATGTAACGCTATCACATCAGTATGTTGCCATATTGTGTTTATGTATACAGCATGTTATATCCGTGTAGCTGTAAGATGGTCTTCATATGGTTATTGAATCAGGATGCTGTATGCAAATGCAATAATAAGCAAAATGTTGTAAAAATGTAGAGCAGGTTCAGGTTAAACTCCTCCTTGGTGAGAAACTTTAGGACTATTTTGACTCTCCAGGGGCTCAAATCATATTTCGGTGTCCCTGATAGCTCACTGAACATAAGCAACTTGACACATATATTAGGCTGTTTGTTTAGAGGAATTTTTATCTATAAAAAAAATGAAAATGAAAATGAGCAAATGTCATGTGTCAAACGCCATGGACTGTAATCTTGATTTCTGTCCAGGTATGGGTCACTTATGCTTGTTGCATTTTATGCCATTTCTTGGCATTTCTGTCATATTTTACTATCTTTTGTCTGTGGAGCACAAAAAAAAGAGGTTTATAATAAAAGTTAGGTTTTTGTCCATACAATAAAAGTCATTTGGGTCCAGTGTTGTTTTGCACCCCATTGACTTTCATTGTATGGACAAAAATAGTTGAAACATTTTTCAAAATATCTTCGTTTGCGTTTCACAGAAGAAAGAACAACATGATGACAGACGTTTTATTTTTGGGAGAACTAGCCATTTACTAGAGCCAGGTAAACTACGCATTCTCTATGATGCAAGAAATTCAAAACAGAAAAGTTTAACTTCACATCTGGGTCAGGACGTGATAAGATTTTGTGGACATCATGATCCAGTTCTGGCCCATCAAACCCACTTTAGTCAAACAGCTTAGTGTCTGCCGTTTGGTGTACTATGACAGTGGCTCCTGCCACCACTGAGAAAATCTGCATTATTGACGCCACTGGCATCTACATATTTAATACACTGGCCCCGCTATTGACTTTCCAGGCTAACGCTTCGCTTGTACACAAAGCTGAGCGCCCCCGCCCCCCTGCCGAGAGACATTCTGCTGCCTGCTTGCCACCCCCTCAGACTAGAACGACCCCCTGTGCAGTTTCAAGATTCATTGCATTGGAACAGCAGATTCATTTCAGACCAGGCCCTTGTATTGCAGTATGTGTGTGTGTTTCAGGGTCTCAGCTTGTCACCACGAAGCCCAGCGACAGATCGAATTCTGAACCAACATGTTGGACTTTCATCACTGTTCATGCATGGACAATAAGTCAGTGCAATTTCGCAGAGAAAGTAAGCTGACATTATTACCAAAAAATCCATTTGCATTTGGTTTTACTGCAAGAATATATTTTTATAATTATTCAAATAACTAAAAGTTTGGGGTTGGTATGATTTTTTTTTTTTTTTAATGTTTTTTAAAAGTCTCTAATGCTCACCTAGGTATTTAGAGTTGTCAAAAGTACTGACTGCGGTACTCAAAAATTAAAAATGTGAGCGCTGTTGAGCAGATTCATAAACACTTCTGATTGGCCATTGTGTTGACGCGCTCATCGGATATGTCTGTGATTGGTTTCAATGATCATCACTTCAAAAACGTTGTAAATAGTCATCAATGACTCTCTTCGCCGAGTTTAAAGGCAGCTTTCAAATGCTCCTGCTCCCGCTTTCAAAATGCTTTCAAATTCAAACACTTCCGTGTGCTTTCAAATGCTCCCGTGCGATGATCATTATAGCCAATCACAGACAAATCAGATGAGCACGTCAACATAATGGCCAATCAGAGGTGTTTACGAATACGCTCAACAGCGCTCAAAGTGTCACATTTTTAAAATGTCAGTACCGATTGGTATCGAAGTCGGTACTTTTGACAACTCTAAAGGCATTTATTTATTAAAAAATACAGTAAAAACTATGGAAGCTTGTTTCCGCCACTGAATAAAAAATATAAAAGGTAATTGCGACTTTTTATCTCGCAATTCTGACTTGTGTGATATAAACTCGCAATTCTTTTTTCCCCCTCGAATTGGACTTTGTAACTCACAATTGCAAGATTATATCCCGCAATTTGGAGAAAAGAAGTCAGAATTGTGAGATATAAAGTCGCAATTGCAAGAAAAAAAAAAGTCAGAATTGCGAGATCTAAACTCGCAATTGTGAGAAAAAAGTAATAATTGTGAGATAAAAAGTTGCAATTACCTTTTATATTTTTTTTATTCAGTGGCAGAAACAAGTTTCCGTATTTTTTACTGTATTTTTTAATTAAATAAATTCCGCCTTGGTGAGCATAAGAGATAAAAAGACACAGTTATCTTTTGTTTTAGTCCATGGTGTAAACAAGCTTCCATAAAAAGCAGTAATATTATGAATAATAAATGAAATAATAAATGTTTGATTCAATTCAATATCATAATTTATTCCTGTAATAGCAAAGGTTAATTTTTAGCACCATTACTTCAGTCTACAGTGTCACACGATCCTTCAGAAATCATTCTAATATGCTGATTTGGTGCTTAATGTTTTTGAAAACATTTGCACTGCTTAATATATTTGTGGAAACCATGATAATTTTTTCAGCTTTCTTTGATGAATAGAAAGTTTAAAAGAACAGCATTTATTTGAAATAGAAATCTTTTGAAACATTTGTCTTTACTGTAACATTTAAACAGTTGCATCCTTGCTGAATAAAAGTATTAATTTCTTCATATATATATATACATACATGCATACATATATCACTGATCGGCCAATGCAACACAGTTCTTCACTGACTGTTTTAGTCATAACAACCCTCTGTTGAAAGCTTTCATAACAAAGTTATTTTTCTCTTTTGTCGTTACTTCGTCCTCCATACTGTTTCTCCAGCCTTTTCAGCTCAGTTCTTGATGTCGTCGTGACCTCCACGACCAGGAGAAACACTGAGGCGGAAAACCACATTAGTGATATTTTGAATCGCACACCTGCGTTATTCTTTATCCTGCGTGTTGTACATAGTGAGTAAGACGTTTCAGACACTGAGATAGAGATGAGGCACCGTAACTTTTCATACAGCATTTCACAACACTGACAAGGAAAAAGCACACAGTGACAGCATGGCCCTCTCCGAGTCGCAGGGAGCTATTAGCTGACTGAAGATAGTGTGCTGCGTCGGTCCGCCTCTGCAGTGGCCTTCAGTTGTCAGCGCTGGGAGAGTGTACAGCATGAGGGCTGAGTCATAATAAGCAATGTGCTGATGAGCAGAGCCGCCCCAAAGATCCACGACTAGCCACTGTGTTCCAGTCAAATGCCTCAATGTACCCGGCTCTCTCTCTCTCCGCTAAAGCTCTGACTCATCAGTGAATAATCTGGACCACCGCGGGGCTTAGATTCTGACTCATCCTTCTAAACCAGGGATTTTGGGGGCTTCTTAGAGTGGGATAACTATAGAGGAAAGCCTAGGCTTTGGAAGAGGAAGCGGAAAGCAGTCTCTTGTCCATGTCGCCTGCATTCGTGACCTTGTTTGGATCTGTGTTTACCACTGGATAGAAGTTACAAGTGTTCATTAGCCTTATGAGAAAGAGGCTTTGTTGATCATTTTATCCATAGATACATTATGACTGTGCAGGTTTTCCCCCAAGATGATCTCGCTGCTCAAAACAACAGATCTGCCAGCTGGTGGATTACATAATCCAGTCTTTGGTCTTAAGGCCACTTACGTCGTTCTAAGATGACTGGCAAATTTGACTTGCATCACAAAAACGAAAGCAAAATGTCTTCTAAAAAATGTTGAGGTTTCTTTTGTTGCTTTATATTTGAATTGATATTTATATATTTTTTATCTTACATTAAATTCCTTCTGTATTTACTCACCTTCATGCTTGTCTTCCTCCGTGAAACACAAACAGTGAGGTCTTGGGATGTTAAGCTTCAAAAAAACAAAAAAGTACTATAAAAGTATTGTGCACTAACCATTCTTGTTCATGACAGCTTGAACGAATTGTTTTTTTTTTTGTTGTTGTTGTTGTTTGTTTGTTTTTGTTTTAGTTGATTCGTTTCAGTGAATAATGAAATTTTGGTCACACGAACTATCATATGGCTTTAGATTTTCACAATGTTTTAATGTTTTTAAAAGGAGTCTCTTATGCTCACCAAGGCTGCATTTATTTAATCAAAAATACAGTAAAAACAATAATATTATGAAATATTATTACAATTTAAGCTTTTGTTTTCTATTTTAATATATTTTAAGATGGAATTTATTCCTGTGATGGAATTTTCAGCATCATTACTCCAGTCTTCAGTGTCACATGATCCTTCAGAAATCTTTCTAATATGCTGATTTGCTGTTTCTTATTATTATCAAATTTGAAAACAGCTGCAATATTTTTGTGGAAACCATGATGATACTGTTTTTCAGGATTCTTTGATGAATAGGAAGTTCAAAAGAAAAGAATTTATTTGCATTATAAATGTCATTACTGTCACTTTTGAAACACTTTATGTCTTTGCTGAATAAAAGAATTCATTTTAAAAAAGACCTTGCAAACCTCAAACTTTTGAACTGAAGTAGTTCACAAGCCATATGGACTACTTTTATGATGCGTTTATTGTTTTGAGTTTTTAAAGCTTGACAGCCCCAGTCTTTCTTCACTTTCATTGAACTGAAAAAAGTGGTCAGGATTTTCATAAAAAATAAGCTTTTGTGTAAGGGTGCGCCGATCAGGGATTTTGGGGCCGATTACAATCACTGGAAACGGTATTGGCCGATACGGATCACCGAAATAAATAATAGGCCAACTATTCTTAACAACAATGTAGGCCAACAGCAACAAATTTAAGTAGGCCTATAAAAAATTGAGATGAGAAAGTATCACGAATTGTCAACTCTTTTTATTGGCAAGCAACATGTGACAGACGGCAGCAGGAATATTAGGCTGCTGTCACTTTAAGATCAAATGCACAGATCCAATATACTGTTACACACATGTGACTTATTTCCCATTCCAATTGTTTGTTCATTTAAGCGAATACTCACCAAGCTGGGCAACTTGATATATTTCTGTGTGTATTTAACCGTTTAGGCGCAAACCCGAAGCTCAAAGTACACTTATTTTGTCCTTGTTCCACTCCGTCTTAGAGCGCACGCACAGAAAGCCGCTTGGGGAATGGTAGGCCTATCTCTTTCATGGCTTAATGCAGTTTTAATAGCTCTTTTTATCATAAAACACGTGCTGCAGTTTAGAAACAGTACACTGCATTTTACGGCAATCGCTGATTTTGCTTTAAGTTCGGGCTTTTAGGGAGGAACGAAAGCGTACCGCTGTGAAGGAAAGAAATGCACTTAAATAGCACAGCCTTCATGTTGCAATGTCGTTGCAATGTCTCCTCTCTTTGCAAAGACTTTGCAAATTTATTGTCCTTTTTCAGACACCTGGTAAACTGCCAGAACGTTGAATGTAGTGAAGCAATATTAGCTGCGCATAGAAAAATTGTCTCATGAGTTCTGCGTCATCTGACCAGCTCTTCTGATCGGCCTTTATAAAGACCACATCAAACAATATAAAGCTATTATCGGCTAAAACGATCGGCACCCGATCAACCGGAGCTCCCTTGTGTTTCACGAAGGAAAGAAAGTCATACAAGACATTTGGAATGACATGAGAGTGATTCATTTTTGGGTGAACTGTTCCTTTAAACAAGAGGGGCAGTTTGTCAGAGTGTTCCTATCAGAGTAAAACCAATTTGTCAATCTTCTCTGTTTACAAGGACAGGTATCAGTGCCAGAAACTCTGTCTGTGCAGGGCGATGTTATGCATGCTGAGCGCACACACATTGACACAGGCTCTTCCTGTGGCGTCAGCAGCAATCGTTGCAGTTTCAACCAGTCAGCTCCGCTCTTCTCCACCTGGGAAGCAGGAATGCATCAGCGACAAGAATGGCATGCTCTCCTTTCTGTGTGTGTACTAGCAAGGGAGAGGGGAGAAATAATAGGAAAAATGGTTAACTCAGGACATCCCCACTCAAAACAAACATCAAAACACTCAAAATCCCACCATGCACCATGACATAAAGCACCAACGCAATCACCTTAAATGTTCTAAAAGAAATGTAGTTAAGAAGCAGGCTGCAGTGTGGCTTAGTTCAGTGAACCAAATCCACAACTTTATCACAGATTTACCTGAAATTCAGTGTGAGGTCAAAATGCCTTGCATACTAAAAAGGAACTGCCTGTTCCAAGTAGATAAATTTCATTTTCAGTTTCTAAAAGTGAGCAAACTGCAAAGTCAACTGAGCAAATACCACACAGTGCCTCTCAATAATTGTCTCCAGTGTGTAATTAGTAAGTCCTGAGGGTAGACTCTCAAGAAAATAATTGCATACTTGATTTGGGCTAAAATATAACATGCATGTTAATTGAGGCTTTTACGGCCCTTAAGATATATGCATTACGCTTGGAGTGCACATCTGATTTTAAAACAGTGATTTATTTATGGTGCACAAACATTGTAGCATGCATATGTGCAGTTTCTGTAGTTTCAAAACCTAGTACTTTCTACATAACTTCCTTCTAAGGCATCCTAACTGAAATGAATCCTTATAAGTGACAATATCATGCACACAGGTGACTTAATTCACATTTGATTCCATTAGAGTTTGTTTCTAAGGTAGCAAAATAATAGCATAATAATATACAACAAATATTTTGAAAAAGTCACAAACAGTTGCTGTTTGAATATGTATGATATGGGAACTCATTATGGTTTGAAACACAGCTAACCCATTCACTATTAAACATGGCTGTGCGACTGTATTTTAAAAGGTTCATCTGAGTGAACTGTTTTACCCCCCTCTGCATTCCAGAGATCTGAACACACCCAAACAATGACATTATCTGGAACAAGAACTGTCTTGTAGACGGTGTTTGTGTAGATCTTTGTGTAATACTTTCTAGGTTAATACCCTCAATGGTTGTTTTTCCTGATCAGCCCAACATGACAGCCATGGCTCAAAAGATTGGGGGTAGAACTATCTGTTTGTCTGACCAATGGCAGACAGGTGAAGTATTCGAGAATTCTGCGTAAAATCAAGTAATTTTTGCAGAGGCTACTGGAGCAGAACTTACACACTTCCGCATTAAGTACATTAGTGTGACTGCACTCTTCCATAAAAATGCAGTACTAACAGGGCATGATGATTATTTTGCCCCGCTCATGGCAGTGTCTGTGCTTTGATTTGTGGAGACTCTAATTTGATCGCCTTTATAGATCATTGACGATGAACCCAGGGCATTGCTGTGCATCTCGCTTCCAAAGCCATGGCCTTGTGCTCACTCGTGATGTCTCCTTGTGTAACTCTTAATCAGCAGAGGCGTATTGTGTAATAATCTCCATGCCACTGATTAATTCCTTCTCGGGGACGTCCGAAATTAACAATCGCGACTGAAGTGCCAGCTGCTTCCTGAGACGTCCCAGTCTCTCTTTGCCTGTCATCAGCCAAATAGAGCTGGAAAATAGTGCAAATGGTAATCTCTGGATTATGGTGTTAATCCCGGGTTGGAAGACAATAGGGCGAGAGGTTCTGTTTGTGCCCTGAAATGAGGCTGGCTAGCTGTCCTGCAGGTGATTTGGAGCAAGCCCAGCTTGCATTTGCCCAGTTCAGATCGTACGGTTCAGGTTTTTAAAGATACAGTAGCATGTTTGATAATCAAAGTTATAAATAAAACAAAGACTTTTGGAGTACGTTTTACAAGAAAATACTGAATATTTTTACATTTATTTCAATGTTACTTGCCGTTTCTTTCTAATTTTTGGTGAAATTAACTAGTATAATTTCTGAAAAAAATTTCAGTGTAAGGGATGTTAAATCATGCGATAGCAAGAGTTAGATTTTTAATGTCTAAGAAAGAACATACTGCCTTTGGGAATTAAAAGAGACCAAATAAACCAAATCAAAGACATCATGCCTTTCTAGTAAGATTTATGCATGAAGATGCCCTGGTATCTGGATTTAAGGTTAATTAACCAGAACATTCTTTCAAGAGTCACTGGAAAATTCACATGGCTCACCTCAAGAACTGAGCATCGCCATCGCCATGGAGACAACCTTGGCACAAGCGGCATGATTGGCTCGGGCGGAACAAGAAGTAACCAAGTGTGTTCCGTTGCACAGACTCCGCTCTCAGTGTCGTATAAGTGCACTTAAAGGTGTAGAGTCTCTCCAAGTGCCCTGGTTTCTCTTGAAAAAATGCTCTCGACAACCTCTAAAGATATTCTGACCAAATATTACAGGTGAAGGACGCAGAAGCTCATGAGAGGGCCTCTAAGAAACACAGCAGCTGTCTGTAAAGGAAACCATTTTTCTGTGAGTTTTATTCCCTTTTTAAGGTTAAACTATTGTAAATATAGCATAAAAATTTGTAAAAGAATATATCACGCCATGGTAGTTGATGTATAGCTTCCTTTATACAATATTAGTTTTAGCTGACATCTCTTATCGAAACGAAAGTAGCTTAAAATACAGGTTATGAATTCTGCTAAGGGTGGGAGGAATCATTTTTGGATGAATACGGAAAACTGGATGCTGTGGAATATGAATTTGGAAGTTATTAGAGAGGAGAGAAAAAAGTTTTGGTCAGAAGGTAGGACTGTGCGTCAGTGTCACTACAGCCTAAATTACCGTCCTCTTTGGCTCAACTAGGTCATCTGCTCTCAAATAGACTTGCACACTTCATTTCGTAGCCCACATCGCTCACCTTATTTATCCTTCAGATTTTCAAGCATCTACATGCTGCCAGCCTGAGACCTGATTTGTCTGCTATGTCCAAAAAAATTAACCTTTGATTAACGTCAACATGAATTCTGAATGGAGAGATAGACAAAATGGTTTATTTCTTCATTTCTGTCACCTATGGAGTTTGGGTTCCTTTCCACTGACACCTTTGGTTTTCTTAGTTTGGGACACTTAGTAGACACTGGATCTGTACTTCCGCCTACGTCACACGTGACCTTTCCAACGTGATTACATAATGCGTGACGCATCGCAGAGCTAGTGCAAGACGATCATTTGTGATAAAGTATATAATTTTTTTTTTTTTTTTTGAAAATGACTGATTGTTTCTCTAGATAAGACCCTTATTCCTCACCTGGGATCATGTAGAGCCCTTTGAAGCTGCATTGAAACTGCAATTTGGACCTTCAACCCATTGTACCCTGGTGAAATACACTATATGGAGAAAAATCCTAGAATGTTTTCCTCAAAAACTTTAATTTCTTTTCGTCTGAAGAAAGAAAGACATAAACATCTTGGATGACATGCAGTCATAGTAAATTATCAGGAAATTTTAATTCTGAAGTGAACTAATCCTTTAATATTCAGCAATATTATTGATTTGACTTTACTGACACTGAACTGAGATGGACCATGACATCATTGTTTTCTACAGAGCTGCATTATACCTGAATTGAACTTATTTCATATTTGATGAAATATGAAATCATTAAACATTGATTTTCCATCCATACATTATAATCTGTAATTAATTAAATGGAATTTAAAATTGAGAAAAAAATATATAATACATAAATATTGATATTTAAAAAGAATGAATGGTCATCTATTATTTACAAATTTGAAAAGGATGTATTACCAAGTGAAAGTTCAAACCCTGCTTTCCATAATCCAAAAAGAGATTTGTTTGGCAAATGCATTGTGGGGAAAAACAAATATTCCAGAGGGAGCGCATGACTCAAAAAGTGTCCGGTAATATCCCACCTCGCTGGCTGCGCAAAACAGAACTACGTGATTGAGAGCTGTGCGATAAACAGAGGCTCTGTTAGATGATCACACATTGTCAAATATGTGTTTATTTAGGCCTCATTAACATCCTGGGCAGATAACTCACATTCAAAGATCTTCAATGACCACATTACGCCCTCTGCCTAGTAGCACCTGGCAACAGGTTGGACACAGTATATGGTGTTATAACTCAAAATGGCAATCGGCTAAGCAGTTTATGTTTTGTGTTGGCTTGTTTATGGTTTTTAGGGTGTGATTATACTGACCACAGTATCGTTTCAACTGCAGTATGGCATTGTACAATCAACATGATGATAGAGGACACACCTTCAGTACTGAGCGATGACCTTAACAGACTTACTGGGCTGGATAGGATGTATATATTTCACAGTTATGTGTTGTTTGTGTTTTATGGTTTTATGATTATGCAACAATTTAGACTTTCGGCTGCTTTTAGAATTCCTAGAAGAACCCCATCAGGAAATCCATGCAATTTTTATTAAGTATTATTAATCAGTGCCATGTAAAAATGATCTGTGAGATCATTTCATATTGTCTGTCCTGACGTGCTCCCTCAGGTTTCAGTCAGCTGGTTTCTTTAGCTCTAATCTCCTTTACGTTTTTATGCTTGACATACTTGCAGCATGTCCAGGTATGATTTTTGATTCTCCCGGTAGGTGTCGAGGTGGTCGTATTATGTCAGAGCCTGGAGCCTCTGCTGGCGACGGTCCAGCCCGAGTTTCAGGCCACTGTGTTCTTGCCCCTTTGGAGAAACAGACATAGAGCCGCCTTGCCAGGGAAAGATGATGCCCAGATGGCATGGTGACCACGTCTGTGGAAAGTTTGGAGGCCTGATGGCCTAGATTCCAACACAAGTGCACTTGAATCTGTTCAGTCCTGTGGTCCAGTTAACACTGGAGATTGAGAACACTAGAGCAATGTTTTTAAGAGAACCCCATATTTCATTGTTTTTTCATTTTTATATATTTTAAGATATTTTTGGTGTCTTTGCCTTTATTAAGGTTAGATAGTACACAGGACTGACCGGAAGTCAAGTGAGAGGGAGAGGGGGACGGGATCGGGATCGGGAAAGACCAAGAGCCAGAATTCGGGTCTCCTGAAGCAAAACCACGCTACACATCAGAGCACTGCCCACGAGGTTATCAGCTCCGACATATTTCATTTTTATTAATGTATTTTTATCTACAACCATTTCTCTATACACAATAATTGTCGAATTAGGGCTTTGTTCAAATTCGTAAATAAGAATAGAGTGGAGCAGGTATGACGTCAGAACTCGGAAGTCTAATTTGCCGCTGGTTCCTCAAGATTTTATAATGGGGTTTTTCAATTTTTGAGTAAAATAAAGCTTGTGTTAAGCGTAACGACGAAAATGTGACGTTTTGTTCTACAACATACACTGCACACACTCACCCCAAGCTGTCTTATCTAGATACTTATTAAAAACTTATGTTTTCAAAAATAAACATAACTGCTTCAGAATTTTTGTTTTTGCTGTGGGTGTGTAATTTCCGTTGAAGAACAAAACGTCAAAGTATAGTCAAGTTATGTTTACCACAGGCTTTATTTTACTCATAAATCGAAAAACCCCATTCTAAAACCCCATAGGAAAGTCTTGAAGGAACCAAGAATTCTATTAGAGTTAAGAAACCTTTTAAAGACACTACTTTTTTGCACCGTTTTGGTAAAAGGTCATGAATGTTTGTTGAGAAATGTGCTTTCATTATTTTCAAATGGTACATTTTTTATACTTTACTGGTCGATAAAACTGGACAAATAAAAAAAAAAAACAATAAAAAAACTCATATACTGGGCCTGTAAGCAACCAATTAGCAACCAAACCATGCATCCTAGCAACCACATTGCAACATTCTAAAACCAATTCAGAACACCTTTAAAAGTACATAACAATGCCCTAACAATATTTACAACATTCTAGCATCATGCTGGTAGTTCCTTCAAAGAACAATAGCTGCATCCAAATCGAATATTTCCCTACTATATAGTATGCAAAAAACAGTACACCAAAAGAGTAGTATGTCCGAATACATAGTATTTGAAAAACAGTAGGCGAGAAGGCCCCAAATGACCTACTACTTCCGCCGAGATTCTGAAGTGCGCATTCGATTGACACTTTACTATCCCATTTGGTTGCGGGAGAGGATTTATGAATGGAAGTGAAGCGACGCAACTGACGCTGGTCACGTGAAAGTTACAACATGGTGGATGTAGTACGTCTGAATTTCATTCATACTACCCATATTAATACTATATAGAGCATACTTTTTTTAAAGGTCACAAAGTGAAGTCAAATTCAAATGTAGTACTACTGCAATTTCGGACGCAGTGAATGACTTCCTTAAGGGCCGTTCACACCAAGGACGATAACTGTAACTATTAAGTTTTAATAATCGTTCTAATTCTATGAGAATTGGGAACACCACAACTATAACTCTAATCACACAGAGGAAAGATATTATTGGAATCACTTTCAGAATTAATAAAAGTGGCAGACAACATAACTGCATTGCGCTTATAATAAACTGAATGTTATTGTGCGTCAATGCAGGCATTAATACTGTTATCGCTATAGCTGTATTGATAGTTATCGTTCATGGTTATGACTAACCATCTATTCCTTTAGTCATTTATTTTGCTGTAAATAATGGCATGGACATAATTACATTCTTTTTAATGCATTTTAGTACACCCATCTGAACAAAGACTCCAGAAACGATGATAGACCCAACACTCCGTGACATTTAGAACTAAACGCCACTTGTCTGTGCCTTGAAATTGCGGTATAAAGATTAAATTGCGAGGATGCTCTCTGAGGCCCTGTTACGCTGTGTACCCCACCTTTATGTGTTACCTGAGATGACACAACTTCCTGTGACATCAAAAAGCAGCTTTTTCTGATAAAGCCCTATTTCTCTCTTTATCTTCTGGTCTCATATTCTGTCTCTCTTTCTATTTAGCTCTTACTCACTTTGTCGGTAAAGGTATGCAAAGCTTTTCAACCTGTGCGACGTCAGCAGGCAGGTCAAAGGAAGAGAGTATGAAAAGTGTGGGTTAGCGCAATGTGTGGGTGTGATGACGCCATCTCTCTCTTTTCTCTCCCTCCCTTTCCGAAAGCGTGACTCTGAGGCGCTATACTGAGCTGGAGAGGAATGATGGGAAAAGTGGGGTTTTCATGAAGGCCCTTGACCCAGAACAAGCACTAGTCTTTATTTAGGCATTCTGTTATTATGTGTGTGTGTGTGTGTGTGTGATTGTGTTCGTGTATGTGTGTGTGTGTGTGGGAGGATAGTGGGTGTAATAGAGAGATTGAGAGAGTGATGGACAGGAAGAGGATTTAGTTTAGTGTTAATCCTGCATGCTGCTATTAATAACCCTTGAGTCACACACACACACTCCAACTTATCAACGAGCACCCACAAATTTCATTTAATTTTCACCCACCAGCTCTTCTGATGAACTGGGGAAAGTCCATTTACATGCTGTATTACACAATTAAACATGGTATGTTGCGCACATTGTACTCATTGTGTCATTATTTACTCTCCCTCATGTTGTTTCAACCCCATCTGACTTAATTTCTTCAGTGGAACATAAAATATGAATATATCATCTTTTATAAAAGAAAATATCCTGGCTTCTCAATATAATGAAAGTGGTTGGGGACTGGGACTGTCAGGCTTTAAAATAACAAAAAAGAAACTACCATAAATGCCATAAAAATACCATAAATTTTGTCCACATTACTCATGCACTCTTCTGAAGTCATATTATAGCATTGTGTAGGGAACAGACTAAAAATTTAAGCCATTGCTGAAAATGTCCTTCTCTATAGCTTTCAAAATAGTAATAGTATTGAGTATTCCAATCCCCATTCACTTTAAATATATCAAAAAGAGTGGCTTCAGAAACGTACCTTTTGTGTTCCACAGAAGAAAGTAAATCATATGAATTTGAACAACATGAGGAAAAGATGACAAATCGTGACAGAATTTGCCTTTTTTTTCCAAACTATTCCTTTAATAATTATTTTAGGCATGTTTAACAGTTTAATTTTGATGATAAATGAAAGCCTACTTATGCCTACTTATCTATTATGGCAGCACATCACCAACACGGATCACAATAGAACAGCCACTTATGGCTAAACTGAACTAGTGTCTCAGAGGAAAATCTGTGTGTGAAAAGGAAAATCCTCTCTCACACACACACACACTATGTTGAGTGTTTAGGGGATCTTACAAAGTCAAGGACTGTTGAAAGTTAATGTAGGAGTAGAAACCCCCTTGAGAGCCTTGTGTGTGTGATTTTGCAGGTGGGTTAGAACGTGAATGCCAAGCCACACTAAAACAAAGACAGCCTCTTCCAGATAAATATAACTATTTCCATACACTTAACATTGTGTTTTATCTAGTTGAAATATATTGGAAAATGAAATTGTAGTTAATCTGGTATTAAATTCTAAAATAATGACTGAATTGCTAAAATTATGACTGATTTCACACTAGTTCCCTTCTGAATGCCATTGGTTGAACAGACAGATAGCCCCGCCCCAAATGTATGCCATTGGTTGAACAGACAGATAGCCCCGCCCCAAATGTATGCCATTGGTTGAACAGACAGATAGCCCCGATTGCCCCAGTTGTCGATTTTTGAAAATGATTTTTTGAAGTTGTAAATAAAACATATTATTGGAGTATGTTTAACAAGAAAATACTATTTTAGTCTTGATCTACTTCAACATTTCTTGTTTAATTCAATTCAATTTAATTCAATTCAATTTCTGAGAGAAAATTGTTTCAATGTAGATCCTACACCAATTTTTTTTTGTGTACACACTAAAAGGTTGTTATATTTAGCCTACTGAAAAGTGATTTATCTAATATTTCTATTATGTATTATCCATTTAATTAAAGCAATAAGGCACTTGAGAGCTTGCAAACAAGCCCTTTAAAATATAACTGCCTCTTGTGCCTTGCTTAATTATTGTATTATGAGAGGAAACTGATT